>NC_056740.1:447631422-447986422 GCF_019279795.1 Protopterus annectens
GATATTTGCAGTTTTATCACCTCATCTGAATATCTGTTTAAAGCTTCTGCCATTTTTCCAGCCTTGTATTTGAGTTGATATACTCTTTCAGTGTTTTGGTTATTTTAATCAGTTCTTTTTCCTGTAGATTACTGGAAGTCATGTCCTACACCAAAGCTAGAGTTTGAACTGCTTTTTGATGAACAGCTGTAGGCTTCTTCCCAGTTACTGTTTTCTCCTCATCTTTTGTGGTTGATTTTCTTTCAGGTTCTCTAAATTTCTTCTTTGTTGACATCCGGGAAGCACACAGACTAGTAAATAGCTGGAATTTACCCCCAAAAGACAAATCCACTGGTTCTCTTTTCTGAATTTCTGTTTTCACACTGAATTAAAATTAAATCACCAATAACCAAAACGGCAGCTCAACTAGCAAAAACGATCCCCAGAGGATGTAAAATAAGTAAAACGAAACTAATAAAATATAAATGGTCATCCACGGGATACACCACAGCTCTGGACACTGAAGAAAATTGTAAAAGTTAATAGTCACAATGATGAAACAAGCGTAATTTCAGCTCCGATAATTTTTTATTGTGCACAGTTAGCGCTTTCACCTCTAGGGCTTCTTCAGACTGAGTAAAACAATTAAGTATCCAGCCTTAAATACATTGTCGTCATCAAAATTCATTACATCATATCCTGTTAACATATAATAAAGAACATATATACAAGCTTATCAAAATAATAAATACATATAGATGTGTATCTAAGAGCATATAAAAATCTCTGTACAAAAATCTATATATTAAAAAATCATATATAAAAATATATATGTAAATATATATATCTGAAATATGTATGAAAGTGAAACTATAAATACCTAAAAATGGATAGAAAATATATATCATATATTACTTAAAAAAATGTTTTAGGCTGATAATATTAAATCTATGCATGTTAAAAATTCACTTAATCTTTTATTTATTTAGAAACTTGCAACCTTCTATTACTTAAAATGGGCTTAAGTGGAATTTTATCATTGATGCCCGGTGGTCTGTCAGCCCTAAATTTAATAATCCATTTGATTTCAGTTCATTCTGTATAATTAAAAACATTACCCCCTCGAATATTAAAATGGATGACCTGCAACACTGTGAACTTAAAGTGATGGTCTGAGCCAGTTATCATAACATGCTTAGCTAAAGCGCTGCGTTCATCATTTTGTCTTGTATAATAAATATGCTCTCTGATTCTTTCTTTTAATTTTCTATTCGTTTTTCCTACATAGAATGCATTACATTTTATACAGCGTGCTAGGTAAATCACATTTTTCGTATCACAGTTTGCTGTTGCATCTAACAAATGAACATGGTTGGTGACGGGATGTACAAATACATTAGAATTGTCAATATACTCACATTGATTGCATTTGTTGCAAGATTTCGTCCCTATAAATAATTCTTTTGTACCTGAAGTGTCAGCCTCTCTACTGTTTCTAGTTTGACAGCTATTATCCCGTCACCAACCATGTTCATGAACGCAGCTCTTTAGCTAAGCATGTTATGATAACTGGCTCAGACCATCACTTTAAGTTCACAGTGTTGCGGGTCATCCATTTTAATATTCGAGGAGGTAATGTTTGTAATTATACAGAACGAACTGAAATCAAATGGATTATTAAATTTAGGGCTGATAGACCACCGGGCATCAATGATAAAATTCCACTTAAGCCCATTTTAAGTAATAGAAGGTTGCAAGTTTCTAAATAAATAAAAGATTAAGTGAATTTTTAACATGAATAGATTTAATATTATCAGCCTAAAACATTTTTTAAGTAATATATGATATATATTTTCTATACATTTTTAGGTATTTATAGTTTCACTTTCATACACATTTCAGATATATATATTTACATATATATTTTTATATATGATTTTTTAATATATAGATTTTTGTACAGAGATTTTTATATGCTCTTAGATACACATCTACATGTATTTATTATTTTGATAAGCTTGTATATATGTTCTTTATTATATGTTAACAGGATATGATGTAATGAATTTTGATGACGACAATGTATTTAAGGCTGGATACTTAATTGTTTTACTAAGTCTGAAGAAGCCCTAGATGTAAAAGCGCTAACTGTGCACAATAAAAATTTATCGGAGCTGAAATTACGATTGTTTCATCATTGTGACTATTAACGTTTACAATTTTCTTCAGTGTCCAGAGCTGTGGCGTATCCCGTGGATGACAATTTATATTTTATTAGTTGAATTAAAATTAAGCTAATACTCAGTGTGCAGCCATCTTGGAAGTCTTGATGCCTCACATTATTAATTGATTGTAACCCTCAGTGATTAACCAGAAAAGGGTAAAAACATGAATTAAAAGTAAAGAACATTCTTCAAAAATTAGAGGCAGTTGTGTGATCTGAAAATTAAGTATACAGAAATACACAACTTACCTAGCTGCCTCTTTTCATCCTTGCATTCCTTCTTGACCTGGATCTTGAATTGGGTTGGAAGTGACTTTTTACTTTATTTACTTTTCCTGATAGCACAACTTCTGTCTTCAGAATGGCTCCAATATATGTGCCACATTACATGCAGTTGAATTTGTACTTATTTTATTACTCTGTACACTACCAGAACATGCTGAACACTTGCACATCCCTGTATGTAATTTTGCTCACTGCCTAGTACTGTGTGTACTCAATTACAAATGTTTGCAGCTCTGACATCATCACATCCAATGTAAGTTGATGACACAAACAGCACACTTGCGCAGGTCTACATTAGATCACAGAGCACTTAAAAAAGCAAACGTGATTAATCGACCCTATGTAAGCGAAAGCTTACAATTTCAAGCTGTCAGAACAGCGATTTTTTTCCTAGGGAAAAAAAAATCGCTGTTCCAACAAAAAAAAAAAACAAAACAAAAACAAACATACTTTAAACATTACAGGACTGGCAATACCAGACAGGAGGAGAAGGCAACTACACACACCACAAAACCAGCCTCACATAATGCTACCACACCACTGAATCAAACACATAAACACACAAAGACATACTCGGAGGCTCTGAGTAAAAATTTACCTAGACAGCAGAGGCCTCCAAAGCAGACACCCAAACAACTGCTACCTCAAGACACCCCACAAGCAACACATAAACCACAAAATCAGTGTGCAAAGCAGTCACAGCCCTTAAGGGCAAATACAACACCAAACATACTTGTCATAGGTGACTCCATAGTCAGACACACTGACGTCCCACTCACCAGGCTGAACAAGAAGAGAGCCACAGTAAGCTGTCTATCGGGCGCTAGAATCCACCACATAACACAAGCACTCGGGTCACTCCATGGCAAGTACAAATATGACACAGTCATTGTCCATGCTGGTGTGAACGACCTGAGACGTACCTCCCTGGACTACATGAAAAGAGACATAGAGGAGCTCTCTGATTATGTAGCCCAGGCAGGTATGACCCTGACCCTGAGCAGTATCCTTCCTTCACCAAGAATGATGCCACAATATAGAGACAAGATGATCAGCTTTAACAATTGGCTTAATGTCTGGTGTCATTCAAAGGGGATCCAGTGTCTGTCTGCCTGGGATGACATGCTTGACAAGCCACGCTGCTTCAAGGGACGGCTTGCACCTGTCACCCCTGGGATTCCGGATATTGGCTAAGGCTCTTGCCACCCCCATAGTGCCTTTTTTAGGCAAGGCTCAAATTCTAAACCTACCACCCTAGAAAACAAAAATGGGAAGAAACTGAGGGTAATGCTGCTCAATGCCAGAAGTCTAAATCTCAAAATGCACGCACTCAAGGCCCTTCTCAGTATGGAGAACATCGATGTCTGTGCTGCAACTGAAACCTGGTTCAAGGCTCCTGAGAACACCCCGGCACTATTAGGTTTTACCTCATATCATGCCCGCCCCAAAACCCGGACCACACCATAAAAGGAGGGGGTGTATCCATATTCATTAAGGATACCCACACCTCCAGGTTGGTGGCAACGCACAAAGCTTCGGAAACCATCCAGGTGCAACTAACCATAGGCAAAACTGCTCTACAAATTGTAGCATGCTACAGGCCACCCTCTCAAACTCAGGAACCCCACACAGCCTTCCTGAAGACACTGGAGGGTATAAATGTATCTCCAAACACCATCATATTGGGTGACTTCAACTACCCAAATATAGACTGGGAACATTATTCAAGCCCAAACTTTCTAGCCCAAAGGTTCCTGGAGTTCATAAATTCAAATGCCATGGAACAGCTAGTCACTGTTCCCACTAGAGGAGAAAATATACTAGATCTCATTATCACAAACATGGGGACAAAATGCTCCACACCGGAAGTATATCCCTCATTGGTGAGATCTGATCATAAACTAATCTCACTGGAAATCCACATCCCGCCCCCACCCCAAACAAAAAAGACCACAGTGAAGAACTTCTCTAAAGCAAACTTCACACTACTCAAGACTGTATCCTTCAAGGCCCCTGAGCCAGTGGAAACCACAACCCAAGCTGCGGAAGCCCTTACAAATGCCTTCTATGAACACCTCCAGGACTGCATGGATCAGGCAATCCCAAATAAAACCAAGACTCTTTCCAGAAAGGGCAAACGTCCAGTCTGGTGGACCCCAGCCATTAACAAACTTTACAATAAGAGGAGAAAGCTATTACATGATAGAACAAAATCCATAAAAGGGAAGTCACCCCTGATCATTATTAGTAAAAAAATACGAGCACTCATAAAATCAACTAAGGCCAATTTTGAGAGAAAAATTGCCATAGATTCAAAGGACAATCATAAGGCCTTTTTCAGCTATGTTAGAAACCTGGGTGGAAACTCCCAGATATGCTCAGAATTAGTCCAAAATGATACAAAAATCACTGAACCCACAGACATTGCCAACATACTGGCAGACAGGTTCAGTGCACACTTCACCCCCCTCTCCCCCCCTAAAGGAGAGATAACTATCCCAGCGGAGTGTAGCCTCCCAGACATCTCAAATGCGCAGGTGAAAGCTGCTCTCTAAAGCTAAAACACAGCATCAATGGGACCAGATGGTGTCCCCAGCTGTGTGCTACACGAGCTAAATGAGGAATTAAACCCGCACATAAGGCAGCTATTTAAATCTCAGCCTTACCACAGGATACGTGCCCAAGGAGTGGCGTACGGCAACTGTGGTCCCACTCCACAAAGATGGTGCCTCTATGGACCCTGGTAATTACCGCCCCATAAGCTTAACAAGTCTAGTCTGCAAAGCTATGGAGAGGATCATAATGGAACTCATAAACAAAGATATAGGGGACTTGCAGACGTTGGACCCGACCCAGTTTGGCTTTGTCAAGGGCAGATCATGCCTTTTGAACTTGGTCGACTTCTTCAAAACAGTCACCAAGGCCATTGATGAGGGAAAGGCAGTCCATATAGCCTACCTTGACCTTGCAAAGGCTTTCGACACAATACCCCACTCGGGTATTGTAGAAATCTTACCAGCTTAAATGTAAACCCATATGTCACAAGATGGGTTGCAAACTGGCTTAAGGACAGAACCCACAGGGTTAGAGTTGCTAGCGCTATGTCAGACTCCAAGCCGGTCACAAGTGGTGTCCCACAGGGCTTGGTCCTTGGCCCCCTATTGTTCGGCATCTACTTCTCAGAAGTACAGGCCAACATGGGAGGACTTTGGCTGACAAAGTTTGCAGACGACTGCAAACTGGGCGCCACAGTGGAAAGTGCATCGGACACGGATATCCTTCAGAAGGGACTCACAGAAACAGATAGCTGGTGCCAGAGCCATGGCCTGAAGTTAAACGCCAAAAAATATATAGTCATACCCTTCGGGAAAAACAAGGTAACCCCAAGCTACCATATAGGTGGCAATCCACTAAGCACAGAAGAGGTTATCAGGGACCTGGGGACCCAGGTTGACAGTGGCCTTTCTTTGACACTCACGTTGCTAAAGTGGTTAGAAAGACCTTCTACATTGCCCACCTGATCATGAAGGATTCACATCCAGATCTAGTGAGGTCATTGTTCCCTGTACTCTTCACTTATCAGACCAATGATCGAGTACAATGCCCCATTCGGGATGTATCTCACCTGACATCTGCAGCAATTGGAGAGACCCCAAAAGTTCCTCACCAAAAGGATAAAGGGACTCCAAAATCTGTCATATGCTGCCAGACTGAAGAAACTCCAGCTCTATTCAGTCGCATACAGTCTGCTCAGAGGTGACCTGTGCCTGACATACAAGGCCATGTCCAACCCGAATTAATGGACATGCTCCACCTCAAAAATCCAAATCCACCAAAACCACTAGAGCAAGCGACTTAAACCTTAGCACGGATATAAATAGGACGTGCTGGAGGGATAGATTTATCACTCAGAGACTCCCTATGCTGTGGAATAAAATCCCGGTCCATGTGAGGCAGAGCACCTCGCTGGCTCTGTTCAAGAGAAATCTTGACCTGTGGATGGGAGATCGAGGTTTACCTGAATCATCTCTGTGTCACTGCTGGACAGAGGCACAACAAACAAATGGGCACAGTATTTTTTCATATAAGGGGTGGCGTAAGCCACAAAACTTTGGGCTAGGCTAATAAATGCCTTAGGGCAGACAGCCTAGTATAAACCTATGAACCTATTAAGTGGGGGGCTTAGCCCACCACACCCCCCTACTTAAATATACTAACTCAGAGACCGCACTACAGTGCCGAAAACAGCAAAGTAACAAAGCAGCCAAGCAAATTCTTTCCCAGGGAAAGAATTTGCTTAAAAGACGCTTTGATATTTTGCTGTTTCAAGCTTTTGAGTTCAACCAAGACGCATTTGAAAGAATGCGTCTTCGGTCTTCTAATAGGGAACCCACTTGCACTGTTCAGTTAGAACACAGTCAGGTGTAAACAAAAGTGAAACACAAATACCAACCAACCAACCTAAATTTAAAGAGGTCAACTGTAATTTGTGGCACTCTGTCATTTTAAGCCAAAACCCAGTGTTTTCTGGAAAATTCAGTACAGTTAAGAGGTATGGTCTCCATTAATCGAACCTGGGTCACCTGGGATACAGTCTAGGTTTCATCCTTCAACATCAGGCTTCAAAACAAGAACTTTGTAAATTCTGCTCTTTAGTAAAGGTAGACTGAAAAGCTTTTTCGTAACTTGCAAAAGTATGACTCACAGTAATTCAACGAAATGAAACACTGACCATGCTTACCGAGGCATTTTAGGAAGCCAAAGACTCACTGCACTGTCACAATATGTAAATGGAGAAAAAAAACGTTACTGAATCTGAGCCGTGGTATGATACAAGAACACAAGCTCCATTCTGAAAATGAGACGTAGAATGAAAACCAAAATCACATTAGTATGACAGTCTTCATGACAACCATCTTGGGTTATAAAAAAACAAAAATATACTATGAAATAAGTACAGTGCCGAAGCTGCATTAATACTTTTTAAAGTTCCAAAATCTGTTAACATAATACTACTACAAGTTAATATACATTAAAAAGTCATCAAGCTTACCTACAGAAACACCATAAAAATAAAAACATAAAAATGAAAACACGTATTTAAATATTTAAACACAATAAGATCATATGCACAAAAATACATGCACAAAAAATAGCATCTATTTCACATTATCGCATTGTCATAATGTTGAACGACTAAAATATCGAAATGCCATTTAATGAAACTGTAACTCAAGAGCAGTTGTTTATGTAGCTAGGTGTAACCAATGCCCCGCTTATTACATAGGAAAAACAACTAGAGTACTAAAGGACAGAGTATACGAGCATTTATATGCTATTAGGAAGTTGAATTTAACTAATGCTTTGGCCAAGCATGTTCATATGCATCATGGACACAGTTTCAATTTTTGTGGTATTCGGCAAGTAAATGAGGAGCTTAGAGGGGGGCCCATGGATGCTGCACTTGGAAAGGGCGGAGTTAATGTGGCAGCTATCCTATGTATGGCCTGGACTTAATGATTATTGTGCAATTAACAGTATATTGAGGCTAAAAGCTTTACTTAGATAACAGAATGTGATTATTGTTGTGGTTTGTATATATATATATGTGTATATATATATATATATATATATATATATATATATATATATTTTGTGCATGTATTCTTGTGCATATGATCTTGTTGTTGTCTTTCGGCTTTTCCCGGTTAGGGATTGCCACAGCGGAACTCCGGTCCGCTAATGATTGGCAGTAGATTTTCACGGTGCTGAGTTGCCAGCTCGACGCCCAACCTTCAACGAAGGCACACCCATTCACACATGTCTTTCGGAACGCCACTCGACCCGCGGGGAAGACATGCAGACTCCACACAGAAGGCACTCCCCGCACACTAGTTGAGAATCGAATGGGAGAACCTCTTGCTGTGAGGCAACAATGCTACTGCTGCATATTTAAAGGCATGTGTTTTCATTTTTAGATTTTTATTTCTATAGTGTTTCTGTATGTAGGCTTGATGACTTTTCAATGTATACTAACTTGTAGTAGTATTATGTTAACAGATTTTACTAATATGTAATAGTGACAATTTAAAAGGAAGCTTTGGAACTTTAAAAAGTAATATGAAGTTTTGAATGCCTAATTAATGACATCACTTCCTTTGGAATGGTTACTTAAGGGATTTTTAACAAATGACAGGTTGGTCTGATGAAGTTTGTCAATGTACAAACGAAAAGCACTTAACCATTGTAATAAATAAGCTTGGTCTGAATCCTGGCAGTTTTTATTGCTATTTCTACAGTTGTTTGTTTTTTCTCTGTTTTTTGGAATAGATAGTCAAATTAACCAAACATCAAAGCACCTGTCACACACTCAAAACTGTTCGAATCACAAAGCTTCAAACAGAAAGACGACACATCAAATTAAACAGACTCGGGGGGGGGGGTCTACTTTTATCAACTCTTAAGATTGCAATACAGAGGGGAAAAAAAGTAAATTCCCCATTCCTCACTGCACTGTGATCTTGTACAGCAAAAAAGCCGGTACATTTGATCAGCTGATTTTCAATCAGCTGTACTGGCCTTTTAGTAGTTTGACAAATCAACCTGTTGATGGGTTGAATGGAACACATACACACACACACACACACACACACACACACACACACACACACACACACACACACACACACACACACACACAATATATACGCAAGTTTCATGGTCGAGTTTTCCTACAACCTCTGCGAATTTTTAAATATATGTAGTGTGTGTTTTAAATTTGTTCTCTACTGTAACGCTCACTGCAAAATGTGCTGATAACACTACAACAATTCTACTGCCATTTCTATATAGCTTCCCTGTACCACTCTGCATCCCTTACATTTTGTTGTTATGCAGTAACCTGATATTTAATGCCACATGCTGACTCAAGAGTTGCTGAATGTGGGCTATAACATTCCTTGCTACCCTGCACAAAATGACTCATCTTATGCTGTGCCGGTTTCTTAGTTTCTTCTGAAGTCCGTATCTAGTACGTGGCATGGCCTATTGTGTGAAATAACGCGAATAAACTGTAGCACATAACATGAAGAATCATGAGGTCCTTCATTAAAAGCTTTTCCTCAACACTACTGGTGGGGAAAAATGTTACTATCGTTTCAAAGTAAATATATGACAAGTGACCTAAGCTGTATCAAATTAAACAAAAGACGTAAGTAATTGTTTAAAAGACAATAATAAAAGCTACTGCACTGTATTTGCCTTTTCTGCAAATCATAATATGTGAATGAAAATATGTAAAATAGTACATAATTGCATTTTCCAGCATAAACAATCACACTTTCAAAAATAAATCCTTACTTCTTGAGTTCAGATATCTACTAGGCATGCAGTCCAGGTGGCCATTAAAAGAGCCTAGCTCAAATTCCTCATTGCCAAAAAGCACTGTCAGGTTAAGCAACTTGCTCAGGGTCACACACAGTAAGTAAGTGAAGGCCGAGGGAATCAAACCCTATACCACAGGAATAAGCTCTTCAATAGCAGAGCAGATTAAGGCTATGAGCTAACTGCAACGTGTACAAGTTAATGCTTCTTGGGATAATGAGCTAGGTGAAAGATTATTTATTCCCTTATTTCGACTCCAGCTTGTTAAATTGCTTTCCCCCTTGAAAATGTAACTGTGGAAACTAGAAAGAGTCTTCGAAAATTTGAATCAAAGCCAAATCCACAGGGAAACATGTTTGGGACTTAAATAACCAGACAGAGACTGTCAGCTAGGAGAGGTACTGCAATTCAGCTACTTCTATACACTGAAGCACATGCCACTCAACTTTTGATCAACTGCATGTAAGGATTCTAAAAATCAATTCTGACTCCAGAACTGCATTTTGAAAAGTTTGTCAGTACTGTACATGGTTAAACACCTTTAAGATTCACCTTCAAATACTTGCAGCTAATTGTTTGCTTATTTATTTTACTGCATTTTTTGTGTCCTTTTAATTATGCAGTATCCACCCTTTAAAAGGTGACTGCTCAGACCTACTAACTACTATACAGATATTTAAAGGATTGCTTATCTTAAGCCTTTACTGGAAAGACTCACCCAGATTCTGCTACAGTTTGCTGTGAGGGAAAGGTTAGTTTGCTTTTTATTTTGTTGTGTTTTGTATTACTTTATTCCCTTTTTCTATTTTGTATACTGTGACTTGTTTTCTTTACACTGTGTTTTATTTGTATTCTGTTTTTAACTGCATATTAAAACTAGAAAAGATACCACAGCTCTGTCTCTTGCGAGTCAGACAGAATTTTTTCTCACCTACCCAGTTACTGTTGTGTTCTTAAACACTATTGTCTTTCTTGTTGCCTGCCCCTTATGTTAATTTGGCCATATGTCTCATTTCCTCTCTGCTTTTACTGGCTGGTGTGAGTAAGCGCAAATTTATCATTTTATGAAATCTCTCCCCTTCAACTATTTAAATTTATTGGCCATCCTACTGTATTCCATAGTACCGGAATACAAAAGTGACCACCCCCTTTCAATCTATCTTGCTGTTTTAAAAATAGTGACTCTCCCCTAAAACGTAACTTTTAGACAGGTAAAACTTAAGTTACCTACTTTCACATCTAACTCCTCTAGTGCACACTATAGTGTTTAGGATAAACCATTTTTTTTCATCTTGCCTTTAAGCATCTATTGCAAGACACCAATTACTGTAGAGCCCACATTCTGCCTCTCAGTAGTCATCTTGGGATCAGTGCTGCTTTTTTCTCCTGGTGAGAGAAGGAGTGCAGTTACATGATTTCCTGGAGACTGCTGATCACCAGAAAACTTAATAATTCCCTTAGCTAGTGAGCATCTTCTTTTTTCAGGTCTAACCTTTTAAACCTAGATGACCTCTCTCTCTTTCTACCCCTCCTACTCCCCCCCCCCTTTATTTCTGGCTATAAGTTATCCTTCATGGTCAGGCTAGAAAGAGAAAAAGCATGTTGTAGTCTGTGTCTGTTATTTTTCTCTAAATACTTAGCCTAGTCTATTTTTTTAATATACTTTATAGTAGCTTCTCCTTTGTTAAACTACCATATGAGACTAATTTGTATTCTATGAACATGTACTTACCTACTGTTAATGTGGAGCTTCTCTCCCTGGGCCTCCACTGAAAATGGACATGTATCCAGTCGGACCATCCCGGTCAACAAATGTAAAATAAAAT
The DNA here is from genome assembly GCF_019279795.1 of Protopterus annectens. NCBI lineage: Eukaryota > Metazoa > Chordata > Ceratodontiformes > Protopteridae > Protopterus > Protopterus annectens. The sequence continues at coordinate 447,643,120 of NC_056740.1, forward strand.
AAATAAATAAATAATTGATTTATAGGTGACAGCTTGGAATCTGTGCTTATATTCTGATCCTGGTGAGAGTGGGAGCAGAGTGCATTGAATCCTGACCCTTTCTGGTTGGACATTGAGTGTCTGTGCTTAACATACCTGACTGGTCTGGTTGCTATTCGAGGCATCTACCAGAAAAAGGCTACAAGCCTGCAGACCCTTGCATCATCTGGGATAGGACCGTGGATCATCAAACAGGCCATGGCCTGCTTCTCTTCTTGGGATTGGTGCTAAAACTAGCTAGTATTAGCTAGAACTAACCAGTTTTTAGTTTCATCACTCAAAACTGTTTCCTTGTGCTCAGCACTTGCTCAGAACTCATAAGCACTAAACAAACTACAAATTACTACAGCACTCGACTTTCCTCACTTGTCAAGAGGAAAACAGTTCTTAGTACTTAAATTAATAAGCATATATCCAGGTATGTCCATGGGTCAGCTCCTGGTGTTTTCTCCTGTCCACTTGATGAATCTGGAAATCTTGGAGCAATGTAACAATTGCCTCATGTACACTGACAACCCTCTCCTCCTACCACCCAACACTGCAACCTGTGAGAGATGCACTTATATAGCCAAACTGGAAGCCAGGCTCTCTCCAGCCAAGACTGGACTAGACAGTCAAGAGGAGAAGGTTGACACCTGCACCACACCACACTCAACACATAGTCCTTCAAAACCCACACATACAAACACAAAGCACACACCCACATTCACGGAGGCTCTCAATAAAAATCTGCCCAAGCAACAGAGACCTCCCAAGCTGAAATGCAGACAACCACCACCCCCCAACACTACCCAAATGACACATAGCCCACAAAATCAGTGTGCTACTCAACCTCAGCCCATAAGCAAAACAACATACCCAATACACCAGTCATAAGTGACTCTATAGTCAGGCACACTGATGTCCCACTCACCAGGCTAAACAAGGAGAAAGTTACTGTCAGCTGCCTGTTGGTTGCCAGGATCAACCACATAACGCACGCACTCAGGTCACTCCACAACAAGTACAAATACGACTCTGTCATTGTCCATGTTGGTGTGAATGACCTGAGACGTACCTCCCTGGACTACATGAAGAGACATGGAGGAGCTCTTGGATCTTGTAGCTCACGCAGGTTATGACCCTAGCCCTGAGGAGCATCCTGCCATCGCCCAGAATGATACCACAGTACAAGGACAAAAAGATTAACTTCAACAATTGGCTAAGCTTCTGATGTCATTTAAGCGGATCCAGTATCTGTCTGCCTGGGATGACATGGTCGACAGACCAAGATGCTTTGCAAGAGATGGCCTGTACCTGTTGTCCCTGGGATTCTGGATACTGGATAAGGTTCTTGCCACCCCTATATTGCCTTTTTTAGGCAAGGTTCAAAAGCTAAATTCACCACCATAACAGGTACAAGCAAGCAAACTCTAAGGATAATGCTATTCAATGCTGGAAGTCTAAACCTCAAAATGCACTCACTCGAGGCACTCCTTAAAATGGAGAACTTCAACATCTGTGCAGTGACAGAGACCTGGATCAAAGCTCCAGAGAGCACCCCCTGCATTACTAGGCTATAATTCATTCCACATCTTTCGGCTACCTAACCTGGACTGAAACACTAAAGGCGGAGGCTGTCCATATTCATTAAGGATATCCACAACTCCAGGCTAGTTGCTCAACATAATGCACCTGAAATTAACCAAGTGCAACTAACACTGGGCAAGACTGCAATCCAGGTTGTAGCTTGTTACAGATCCCCCACCATGCCCCAGGATTCCCACTCTTTGTTTCTTAAGATATTGGAAAATATTAAGGTACAATCCAATACCTTAATTATGTCCGATTTCTACTACCCCACCATCATCTGGGAAAACTACTTGTGTACCAACTCATTCGCTCAAAGTTTTCTGGAATTCATAAATTCCAATGCCTTGGATCAGCTTGTCCACACCCCCACCAGGGGCAGCAATATCCTGGACCTGGTCATTACCAATATGGGTAACTGGTGTTCCATGCCAGAGGTCAGCTTCTCGCTGGTTAGATCCAACCACAAACTAATCACCCTAGATATCCATATTCCACCCCCCCCCCATTAAGGAAACTACCGTCAAAAACTACTCCAAATCCAACTTCATGCTTCTTATGAGAGAAGTGGCAAACTTCACAACACCCATGCAGATAGAAAATAGAGGTATGACTGCTGAATCTTACACAAATGCACTGTATAAGCACATACACAAGTGCATGGATCATGCCAACCCAACAGAACCAAGACGCTATCCTCCAAAAAAAAGGAAGCCAATCTGGTGGTCCCCTGCCACAAACAAACTCTACAACAGAAGGAAAAAGCTGTTGCAAAAAAAAAGAGTAAAATCCCAAGATTGGAGGAACTCCCTGGTCAGCCTCAGCAAGAAGTTGAGATCCCTCATAAAATCCTCCAAAGCCAGTTATGGAAATAAATCGCCACTGATTCCAAAGACAACCACAAAGCACTCTATATGTCAAGAATCTCAATGGCAACACTCAAATCTGCTCTGAGTTACAGCACAATGGCACTAAATATACAGAACCAACCGATATTGCCAACATCCTGGCAGACAGGTTCAGCGCTAACTTTACCCCCACTCACCTTCCAAAGGGCCCGTCTTAATACCGGAAGAATGCAAAGCCTCTATAATCATGGATGAATAAGTAAAGACTGCACTCTCCAAAGCCAAGAACATAGCATCCATGGGACCAGACAACATCCCAGGCTGCACACTGCATGAAATACAAAACGAACTGGCACCCCACCAAAGTACCATATTCAGTCATAGCCTCACCTAAGGCTATGTGCCTAATGAATGGCGCACAGCGACGATTATCCCACTCCATAAGGGGGGTGCCACCACAGAGCCAGGAAACTACCGCCTCATTAGCCTGACGAACCTGGTCTGCAAGTCCATGGAATGCATCATCTTGGAGCTTATAAATAAAGACATAGGTAACCTCCAAACACTGGACCCCACTCATTTTGAGTTTGTAAAAAGTACATCATGTCTACTAAACCTGACTTGACTTCTTTGAAGCAGTCACTAGAGCTGTAGATGAGGGCGAGGTAGTGCACACAGCCTATCCTGACTTCGCCAAGGCTTTCAATACCATCCCCCACTCTGGAATTATAGATAAACTCACTAAACTGGGCATAAATCCCTATCTCACAAGATGGGTAGCTAACTGGCTCACTGACAAAACCCATACAGTAAAAGTAGCAGACTCCAAGTCCTACTTCAGACCAGTGATGAATGGAGTACCACAGGGCTCGGTCCTGGGTCCTCTCATGTTCCGCATCTACTTCTCTGAAGTGCAGGTCAACACAGAAGGTCTTTGGCTAACAAAGTTTGCAAATGACTGCAAACTGGGAGCCATAATAGAATCACCTAATGATGTAGACATTCTACAAAAGGGCCTCACAGAGACAGATGCTTGGTGTCAAAGTCATGGCCTCAAGCTCAAGGCCAAGAAGTGCAATGTCATCCCCTTTGGGAAAAACTCGGTACCCATGAACTACCACATAGGTGGTAGCTCACTAAACACTGAATGTGTGATAAGAGACCTTGGGACACAGGTGGACAGTAGTCTCTCCTTTGATAACCATATCGCCACAGTAGTCAGGAAATCCTTCTATGTGGCATACCTCATCACAAAAGGGTTTTCCTCTAGAAAAAAAGGAGGTCATTGTTCCTCTCTACTCATCCCTAATCAGACCCATTATGGAGTACAATGCCCTGGTTGGCATGTATCTCACAAGACACCTACAACAATTGGAAAGGCCACAGAAATACCTAAGAGGATTACTGGCCTCAAACAGATGCTATAGGCAGACCTTCTCAAAAAACTCCAGCGCTACTCTGTCACATATTGCCTACTTAGAGGCAATCTCTGCGTAACATACAAAGTTATGCCAAACCCAGAGCTGTTGGACATGCTCCACTTAAAGAAATCCCAGTCTCTCCGAACCACACGCTCCAGGGGCCTAAACCCTGTCACCACAATAAACAGAACATGCTGGAGGGATAGATTCCTGTCCCAGAGACTTCTGATACTCTGGAAGAAACTATCCATTCATGTCAAGCAAAGCTCCTCATTGGCCCTCTAAGAAAAATCTTGCCGACTGAATGGGAAATAGAAAATTCACCCCAGGGATCACTTCAGCGGCACTGCTTGACAGGGGAACAGGAAAATAATTTTCTTGGGTGGCGAAAGCCAGGGAACCTTTTTGGCTAGGCTTATATAGGCCCCAGGGCAGACAGCCTAGATAGATTTATCACTCAGAGACTCCCTATGCTGTGGAATAAAATCCCGGTCCATGTGAGGCAGAGCACCTCGCTGGCTCTGTTCAAGAGAAATCTTGACCTGTGGATGGGAGATCGTAGGTTTACCCCGGGAATCATCTCTGTGTCACTGCTGGACAGAGGCACAACAAACTAATGGGCACAGTATTTTTTCATATAAGGGGTGGCGTAAGCCACAAAAATTTGGGCTAGGCTTATAAATGCCTTAGGGCAGATAGCCTAGTATAAACCTATGAACCTATAAGGGTAAACATTAGGGTCTGTAATTGCTTTGCCTTGGAGTTATTTTTGGTGTCACTGAGTTGCCATTTATCTTTCCAATTTTGAAAAACTGCACGAGTGCATGGGCACATTTTTTTCTGCCTTTATGCTTTTAGCTACAGTGTCTGATGACCATCACATCTTCTCCAATAAAACTTGAGCCCATTCATTCCCAATACCTGGTGTCCTGTGTACGAAGACAACAGCCATCTCAGACAGCCATGACAATGCCTTACGGCTCCACCTTTGTCCCTTCATCTGTAACCTAGTGATGGAAGGACAACTCCCATGTCATATTGACCAGTTAAGTTTGACATTCCCATGGGCTGGGGCCCTATGGAGAACTTTTTCTGACTGTTCACTGCTACAGAACTAAACAATGACCCCCATTAATATCTTGCATCATACTGGGCACAAGTTATGGATGTGCTTTAACTTCATGGTCCTAAACCAGGGGTCTGCAATCTGGAGCCGCATGTGGCTCTTCCACTCCTCTGCAGTGGCTTCCTGTAGCTTTGAAAAATAATGGCCACTCTACCGCACAACACACACACACACACACACACACACACACACACACACACACACACACACACACACACACACACACACACACACAAAGCGATCGAGTGACAGATTTTAAATATTGCTCTTATAAACTTGCTAGAATAACACGGTTTCTGTTACCACGCATTCCACAGATAATGAGGGCAATCACGTGATCGCCTGACAGCTGCAGTATCTCCTGAAATGTTTCTGTACCTCTCATACCTCTCAAACTCTTACTACAAGAAATCTGGACAGACCCACAAATAAAGGGGAACAAAGGAACAAAAACAGGGACGGATTTTAAATATTGCTTTTATAAACTTAGCTTTTTTATATTTACTATAATAGCCATAAATAAAACTTTATACGCTGTATTATCTTCAGGGGTCAAATAGGTTTTGTGGCTCCAGATGAATTTTATTTGGTGGGAGAGGGGCCAAAAATTTCTCTTTTGATAGTGAAGGTTGCAGACTGCTTCTCTAAACCATCCCTGGAGGATGATGCAAGTATCTGAGTCACCACAAGGGCCTCTGACACCCTCCTCCGAAGCTTGTAAGCTCCACACATACCTTCAAGGCTACCAAAGTCTGTATCTTCTCACACATGGACACTACTGCTGCTTGTATAGCCAAATAGAAACTACAGTTGCGTCACACCTACAACAGTTCTCGATGTTTGAGTAGATCAGTGCTGCAGTACTGTCTTCCTGCCATGCAGAAGCCTGCAACTAGCCCAATTTTCAGTCTTTACTTCACCCTTAGCCGACAGACTTCCAATGATTGACATCAAGACATCAGGGTATAAGGACATCCGCCGGCACAATCTTCAAGTTTTTCTATGCAGTGAATCAGCAGTCTGATGCTCGAGGACAGCATGCTTCCCCAGTTGTCTGGATTTAAGTGAGGAGGGAATAACACAGGTGGTAGAGAGGGAAGATGGAGATAAGAGGATCCAGAAAGGACTTCTCTGCCCCTTGCACCCAGCAATGGGTGACGTGGTCAGAAGCAGGAATGGGTTTGGAGGATGGGAATGGGTACCGCAACACCGGTCTACTCGAACATCTACAATTATGGCAAGTGTGACAAAACTGTACTATGTTCTTCATAGCTGATGTTGCAGTACTGAATCTCGAGAGAACTCTCAAGGCTTAAAATTGGGTGGTGGGTCATCAGTATGACCTTAGGAATTAAGATTTGCAGGATGGCAGAAGCTAAACCTGCTCTGGCCCTGGACACACTGCCTAGGTCATAGTGTTTTGAGAAGGTGTGCATGGACTTCCATGTGGCTGCCTGTAAAATGGCCTAGGTGGTAACTCCTTTGAGGAAGGTAGTGGTAGCTGCCCCATGTCTGGTAGAGTGGGCTTTTATATGCCCAGCTAAATTCTTTCCATGGTGCGAGTAACACAACTTAATGGAGTTAGCTATCCTCTTAAGGATGGTTTGTTTGGAGACAGTTTTGCCCTGTTTACCCCAATAGCAATTGCTCTGCTCTACTAGGGTTTTTTGTCTTTCTAGAGATAGTAGCTTATGTACCTAAGCACATCCAGTAAGTGTAAAAACAGTTCTGTCAAGTTCTGTGGATTTGGGTAGAAGACCGATACGTGGATAACCTGGTTTAAAGGAATTTTTGGCATCAATTTAGGCATAAAAGCTGGCTTTGTTCTGAGGGCGACCCTATCCCTGTGGAAGGCGGAGAAACGTTCTTTACACAGGAGGGCTTGTAGCTCAGAAACTCTCCTAGTTGATGTTACAGCTACAAGGAAGGTGGTTTTCCAGGTGTCTGTCGTTAGAGAAACAGTGGCAGCAGGTTCAAATGGAGGCAAAGTTACTTTATCTAATACACAATTTAGATCCCATGGTAGAACAGGGTATTTTCTGTGTGGTCTTAAGCGAATCACCCCTTTTAGAAAAAGTTTCCAGTGGGGGGTGTGAGAAGGGAGGTTGACCACTGTGCAGGCAAACTAATAATGCAGGTGCAGAAACCTTAATGCTAGAAAAGAGGCCTGAAAGGTAATGCAAGACTGAGTTGACGTCTGACTGCATAGGTTCATAGGTTCGTACTAAGCTAACTGCCCTTGCAAGCCATTTTAAGCTTAGCCAAGTATCCCTTGTGAGACTCAAACCCTGCACCTTGTGTTTGTAAGGCAAACACCTTAACCATTAGGCCACCCTCCCAACAGGGTTAGTGCCACTGTTGTGACATCAAGTGGAAAATCTTTTCCATTTTGCCAGGTATGATTTCTTGGTATTGGGCTTTCTTGCTGTCCTTAGAATGGAGAGCATCTCCTTGGGATAGGATGCAGTCTTGTCTGTCAAAACTCAATCTTCCAGGCAGTTAACTTGAGGGTGGCTAGATGGGGGTGGAAGACAGACCCCTTGATTTGGCAGAAATCTATCTCCCGTGGAAGGGTGTGGAATCTCCCCTGGCTGAGCATCAGGAGGAGGGAGGACCAGTACTGTCTCAGCAAGAAGGTGGCCACAAAGATCATGTTGGATCTGTCCGCCCTGATTTTTGTTAGTACCCTGGGGTGGGAATGCATACAGGAACCAGTTTGTCCATGTGAAGGACAATGCATTGATCTTCCACGCACCTGTCTGTTGTGTCCTGGAGCAGAACTATTGTAGTTTGTTGTGAAGACAGGCAAACAGGCCTAATGAGGGGCTCCCCCACTTAACTGTCAGATCTAAGAAGATCTCTCTTTTCAACATGCATGCACTGAGGTCTAGAAGGTTCTTGCTTAAAGAATCTGCTACAGTACTGATCTGGCCTGCAATTTACTTTAGAAAGCACTGAAGTTTCTTCACTTGTAACTTTGCAAATGGAATCATAATACCATGCATCCTAGTATCCTCAGGAACTCTCTTGCAGTAAGGAGCTGTTTTGAAAGCAGACCAATCAGGTAACCTATCAAGAAAACAATTTTGTCTTAGGGGAGAAAGGTTTTCTTTTGAACAGAGCCTATGATGGCTCTTGTTTGAGGAATACTTTGAGATTTTTGAAAATTTAAGGCGAAACCTACCTTCTGAAAATAGTCTACAGTGATCTGCAAGACAACCAGGATCTCTGAAGTTGATCTTCGCTGAATGAGACAATCGTGTAGGTAGAACTAAATATGAATTTCCAGAGTTCTGCAATGTGCTATCAGAGGAGCTAGACATTTTATGAAAACTCTGGGAGCAGAAGACAGAACAAATGGCCAACCATAAAACTGGAAGCGAGAACCTGTTGTGACAAAGTGTAGGTACTTTCGGTGACCATCTGCTATGAAGAAATGGAGGTAAGCATCCTTTAGGTCTATGGTGACCATGCAGACATCTTGGAAAATCAGTTTTGAAGGGTAGTTCCACAAGGTTAGACACAGGTACAATTCTTTGACCGTTTTAATTTGCCCAGTTTCTCAAAAGCTTGTTCAGCTGGAGGACCAAAAGGGAATTATTTGTCCAATGGGGCATCAAGTACTTCAGCCTTTAGCTGATGCGGCAGGGGCTGGGCCTCTGCCTTTAGCTGATGTGGCAGGGGCTGGGCCTCCGCCTTTAGCTGACGCGGCAGGGGCTGGGCCTCCGCCTTTAGCTGACGCGGCAGGGGCTGGGCCTCCGCCTTTAGCTGACGCGGCAGGGGCTGGGCCTCCGCCTTTAGCTGACGAGGCAGGGGCTGGGCCTCCGCCTTTAGCTGACACGGCAGGGGCTGGGTCCTGAGCTTTGCATGTCTGTGGATGACAGAACCTGTGAGAAGTGTCATACCCACATTTTAGGGAGTGTCTGGAGGTATGTAAAGCTTCTCGGGCTATTTCCTGGATTTCCATGGATAAGGTTCTATCCGCAATAGCGTCTACCTTAGCAAGCATTTTGTCTTGAATAAATTCTAGATGCATAGGCACATGGAATTGACAAATTATGCTAGGGTGGCAGAGGTACCGGCTTTCTTTCCAAATCTGTCTGGTAATCTGTCTTCTGTCATTAGGAAGGGGGTGTCCTTTAGTTACACCTTTTGTGGATACAACAGAAGGATCAGCCTTTAGATTTTTGTAAAGGTGCTTGTGAGATTCAGGGGGTAGGCAGTCACAGTACAGAGCTATGTCTTTGAAGACATCCGCCAATACAATGCGTACTTGAGGAATAGCCAGTGGTCTGAGTGAAGGTAGCTTAGCAGTTCCCTGTAGGAGCTCTGGGCCTGGGAGAACTGCTTACTTTCCCAACTGAAAGCCTCTTTCATTCTATGAAGTGTATCACCAAAGGAAAGGACCTCAGAGTGGGACAGAGAGAAGAGAGTGTGTCATCTGAGTCTGACTAAGTTTGACAAGCTAAATCACTGCTTCTTTAAGGGGAGAGGCCTCAAAAGTGGAATAATGAATGGGTGCTCTAGATTTCAAGCAGGCCTTAAGTTTGTGAGGTATTTTAAGGAGATCTTGGGCTTCAGTCTGAAGAGGTGGTCGGAGGCTGTGAGGAAGCAAATGAAGTGATTAGTTTATCTGTCCATTTTAAAGGGGTGACTGGAAAATGCGGTCTGTTGACCAGAATTTCGACTGTGGCTTAGGCAGTTGGGGAAGGCAGGGAATCTCCCTTGACAGCCATGGTGCAGACGTTGGAAGCTGAGGCCTGCAAACAACCTCAAACCCAAATGATGAGTGAACTGTGGTAGCTTTTGTAGGTAGGTTGGAAACTATGGGGGCCTCCTGATGGATTCACCCAGACAGTCCAGGCTTAGAAGTTATATGGTCAGAGGGCTGCAAAGACGCAACTAGGTCATCTGCTGACTTAAGAAAGGTAGTTTCAGCTTTTCCAGAAACATCCGGGTTCTTTGCCTTTTTGACCTTCTATTTTTTCAAAATGCCTCCAGTGGACACCAGTGTCTAGAGAAGGTCTGCAGTGCCAGTGGACTGCGACGCCATGGAGAAAGACAAAGAAGAGGACTCCAAATGGGTAGCAAGTACCTCGGGCCTATTTTGGAGAGGTTATGCATGGTATTTTGCAAAGTCAGGACAGTTGGAGAAACTGTACTGTGGCCCCAAGCAGAACAGACAAAATGTGTGAAAATCTTTATGTGGGATTTGCTTCCCACATTTCAAGCAATTGTTTACTTTTCTAAATATTAAAATAGTAGGGAAATTTCCCCACCACGGTACTTACCTGACTAGAAGGCGGTTTACTGGACACACCCATGAAGCATCCGACTAGAAAGAACTGAAGACGGCACTGAAGGACACCCTTCTTGAACCTTGAAATCCCAACAGCAGTCTTCAGACATCCATCACCCAGTGATGGTGCATAAACTCTGCAAATGGGGCGTGTCACAGGCTTCTGCAGGCAGGAGGACCCAATAATCAGTATAGCAATGCTGACTATGAAAAACCTCCCCCATTCCCTCTCCCCAAAATAGGAGATGTAGTGAGCCACTCATTACCTACACGATATATGGACACGAGTCACTAAGGGTGCAATCAAGGCTTTTACCCTCTGTGCCAAAGATATGTGTGTGTGTGTGTGTGTGTGTGTGTGTGTGTGTGTGTGTGTGTGTGTGTGTGTGTGCGCGCGCGCAAAACAGCTCTGGTCAGATTTTAATTACTTGTCAAGACTGGACCGGAGGGCACTGGGCTCAATTTGAGGTGAGTGAAATCTTGGGTAGCCAGTAATTATTGCTCTGAACTGTAACTGTATAATGTGAAACACACCTGGGTGTGGCATGGCTTGTCCAAGGCAGCAATGCACATTTACCATACACCTTAAGACAATCCTACCTTTGCATATTAACTTGTAGGAAAATGCAGCTCAAACTCAGTATTGTTTCAGTTAAATTTCTGACAGCAGCAGTGTAGGAAGCTCATAGCCATCATAGCCATAATCCATCACGCCACTCAAAAACATCACACACACAGTGGCATATTTTACCTGAAAATATCAGCATTATAAAGCTGCAAAAGCACTAATACCTGTAAGACCTCAAGTTCAAAAATGCAGATGACTGAGGACTAGAGAAGCTGGCACAAAGAAAGTGAGAGAGGAGCTGCAATTGCTAGCTTGCCCACCCCTTGGGGGGAGGGGCTGCAGTAGGCCCACTGAAAGAACTGTGATGATCTCACTAGCATTAGCGGTTTCCTGCATGCGGTGGGGGGGGTGGATAGATGTTTGTGCCCAAGGCGAGTGGTTTCTGAAATCAGAGTGAGACGAGGGGAGACGGGAGTAGCACAATGAAAACATATCTTCCTCCTACAGAGGATGACAGCGCCATTCGCCATGCTCAGCTCTCAGCTCATGGGGAAATGAGCAGCAAGTCCCACTATTAGGGGAGTGAATAGTTCTAAAGGAAGGCCGAGGAAGGAGGCTTTGTGGTCAATGTGGGGGCAGGAAATAAAAAGAAACATGCAGATGACTAACGTGGGCATAGTCATTTTGACACTAACACTATTAAACACCATCTACAACTTCCGCTTCTAGAGTCAAAACAAGGAAGATGCACACATTTATTTCAAAATGAGCTGCAGACAGCACCATTTACCTAGATTTCACAAAGCAACTAACAAAATCTGTGTAAATTTTACAGGGAATCAATCTCAAGTACTACATTACATGCTATAAAAGCATTTTAACTAATTACAAAAACACTTCCTACTAGAGATTCACTAATTAGACCACCTCAATGCTTCATTACAAAATCATGAGGTGATTTCCAACAACTTGCACTGCACTGCGGATGAGAAATGGCAGCAGTACAACTGAAAGATGCCATCCTAGAATGCCACAGCAAATTACTGATTGCCAGCTAACTAATATTTTCATTCCTTACTGTTGGGTGTCAATTCTGTCCTTGGAACCAAGTCGGACGTTATAACAAGCTCGCCCCAGCCAAAAAAAAACTCTTGAACCAAGTCTTGCCCATAGTGCCCCTCTCTATATCACCTCAGATCGAGTTTGCCCATAAGGAAGAAAGAAAAAAAGTGGAGGCTTTATCTGAGCAACCTCCTTATCATAGGCTAGACCATATCCGAACCTCCAGGAGTCTTTCGGAGAGGGATGGCAGGTGAGTTGTAATGCATGAATGAAGATCAAGAACACAGATGGAATGTTATGGTAAGAACATCACTTTTTTAGCTGATGGTGTTAATCTTCACTTACTCCTTACTGATGGGACACAGTCCCTAGCTACTTTGTTTCCTGGGAGGCCCTACGGAAGAATATTCCTGCGCACCACTGAACCAAATGAAGCTCTCCCCCTGGAGAACATATCCAATTTCTAATGAGTGATAAAGGTATGAGGGATAGACCATGTCGCTGCTGCACAAATGTCATCCACAGAAACTCTTGCATAGAAGCAACAGACATTGCAACTCATCTTGTGGAATGCGCTTTGACTTTAGATGGTAATGAGGCTTTGTTCCATCGATAAATGAAGCAAATACAGTCTCTCAACCATTTAGACAAGGTAACTCCGGAAGCAGGTCTCCCCAGTCTTGGTCCTGAGAATGACATGAATAAATGGTCAGATTTTAGTAATGGACTGTTGAGATAAAAATGCAATTGTCACGTCAAGCAAATGTAGTGCATATTGTCCTTAGTTAGAAACATCTGGAAAGAAACTGGCAGACTTATGGTCAAGTCTGAAATAACGCTGGCTAAAAAAGAGGGGTTAGTTTGGAGTGATGCTCTGTCCTTATGGAACATTATGTAAGGACGTTTTATGCACAGAGTTTGAAACTCAGAAATTCATCTTGCTGAGGTAATGGCTACCAAGAACAAAGTCTTCCAGGATAAGAATTTCAGATCGCAGCTGGCAGCAGATGCAAAGGGAGGACGAGTCAAGGATTGTAGAACTAAAGTTAAATTCAGGGCTCAATCGGTGGTTTGAAGGGGGCCTAATGTGTGTAACTCCTTTCAAAAGTGTTCTACAGAGGTGGTGTGAAATCAAGGAAGAGTCTCCGAAACCATTATGAAAATTAGAGATTGCCGCCAAATATGCTCGAATAGCTGACGCTGCAGCTCCTGAGTGGAGGAGGTTAGATAAGTAACCTAGCACCATAGAAAGCAGGGCTGGAAAAAGGATTAATTCCACTTTAACGAGACCAAAACATGAATCTTTTCCACTTACTTAGATAAAGTTTCCTGGTGGATGGTTTATGGTAAGCCAGAAGAATGTGGTGTACAGTGCAGGAAAGATTGTTTTGTCTGGCAATTACTGGAACTGGATGAGCCAAGCTGTCAGCTTGAGGCTCAATATGTTTGGATGAATCAACGCCTGTGGGTGCAACAGTAATTCCAGAGTTGGATCCAGAATCCATGGTTGATGTACTAAATGAGACCAAAGAAAGGGAAACCAAATTTGTCTGGCCAGTAGAGTGCAATGAGGATTACTATGCTTTCAACCGAAGAGCTTTCTTCAAAAATTGTGGGATCAGAGGAAGGGGAGGGTATGCATAAAGAAGTCCCGTGGGCCAATCGTGTAACAGATTGCCCCTCGGGGACTTCCCATTGGGAATTAGGGCAAAGTAGCTGCTGCATTTGTGATTTGCTGGGGACGCAAACAGACTGCAGCAAGGCTGGCTTCAGTGACTAAAGATTTCCCCCGCTATGACAGGATTGAGGGACCACTCGTGAGGCAGGAGAATGCATCTGCTCAATTTGTCTGCAATTACACTGGAATTCCAGGGAATGTGCGTTGCTATCAGAAAGCGGTTGGAAGCTGTCGCCCATTGCTAAAATTCTCATGGCCTCTTGACACAGCAGGTAGGACGACTTGGTTCCCCCCTTGTTTGGTGATGTACCGGACTACTGACATGTTGGCGGACTGGATGTTTGGAGAACAGGTTGAAATGCTTGCAACACTAGACGCACTGCCCTCAGTTTTAAGACAGTAATATGCAGGTTGACCTCCAAGGGTGACCAAGTGCTTTGGACTGTCCTTTCCTGGAAATGCCCCCCCAAACCCAATCAGAGGCGCGTCTGTGATCATTATGGCTCTGGGCTGAGGGGGGAGAAACAACAACTCCATAGGTGGTCCTTTGGCTTTATCCACCAAATTAAATCTTGCTTGCACCAGTCTGTTATCCTGATTTGAAAGGATATAGGGTGAGTCAAAAATAAATTAAAATTTCATCACAGGCGGAAAATATGGAAAATACATAGATAAGTATAAAGGAAAAGTACAAAACAGGCAATTTAGTGATGACCCAAAAAAGCTTTATAGAGAATTGGGAAGGAAACAAGGTAAAAGGAACTGAAAGACCACAAAAATTAGAAGAAATAGATGCATTTTGGAGAAGTATCTATGAAGATCCTGTGGAACACAACAAAGATGCTAAATGGATAGAAGTAAAAGAAAGAAGAAGTTTAAAGAAGTTTAAAGACGTTTAAAGGTACAGGATATGAAATGGGATGAAGTAACAGTCCGAGAGATCGACACAAAGTTAAGAAAAGCCTCTAACTGGAAAACCCCAGGCCCAGGTGCAGTGCCTAACTTTTGGTACTTAACATCTTTACATGAAGACTTAGCCATGAGTAAGGACCATTTATATATGTGCACCCCGAACAGACACCAATCTGGCTAACAACAGGTAAAACAATGCTCCTACTTAAGAGTGAACCTGCAAGCTACCCCAGATATTATAGACCAATAACTTGCCTTCTGACGATGTATAAACTATACATGGAAACTGATGTTGGCAGAGTTTATAGTCATTCAGAAGAAAACTCAATTATGGCAGTAGAACAACATGGCAATAAAAGAAAGTCATATGGAACAAAGGATCATTTGTTGTTCGTCATAGTGGAGAACTGCAAAAAGGGGAAGAATCTAAGTATAGCATGGACTGACTACAAAAAAGCATTTGATAGTTTCCCACATTCATGGATTAAAAGAGTGCTTAAAAATGTATAAGACACATCCTACACTGATCGACTGTGTTACAGTGACCATGAAACAATGGCAGACCACTTTGCAATTAAATCATGATAAAGGATAAATTACTATCCCAGAGATAAAAATTCAAAGGGGGATATTCCAGGGTGACTCTTTCACCATTGCTGTTCTGCCATGCCCTTAACCCATTAAGCTGTTTACTTAACAGCTTAGGTCATGGCTACAATTTGGTTCCTAGAAAACAACAGACTAAAGACTTCTCATCTTCTATTTGTCAATGATTTAAAAATGTATAGCTCATCAGATGAGTAAGTGAAAGCACAGCTGCAGGTTGTCAAAACGGTTTCAGAATGTCATTCGGTCTTGATAAATGTGCAAAAGCAACATTTAAAGCATGAAAACATCAGTTTGGGACAAGAATGTGATATAAAAGAACTTGAGCAAGAGGGAGTGTATAAATATTTGGGAATTGATGGAGGATCAGCAATAAAACATGAACAAATGTGAACAAAACTTAGTAAGGAATACTTCAGAAGACTTAAATTAATCCTGGAAACAACACTGACATCTAGGACCAAAATCCAAGCAATAAACCAATTTGGTCTTCCTGTCATAACTTACAGTTTTGGAGTGATTGACTGGCCCCAAAACACGTTGGATAGATTAGATATTAAAACAAGAAGGATGCTTCAAGCTCACCAAATAATCTATAAAAATCAGTGTATATCAAGATTATATATTCCCTGTTTTGAAGGACAGATGGGCCTCCTTGAAATCGATTACATTTACAGATCTGCAATCGTGGGACTGCACACATATCTGCTGACCTCACGATACCAAAACGTAGTGAACCTTTTGAAACATGAGAACAATAAATCTAAAATTACTTTCCTGCGTAGTCTAGCAGAACCATGTCAACATCAAGCAGGAATGAAAATCAAACCAGAAGTAGAAAAAAATCAGACAGCAACTGAATGTGCCAAAAAAACAAAAGAAAGAATATAAGGTGAAGGATCAGATGAAAAGGCAAGAAATGTGAAAAATGCATAAATATACTTGCAAGTACAGAAAACTTCTGGAAGAACCTCGTGTTAATCAGGAGCGAACGCAGGAATGGTTAAGGAGAGGTGAACTCAAACCAAGAGATGAAAGGTTAATATTGGCAGCTCAAGATAGTCGGCTACGTATACGTTGGTTTACAAAGTCCATTGAACATGTGGGAGAAACAGACAAATGTAGGTTTTGCAAAACCAAGCTGGAAACAGTCACACACCTCATTGCTGGTTGTGACATACTAATGGCAGAAGGATTGTATACTGAAAGGCACAATAATGTTCAAGACTGTTGCACTGGGGGTTGTGCAAACATTACGGATTTGAAGTGGCTGTAAAGCACTAGAAATATCAGGCACAAAGCACCATATAAAATGATGACGTCTACATCACATGGGATCATCCATTACGAACAATTCAAAAGACAGATGCCAGAAAACTGGATATAGTGGTCCAGGAAAAGAAGACAAAAGTAGCACTGACCATTGAAATTGCCACACCCAGTGACTACAGTGTCCTGCGCACAGACAAAGTTATAAAATATCAGGATCTGCAAGTAGAAACGAGAGCAATGTGGAAGAAAGACACCCAAACAGTTCCAATAGTAGTAGGAGCAACAGGTCTTACAAAAAGAGTCTAAAATCGTATTTAGATACGCTACCAATACATGTAACTCCATACGAACTGCAGGAGGAGTCATTACTGGGCACATTGAGGGTGCTGCGACGGGAACTTTTGGCTAACATCAAAGACTGAAACAATACTAATTTCATGAACTTTAATCGTACTTTGACTTAGGAATGGGGCCCACTCCTGTCATGGAACTAGAAACCCAAAACATTTGGAGAAATTAATAAAGGGCGAGACCATTGCGTTAGTAAAAGCCACCGTAGTAGTCTCATGTGTAGTCTTGCTAGTGGAACAGTGGGTATAAATCCCCATGTTTCTGTTTGGAATCTACTTCTCTGAAGTACAGACTAACACAGAAGGCCTTTGGCTAATGAAGTTCGCAGATGACTGCAAACTAGGAGCCATAGTAGAGTCCCCAAATGATGTGAGCATCCTACAGAAAGGCCTCACTGAGACAAATGCCTGGTGTCAGAGCCATGGCCTCAAGCTCAATGCCAAAAAGTGCATTGTCATCCCCTTTGGAAAAAACTCTGTATCCATGAACTACCACATACGCGGCAGTCTACTTAACGTGAATGTGTGATAAGAGACCTTGGGACCCAGGTGGACAGTAGTCTCTCCTTTAATAATCACATCGCCACAGTTGTCAGGAAATCCTTCTACATGGCACATCTCATCACAAAAGGGTTCTTATCCAGGAAAAAAGAGGTCATTGTTCCCCTCTACTCATCACTCATTAGACCCATTATAGAGTACAACACCCCTTTTGGAATGTACCTCACAAGACATCTACAGCAGCTGGAAAGGCCACAGAAGTACCTCACAAAGAGGATTACTGGCCTCAAACAGATGCCTTACACCGACTGTTTCAAAACACGCCAGCTTTACTCCATAGCTTATCGCCTACACCGAGCCGCTACTTCCCTTTGACTGGGTAGAATGGCAGGAATATGCATTAGCTGATGGGTAAAGGTCGAACGGGATGTGATAACCTCTGGTAATTATCGTCTGCACAGTACAGTTGTGTACACTTACCATAAATGTAGATGTTCGAGTGTATTCACTGTTGCAGTCATTACATTTGGGTTATCCTGCTGGCAGGTTGCCCTCAGTCAGCCTGAATTCCAAAGTCTTGGGTCCTGCGCCGGTTGCTGTCACCTCTTCCCTGACGTCAGGTTGTCAGGGGTATAAAAGATGCAGCCAACACCATTTTATTTAGTTTTTCTTGCCCCAGATGTCAGGTGCCCCCAAAAGGGTAGGCTAAAATTAGGTAAATAAAACATACATGCACCAAAATAAGTTTGACCTTCCTCTATAAGCAAATACACCATCTAGGTTGTATAGATTAGAGAAGTAAAGATAAGTTCCAGCAAAAATAAGGGGGGTGGCAGGTGGGCAACCTAGACTGCAACAATGAATACACTCAAACATCTACATTTATGGTAAGTGTACACAACTGTACTATGTTCTTCGTGTTTCACTGTTGCAGTCATTACATTTGGGTTTATTCCCAAAGCTATGGTTGGGTGGCTGGAGCTAAACAGCATTAGGAGCGGCTATGAGGCCCTGCAGAACTGCAGTGGCAAAGCCTGCCCTGGATTTAGAGTAAAGAGGCAGATTGTAATGTTTTGTAAAGGTATGCACTGAACTCCAAGTAGCAGCCTCCAGAATTTCTTTGGTTGGTACTCCCCTGAGAAAGGCTGCAGCTCTGGTTGAATGTGGCCTAATGCCCTTAGGCACTGGTTTGCCATGTTGTGAATAGTAGAAACGAATGCAGTGACCTATCCACTTAGAAATAGTCTGCTTAGAGATAGCCTTTCCTTGTGATGCTGTGGCATATGCCACTAGTAATTGCTCTGTCTTTCCGAAAACTTTAGTTTTGTCCAAGTAGAATCTAAGTTGTCTGTGTACGTCCAAAGAATGCAGAATTTTCTCCCCCTTGTTCTGTGGATTTGGATAAAAAGTTGGCAAATTAATTGTTTGGTTAAGGGCTACACTGGATACCACCTTAGGCATAAATGTAGAGTTTGTCCTCAGAGAGACCCTGTCTGGATAGAAAATGATAAAGGGTTCCACAGCCATGAGAGCCTGTAGCTCTGACACTCGTCTTGCAGAAGTTATTGCTAGAAGCAGAGCTGTTTTCCAAGATAAGAACTTTATATCCGCAGTAGCAGCTGGCTCAAAAGGAGGTAAGGTGAGTTTTGCCAAGACATAACTTGAGGTCCCATGCAGGTATTCGCGTTCTCCTTGGAGGCCTTAAGTTTTTGGCTCCTCTGAGGTACTGCCTTAATATAGGATGAGAAAAGAGTGGTGGCTCTGTATTGTAATGAGCCAAAATGGCAGAGGCATGGATTTTAATTGATGAAAAAGATAGGGCTTTGTCCAGCATCTCAGTTAAGTACTGCAAAATCTGAGGAATATTTGGGACAGCTGTGTCAGTTCCTTGAGCTTGGTTCCAAGCGCAAAATCTCTTCCATTTCCCAGCATAGGATTTTCTAGTACTAGGCCTTCTGGCTTCTAAAATGACCTCCATTCACAGCTTTACTGAGAGGTGTGGTTTGTATGGTTACATTATCTGGCATGCTGCCAGGTTTAGGGTCCTGAACTGGCTGTGTAGAATCTGATTGTTTTGTTGGGACAGTAGGTGAGGTATTTGAGGCAAGGTCCAGGCTGGGCATTGGGACAAGTTCCTTAAGATCGGATACCAGTACTGACGTGGCCAGTCTGGGCAATCAGAATCATTTTTGGTTTCTCCTGCCTGACCTTTAGGAGTACTTTGGGGAGGAGAGGCAGTGGAGGAAAGGCATATACTGATAGGTTTGTCCAGTTGAAAGATAAGGCGTCCACTTTCCAAGCTTGTCTGTGATAAGTCCTTGTGCAGAATCTTTTTAGTTGATTGTTATGAGGGGAGGCAAATAGATCTATGTCTGGTCGTCCCCATTTCATTGTCATCATGCTGAAGACTTGTGGATCCAGGTGCCACTCGTGGGGATCCATGAGGTTTCTGCTTAGTTCGTCTGCCAGAGTATTTTACTTTCCTGGCAAGAATTGTGCCTGCAGATAAATTTGGTAAGTCAATGTGGTGTCCCATAAAGCCATTGCTAGTCTGCATAGGGGGTAAGAATGAGTTTCACCCTGCTTGTTTATGTACCACATGACCGTGGTGTTGTCTGTCTTTATCAGTAGTTGTCCCGGATGAATTAGGTCCTTGAAGGCTGTCGGGGTATTTTGAACAGCTAGCATCTCTTTTTAATTGATATGTAGATGCTGTTGGTTTGTGGACCAGGTGCCCTGAATGCCTCTTCCTGTCATGTGTGCCCCCCAGGCATAATCTGATGCATCCGTCGTTAGGCTCTGCCTGGCTGGGGGTAGTGAGAATGGCTGTCCCTTGTTTTGGTGACAAGCCTTTGCCCACCATCGAAATTCCTGTTGCAGGCAGGGTATTAGAATAATCATTGTTTCCAGGCTGCGGCAATGTTGTGCCCAGACACTTTTTAGGTACCACTGAATTTTCCTCATATGCAGTCTTGCATATGGAATTAGTAAGATGCAGGATGGCATGAAGCCCAAAGCCTGCAGAATTTTTCTTGCAGATAACTGGGCCTTTGTTGCTATTTCCTTGAAATAAGTAGTCAGTTGCTTTTGTTTGTCTGGAGTGAGATAAGCCATCTGGGCAGTTGTATTTAAGCTTGCACCCAGGAATATTATCTCTTGAGAGGGTACTAGTTTTGATTTCTTTTTGTTGACTGTGTACCCTAGGCATGTTAAAAGTCTTATCACAAACGTTAGATGCTGTAGTAGAATGTCCTTGTTCTCTGCTTGTATGAGGCAGTCGTCCAAGTAGGGATATATTTGTATTCCTCTTTGTCTGCAGTAAGCAATTACCGGTGCCAGGCACTTTGTGAAGACCCTGGGTGCAGTAGATAAGCCAAAGGGCGGTGCAGAGAATTCGTAATGCTTTGAGCCAGCCTTGAATCTGAGGTATCTTCTGCATGCTTGTCTGATTGGGACATGCAGGTTTGCCTCTTTTAGGTCTAAAGTCACGAGCCAAGCCTTGCTGCCCAGCATGGGCAGAAGCTGCTGCAAGGTCAACATCTTGAATTCTGGTATATCCAGGAAAGTGTTTAGAATAGATAGGTCCAGTATTGGTCTCCATGCTTTGTCCTTTCTGGGTACCAAGAACAGTCTTGAGTAAAATTCTTGTCCCTGCTCTTGCTGTGGCACTTGTTGAATTGTCCTCATGTCCATGAGAGCTGCGACTTTTTTTGAGCCTCTGCCCATTGATGCTTTGGCAGGTCTGGCCAACCGTTTGCCCTTGGCAGGGTATGGAAATGAAACTTGTAGCCCTGTGACACTATGTCTAGAACCCATTTGTCCTGGGTTATAATGTGCCAATTTTGAGAAAAAAGTGCTAGTTTTCCCCCTAAGGGTGCTGCCAGAAGATAAGTGCTTGGTGCAGGCAGGGGGAAGTCATTGGGACTGTTTCCTGTATGGTTGTGATTTGTCTTCTCTACCTTTGGAGGTAGAGGCACTCCACTGCTTAGATCTGTAGGAACCTTGCGGCTGTGATCTGCCTCTAGTGCATCTGGATCTGCCCCTTTGAGGTCTGTCTGAGACCGGAAAGGACCAATTCTTTGTAGGCCAGTGTCTGCTAAATCTAGTTGGTTGTACCTGTAAGAAATCCTTGACCGTTTGCATAGATTTAGCTTTGTCCTCCATTTTCTTTAACACCTCTTCTGCCTTAACACCAACCAAGGCATCATGTTGTAAAGGAGCATCTGATAATTTTGCTTTAACATGGTCAGGCAGATTTTGTTCCTTTAACCACGCATGCCTCCTAATGACAGAACCTGTAACAGCGGCCCTGCAGGAGGCCTCCAGAGAAAAGAACCCACACTTCAAAGAATGCTTTCCAACTTGTTCAGCTGCATGCAATAAATTCTGCATTTCTTTGTTTTCTGCACATTCAGAATTTGCCATAATTTTCTGTTTAAGCAGTGTCATGATATATTGCTGATATAAGAGCATATGAAACTGGCAATTTAAGGCCCTTATAGCTAAGGTAGCAGATGTGTAAATCTTTTTTCCCCATCTTTCAAGTGCCCTAGAATACCTGTCAGAGGGGGTAGGGTTTTTTGCAGTAGAAGCCTTGACCCATTTAGGACCCTGTGAAATAGGTTCTGGGTCAGCAGTAGGGTTTTTGAAAAGGAATTTATGAGAGTCAGGGACCCTGTAGCATCTGTCCAGCTTAACAGAAGCTGGAGGTAAAGAGTCAGAGGTCAGACTACACTCCAAGAACACATCATCCACAATGTCTAACACAGGTGGAATAGCTAGATGCCTGTGTTGAGGTAGTAAAAGGAAGTCTCTGAGCCTTTTCTTAGATTCTGAAAAGTCTTGGCTCTCTCAGTGGAAGTGTTCCCTCATGGTATGCAAGTTTTCCCCAAAAGAGTAGTCCTCAGGAGGAGAAGCTGAAGGAATTGACTCTTCAGCATCAGAATCCTCATTGAGGGGAAGAGAATATTCCTGATCAGAAGAGGAATCAGAAGAAATGGAAACCTGATCTGAAGATTCATAGTCTGTCTCTTGCCTAGGCCTCTTATCAGGAGGGGGATGGGTACCCCTGATCAAGGTAATTAAATCTTCGGCCATTTTGAGCATCTGTTTTTTGGGCATGGAGGCCTGTTCTTGTGGCTGGTGAACTTGTTTCTTTGCCTTTAAAGGTGTTTTAGCCTTTGTCTTTGAAGTCGGTTTAATATATAATTGTTTGTGTCTGACTACACCCTCAGAAGCCGATGCCTGCTCAGTGACTCCGGTCCCATCTGAGGGAATTATCTCCAAGGCTCCAATACCTTGAGTTTCCAGCGGTCTGGCCAACTCCATGTGGGAATCGGTAGAGGCCCGTGACTCTAAAGTAGCGGGCATCAGGGGCTGCGAAAGCGCCTCACTGAGGACCGGCGAACTAGCGACTTGCTTAGGAGAAGCTTTGTCATCGCTTTTGGGCCTCAGTTGCCTGTCTATTTCTTTTTGTTTTTTGTGAACTCCGGTATTCGGATGGCTATTCGATTACATTGTATAATTAAATCTTCGCCCAAAATAGCTTAATAGCAAAATCGTACCGACGCTTAATAGTGTGTTGGTTAAATCTAGCACAAAACCGACAACTAGCAACATCGTGGTCAGGGCCTAGGCAAGGAATACAATAAGAATGAAAGGCCTTATGAGGTATTTGCTTCCCACAAGAAATACAATTATTAACTTTTTCTGACATCGGTCTGGAGCAAGAAAAAAGTTTCCCCAACGGGGTACTTAGCTTTTAATGAAGACTTCGGATCTGAAACTCGAACATGAAAATCACGGGAGTCGGCCGACCAGCACTTGCGAACTGCTTCTGCTTCGGGCACCGCATGGCAAGACTAAATAAAATGGTGTTGGCTGCATCTTTTATACCCTTGATGACTTGACGTCAGGGAAGAGGTGACAGCAACCGATGCAGGACCCAAGACTTTGGAATTCAAGCTGACTCAGGGCAACCTGCCAGCAGGATAACCCAAATGTAATGACTGCAACAGTGAAACATGAAGAACATCCAAAGATCTGTGTTTATCATTTGCCAGGAAAGGTGGTGCAGAGAAAATCATCCCCCGACTGCTTCCAGAGGTAAGCAATTGCACCACTCTTCAGGAGCGCTGATAGGGTTGTCCAGAGAAGGAATCTCTGGATTTCTGATTACGCGGACCCCCTTTGCCTCTGAAGGGGTGTCTTCCAGTTTAGTTTCCCCCCACCATGTGTGTCGTGGAAAGGACCCTGGGATTTCTTGTACCACTCCTCTGATTCCTAGAATAGGATCATTGGGGAGTGGGAAAACGTACACCTACCGCAGACAAGATCTTACTATCCTTTTCACACCTGGCTAAAGTGTCTTTTACCTTAGGGTTAAAAAGAGAAGGGGCCTCTATGGGGGCATTCAGGAAGGAAGACTTAAAGAGATTCACAAAATCATATAAGCGCATCCAGGCGTGATGTCTCGTGACAACACTTGCATCTGCTGCTCTAGCCACCCCTTCGGTAGAATGAGAAATCAACCGCATGGAGGAGTTAGAGATAGATTCCAGGGTGGCAAGCTGCAAGACAACTTTGTCACGTACTCCATCAGCAACTGCTCCAGCAAGGGCTTCTGAGAGTTCTATGATTAGATCTCTCTGAAGCCAGGTGAAGTCTGCCAGACACTCAGGGAACGAATGGTGAAGGCCGCTGAAGAGTACACCCACTTCCCACGTCTGTCTCATCACCTGAGACTCCCCGTTAGGGGGATGGGCAGTACAGCTCTCCTTAGCTAGCTCTTTCTTAGTGGCTGCTGCCACAACCATAACATCTACTGACAGGCCCTTGGTGTGGATGGTCATCTGGAGAAGAACGAATCTGGTCTGGTGTCTGGGGGATAGGTTCAATGGTATCCGGATTCTTCCAGGCGTGCTACACTATGAGCTGAACAAGGTCATCTGCAGGTGAGGTCACCCAGGAAGTAGAGGGCCGGCACCGAAAGCCTGCAAGAATACAGACTACTCCAAGGAAAGAGTGCTGGACTTCCAGCCCTCCCCGCTGTGTCAGGATCTCCAGTATGTCTCCAAAGAAGACATCCCCAGGGGCAACTGTGGGGACCCTTCCCCATCATCGTAGTCTGCATCTTCGGTGAGGGATTCTTCAGGGGAATCCACGTGCTTCCTCTTGCCCAATCTCTTGTGAGGTACCTCCTTGGTGGGGACATCTGAGGAGGACTCTGCAGCGTGGGTACCTTGTGGAAGGATGTCTTGAGGTTCCCATGCTCGGTGTCCTTGAGTAGTGGGTTGTGTGAACTGTGGCTCAAAGGAAAGGTATACATGGGTCTCGGTGCTCAAGGTACCATCTGGGAGTCTGCTGAGGCAAGCGCCCTCTCCATCACCTGGAAAGCAGGTCCACCCGAAGAGGGATGGGAGCCCGGAACAGAGAAAAACAACCTTGGGATTGGGATCACACCCTGCTCTGACGGACCCACTAAAAGGGAAGGAGCCACTGGAGGACCCGGTTCTGCCAAAGCAACTAGAACTATAGTAGATGGTGCCGAGGAAAACAACAGGTGCCGTACTAGGGATCATAGTGCCTTGGCTCCAGGTGGGAGGATTTGGAGGGTGTTGGAAAACCTCTGGCCACCAGGAGCTGATCCACAAGCCTCACTATGTCCAGTTATGAAAGGCTCCTGTAGGAATGGGTGGATATCCCCGATGGGGAGTCAGGACACTCTAGGAAGGGGCTACATTGTTGACCAAGAAACAGATCCACTGAAGCATAAAGATTTGCTTGGAGGGGATGAGCCCTCTACAAATGGAGATTTAAGAAGGCCTTTGAGCATGTTTATTTTTTCGTTCCACCAATGTGCAGGAGCTAAAGGCTTTACAAATGTCACTCATGGGTTTTACCGATAGGTGTGGCATCCCAAGACAATAAACACAGCATGTATGGCTATCAACATTAGGCATTTTCCTGTCACATGCTTTATGGTGCTTAAACTCCCATAATACTCCTTCTCAGACATAGCACAAAAATTATACAATTCAGCTACGAAAGATAAAATACAGAAACACACAATCACAGTGGAAGAAGAAAGGAGTTTTTTTTTGTTTTTTTTTTTTTTTTTAAATACAGTAAAAGAGGGAAAATAATGTTGGGGGGGATAGCAACAACAGTACTGGGCATTACCTCAGAGGTAAGGGAAGGCCTATACCTGCAATGGTACGAAGAGTACCAACTTGGTAAAAGGAAGGAAGGACAGAGAGGGACACACACATAGTCAAAAGGTATGCGAATAACAGTAGGTAACTAGGTATAAGCAAAAAAGAGAGAGAAAGCGCCAATAATAGACAAAATATGAAAATGTACAATTGACTTAGCTGAGAGCTGCCTGACACTTCAGTACGTGGCAAACAAGATCTGAGGCAATATAGAGGGGCACTATGGGAAGACTCAGCTCGAGAGTTTTTTGGCTGGCGCGAGCTTGTTATAACTGCCAACTCGGTTCAGAAGACTGAACAGACACCCATCAGTAAGGAATGAATGAAGATTAACAACATCACATACACATATTATTAGCCTGAAGAGAAGAAATCATGCTAAAGAAAGTTCCTCATTAATCTTCAATATGATGGCTCCTTACCTAACCTGCCCCACTCCACACTGCCGGCAGGTACATCCATTAAGATGCTAGTTATACCCTCCATTGAATGACATCTACCAAAAGGGACACCCTCCCAGAGTGGATCACACTGGGGAGCTGCAGAGAACAGGCCTACAGGGAACTGGCAACAAAGCAGCCTGAAATCAGGAGACAGTGAGATGAAAAAATAAGACAAGAAAAAAATCACCTCTGTTCTGAGCTTTTAAAGAGAGCTGCTATATTTACTTTATAAACCTCACAGAGAATGTTGTTCTACCCAGCACTTTCAACAGCAGCCAGAACTGCAGCTTAACGAATGCTAGAGTAGCAGGATGCTGGAAGGTACCACTCCGTGGCAGGATGCTGTAAGGTACCGCTTCCCGGCAGGACACTGGATGGTACCACTTCCTGGCAGGACGCTGGATGGTGCTGCTCCATGGCAGGACAGTAGATGATACTGTTCCATGGATCACTCTTTAAGAAGCAGCACCCTTCAGATAGCATTTGTCTGAAATGCTCCAAGTGGCACTTTCATATTAATCAGAGTAGCAATGTGTTTATGAAAGGCTGCTAACATCACATCATATAGTTTTATCACCACAACTAGCCTATTTGATGACATTACTAACTTCAGGTTTGGAACTGTGCACCGAGGTACAGTCAGTGAAGTTGGAGGGACACTCTCTAGCTCTAAAACAGAGTTCAATCTAAGAAGTCCTTTGTTTTGCTTAGAAAACTCAGGTTTCAGCCACAATTCACTTTACATTCCACTATCAGTGCTACTAACTGTTCTTTGTATCCTCAGTATGGAGAAAATCGATATATGTGCAGCAACAGAAACCTGGTTTAAGGCTCCAGAGAGCACCCCAGCACTACCAGGCTACAACTCATACCATACATTTCGGCCACAGAACCCAAACCGAAATACAAAAGGCGGGGGCATATCCATATTCATCAAGGATACCCACACTTCCAGGTTAGTGGCACAGCACGATGCTTCAGAGATCATCCACATGCAAATAACAATGGCCAAAACTGCAATTCAAAGTAGCTTGCTACAGATCACCCACCATGTCCCAGGACCCCCATTCCACATTTCTGGAAACATAAAGGTCTTACCAAACACCCTAATATTGGGTGATTTCAATAATCCAAACATTAACTGGGAGAACTACTCAAGTACTAACTCCCTTGCCCAACATTTCCTAGAATTTATAAACTCAAACGCCCTGGCTCAACTGGTACAACAAGAGGTCCTGGTCAAAGCAAAGCCCAAAGCACAAAGTAATATTCCTTAACGCAAATTTATTGTGGAAAGACAGCAAGTGTTTTCGCTACTCCAAAAGAGAGAAGCTTCATCAGAGAAGTACAAAAAGGGCGCCAAAACCTTTTTGAAACTAAATACCTGGCTCAACTGGTCAACACTCCCACCAGAGGTGACAACATAATGGATCTGGTCATCACCAACATGGGCACCGGTGTTCCACACCAGAGGTCGACCACTCGCTGGTTAGATCTGACCATAAACAAATCACTTTGGATATCCATATTCCGCCTGCACCCTGACAAGTAAACCACCGTGAAAAACTTTTCAAAAGCAAACTTCACGTTACTTAAGATCGAGGTGGAAAGTTTCAAAGTCACCATGCTGAAGGATAACACTGTCCAAGCTGCAAAATCCTTTACTAATGCATTCTATGGGCAGCTACAAGAATGCATGGATTGTGCCATCCCAAGCAAAATCAAGACTCACGCCTCCAAGAAAAGGAAAAAAGTCTGGTGGACGCCTGCCATAAACAAACTATACAATAGGAGGAAACTAGTACAGAAAAGAGTAAAACCCCAAGAAGGGAAGACATCCCTGATCAGTATCAGCAAGAAACTACGATCCCTCATAAAATCATCCAAGGCGAGCTCTGAAAGAAAAATTGCCAAGGACTCCAAAGATAACCACAAGGCATTCTTTAGCTATGTCAAGAATCGAAGTGGCAATGCTCAGATCTGCTCGGAGTTAGTGCAGAATGGCACACAATACACTGAACCGACTGATATCACCAACATCCTGGCAGACAGGTTTAGTACAAACATCACCCCCCCTCACCCCCAAAAGTGCCCATAACCATACCAGAAGAATGTAGAGTCCCTGAAATCACAGACACTCGAGGGGATAAGGTTTTCTTTAGGTGGAGAATGTCCATCAATTCTGGGTTGGATATGGCCTTGTATGTCAGGCAGAGATCACCTCTGAGTAGGCAGTATGCAACTGAGTACAACTGGAGTTTCTTCAGTTGAGCTGCATAGGGCATCTGTTTGAGGCCAGTGACCCTCTTCAAAGCCAAAAACACAGCATCAATTGGACCGGATGGTGTCCCAGGCTGCGTCCTACATGAGCTCAAAGATGAACTAACCCCTTACCTAAACACACTGTTCAAACTCGGCCTCTCCACAGGCTACATACCCATAGAGTGGCACACAGCAACGGTTATTCCGCTCCACAAAGGTGGAGCCACAACAGACCCCAGGAACTATCGCCCTATAAGCCTGACTAGCTTGGTCTGCAAGGCTATAGAGCACATCATTACGGAACTCATTAATAGAGACATTGGGAACCTCCAAACACTGGACCCTATCCAGTTTGGTTTTGTTAAGGGCAGATCATGCCTCCTAAACCTGGTGGACTTCTTTGAGACAGTTACCAAGGCTATAGATGAGGGAAAGGTGGTACACACAGCCTACCTAGACCTCGCTAAGGCTTTCAACACCATTCCCCATTCTGGTATTATAAACAAGCTCCCCAGCCTGAACATAAACCCCTATGTCACAAGATGGGTTGCCAACTGGCTCAAAGACAGAAACCACATGGTGAGAGTTGCGGGAGCTAGGTCCAACTCTAAACCGGTTACAAGTGGCGTTCCCCAGAGCTCAGTCCTAAGACCCCTCCTGTTTGGCATACACTTCTTAGAGGTACAGGCAAGCACAGGAGGACTATGGCTGACCAAGTTCGCAGATGACTGCAAACTAGGGGCTATAATTGACTCTTCGGCTGACACAGACATCCTCCAAAAGGGTGTCACTGAGACAGATATCTGGTGTCAAAATCATGGCCTCAAGCTAAATGCCAAAAAGTGCATAGTCATCCCCTTTGGAAAAAACAAAGTACCCACAAACTACCACATAAGTGGTAGTCCCCTAAATACAGAAAATGTAATAAGGGATCTGGGGACCCAAGTAGATAGTAATCTCACCTTTGATAATCACATTGCCAAAGTGGTTAGAAAATCCTTCTACGTGGCCCACCTAATCACAAAAGGGTTCGCATCCAGATCAAAAGAGCTCATTGTGCCCCTCTACTCATCACTCATCAGACCCATCATAGAGTACAACGGCCCATTTGGGATGTACCTTACAAGACACCTGCAACAGCTGGAAAGACCACAGAAGTACTTCACCAAGAGGATCACTGGCCTCAAACAGATGCCCTATGCAGCTCGACTGAAGAACCTCCAGTTGTACTCGGTGAAATACCGCCTACTCAGAGGTGATCTCTGCCTGACATACAAGACCATGTCCAACCCAGAATTGATGGACATGCTCCACCTAAAGAAAACCTTATCACCTCGAGCCACACGGTCTAGGGATCTAAACCTCACCACAACAATAAATAGGACGTGCTGGAGGGATAGATTCCTGTCCCAGAGACTTCCCATGCTTTGGAACAAGATTCCAGTCTACATTAGACAGAGCTCCTCGCTAACACTCTTCAAGAGAAACCTTGACGAGTGGATGAGAAACAGAAAGTTCACCTCGGGGATCACTTCAGCGGCTCTGCTGGACACAGGCACACGGAACTAATCTAAGGGGGCAGCAAAAGCCTACACATTCTGGCTAAGCTTATAAATGCCTTCGGGCAGATAGCCTAGTACCAACCTATGAACCTATGTTCCATCCAATTAAACTAATTACTGTAATTAAACCAGTAGCATTACAATTACTGCACCTTCTGTAAATTGTAATTATTATACATAATTATTTTATCCACCAATAATGCACTAAATATTTGCATAGTACTTTTTATCTAGATACATCCATTATAACTTTTAAGTATTTTTAATTCAAACAATAACATAGGTTCATAGGTTCGTACTAGGCTAACTGCCCTTGCGAGCCATTTTAAGCCTAGCCAATTATCCCCTGTGAGATTCAAACTCTGTACCTTGTGTTTGCAAGGCAAACACCTTAACCATTAGGTCATCCTCCCAACCCCTGAAAATGGTGCTTGGGGATGAGTGCTGTAGCCTTGTTAACAAAGTTAGATAGCTAGACAGACAGGTAAGACAGACAGATAAACTTAAGGAGATTTAAACCCTGCAAATACCTTCTACATTCTTCTGCTCCAGTCTGTCTCTGATGCAATACTGCATATAATTTATGTGTCCTTTCTGAGCATACTTCTTAACCAATCAGTCCTATTAATTTGATAACTCCCAAGTAGTTTCTACCCAAGACGCTGTCTTGCTCCATTTTTAGTCTTTTCACAAAGTTCCTGATGCCCTTGGAGTTTTTTGGTGTGCCTTACTGTCAAACTCCTTCTGCCCTTCTGGTTTCCTGATGTGCCTTAAGTAAATCATTAGCAGCTCCACCTCCATAATGTACTCCTTTTGTAAAACTGGCCTCACATCTCTCAGCCTTGCCTTCTCCTTTCTGTCTTTAACTTCTGGTTAACCAAGTCAGCCCTACTACACACGCATGGATCCATTTTTATAGACAACCCTGGAGCCATATGTCCAAATGACTTGCTCAGTGTCAGAAAGCATGTAAATAAAGGACAAAGGAATCGAACTCAAAACTGCATGTCGCTTAAAGCAGCTTATAGTCTTAACTCTGTGCTTTTTTTGCACTCCCTCTGATTCTCACACACATCTTCTTTTCTTCTTTGTGAACACTTTTCATCTCTCAACACAATTCCAATTTACCTGAATTTTACATCTTTTTTCACAAAGCCAAAGTTTTATTCAATATCTAAGTATGGGCCTAGAGCCAGATAAAACAATAACTTATTATACTAACAGCTGCCCCAGTGCCTTTTGGAGGGCTGTGATACAACTTGAGTTTCTTCTATACACAACTGACATTTTGAAAAGATAAATCCCAGTCAACCAGCAGATTAACCTAGACGCACGGGGCAAAGCAAATATGCTGGCCACACAGTGGGAAGGTAAGTCTGCCTTTTATATCGAGTTGACAGTCTCTTATTTACTGTTACTGTTTATCAGCTCTCAATCAAAATGAATTTAAAACAAGATGGTGTTTATTATCTGTTCTTTTTTCTCTTGATGTAGTCTTCCTAACGACAGACGAAAATTACAAAAAAAAACACTGTATTTGGTTGGTGGAATGAAGGGTTGCCTGGATGTAGAATTTGGTTGATGGCATGCCAGAGCTTCTTTGTATATAGGAGAACACTGCATACGTGAGTGAGAGGACACTGCATACGTGAGTGAGAGGACACTGCATACGTGAGTGAGAGGACACTGCATACGTGAGTGAGAGGACAGGGAGTATACAGAAAACACTGTATATGTGCATGAGAGGACAGACGGCAGATAAGAGAACACTGCATATGTGAGTCAGGACAGATAGTATACTATTAGAACTGAAACTTAAAAACTGTAACAGACCTGCAGGGTTGTGGTTCATTCTCAACACAAGGACTGCAATACCAGTTCCCAATCGGCTTGGTACCAAAATTTTCCCAGGTTTCGAGTCTTCTCCTCTGCCCAGAAAGCACTGCATTCAGCTTTCACTCTCCAGACCTGAAGTAGGCTATTTGAAAGTGGAGCACAACTAAAACCCACAAATGCATAATCCCCCTATAGCACAGTGGTGGAATGTGGATGGGAAGATGAACCACAATAATGCAGATCTATCATTCTGTAAGTATATATGTTTCGAACTTGGCATAGTTTGGTTTACACTCCTCTTCCAAGCAGACTCATAGGTTCATAGGTTCATACTAGGCCATCTGCCCTAGGGCATTTATAAGCCTAGCCAGAGTATGTTTGGCTTTCGCCACCCATTTTAAATTAATTTTGCTATGCCCTTTTTCGAGGTTAGTATACTGTGCCTCTGTCTAATAGTGACACAGAAGTGATACCCGGGGTAAACCTACGATCTCCCATCCACTCATCAAGATTCCTCTTGAAGAGAGTCAATGAGGGACTCTGCCTAACCTGGACTGGGATTTTATTCCAGAGTGAAGGGAGCCTCTGGGTTATGAATCTGTCCCTCCAGCATGTCCTATTTATTTCAGTGCTGAGGTTCAAGTCTCTCGAGCGCGTAGCTCGATGGGATTTGGATTTTCTGAGGTGCAGCATGTCCATTAATTCCAGGTTGGACATGGCTTTATTAGTCAGGCACAGATCACCTCTGAGCAGGCAGTATGCCACTGAGTAGAGCTGGAGTTTCTTTAACCGGGCAGCATATGGCATCTGTTTGAGCCCTTTGATCCTCTTGGTGAGGTACTTTTGGGGTCTTTCCAGTTGCTGCAGGTGTCTGGTAAGGTACATCCCAAAAGGGGCACTGTACTCAATTATGGGCCTGATGAGGGATGAGTAAAGAGGTACGATGACATCCCCTGATCTAGATGTGAATCTCTTCATGATTAGGTGGGCTATATAAAATGTTTTTCTAACCACTTTGGCCACGTGGTTGTCAAAGGCCACGTGGTTGTCAAATGAGAGATTTCTATCAACTTGGGTCCCCAGGTCCCTAATTACTTCTTCTGTACATAATGGATTACCACCTATGTGGTAATTTGTGGGCACTTTGTTTTTGCCAAAGGGGATGACTATACACTTTTTCGTGTTTAGCTTGAGGCCATGGCTCTGGCACCAGTTGTCGGTTTCTATGAGGCCCTTTTGGAGGATGCTTGTGGCGGCTGGACAGTCGATTATGGCGCCCAGTTTGCAGTCATCTGCGAACTTGGTCAGCCACAGTCCTTCTGTGTTGGCCTGTACCTCCGAGAAATATATACCGAACAAGAGAGGTCCCAGGACTGAGCCTTGTGGGACGCCACTTGTAACTGGTTTGGAGTCTGACATGGCTCCAGCAATTCTAACCATGTGAGTTCTGTCCTTGAGCCAGTTTGCAACCCATCGAGTGACATAGGGGTTTATATTTAAGCTGGTGAGCTTATCTATAATGCCCGAGTGGGGTATTGTATCGAAGGCTTTTGCGAAGTCCAGGTAGGCTGTGTGGACCACCTTCCCTTAGTCAATTGTCTTGGTGACTGTTTCAAAGAAGTCGACCAGGTTTAAGAGGCAGGATCTGCCCTTAACAAAGCCGAACTGGGTAGGATCCAGTGTCTGTAGGTCCCCAATATCTTTATTTATGAGGTCCATGATGATCCTTTCCATAGCTTTGCAGACCAAGCTAGTCAGGCTTATGGGGTGATAGTTTCCAGGGTCCGTTGAGGCACCACCTTTGTGGAGAGGGACCACTGTTGCTGTACGCCACTCTTTGGGTACATATCCTGTAGTAAGGCTGAGATTGAACAGTAGTTTTATGTTTGGGTTTAACTCTTCTTGGAGTTCATGTAGGACGCAGCCTGGGACACCGTCTGGTCCCATTGATGCTGTGGTTTTTGCTTTGGCGAGGGCGGCTCTTACCTGAGCATCTGAGATGACAGGGGGGCAGCACTCTGCTGGGATAGATATTTGCCCTTTTGGTGGGGGTTTGCACTGAACCTGTCAGCTAGGATGTTGGCAATGTCTGTGGGTTCGGTGTATTTTTTGTCATTTTGGACCAATTCTGAGCATATCTGGGAATTCCCACCCAGGTTCCTAACATAACTAAAGAAAGCCTTATGATTATCCTTAGTGTCCTGTGCAATTTTTCTCTCGAAGCTGGCCTTAGACGATTTTATGAGTGCCCTTAGTTTTTGCTAATACTGATCAGAGATGCCTTCCCTTTTGGGATTTTGCTCTATCATGTAGTAGCTTCCTCCTTCTATTGTATAGTTTGTTTATGGCTGGGGTCCACCAGACAGGATGTCTGCCTTTGGAGGATTGGGTCTTGGTTTTATTTGGGATTGCATGATCCATGCATTTCTGAAGGTGTTCATAGAATGCATTTATAAAGGATTCTGCGGTCTGGGCAGATTTTCCACAGGCCGGGGCTTTGAAGGATTCCACCTCGGTTTTGAAGAGTGTGAAATTTGCTTTAGAGAAGTTTTTCACTGTGGTTTTCTGGGCAGGAGTGGGGTCGGGATGTGAATATCCAGTGAGATTAGTTTATGGCCTGATCTTACCAGTGAGGGATACACTTCTGGTCTGGAGCATAGAGTCCCCATGTTGGTGATGATCAGGTCCAGTATGTTTTTCCCTCTTGTGGGAGTGGTAACAAGTTGTTCCATAGCATTTGAGTTTATGAATTCTAGGAACCTTTGGGCTAGGGTGTTGGAGCTAGAGTAATGCTCCCAGTCTATGTTTGGGTAGTTGAAGTCGCCCAATATAATGGTGTTTGGAGAGACCTTCATATTTTCCAGTGTTCTCAGGAAGGCTGAGTGGGGTTCCTGGGTATGGGAGGGTGGTCTGTAGCAGGCTATAAACTGGAAGGCAGTTTTACCCACTGTTAGTTGCACATGGATAGTCTCTGATGCTTTGTGCTTTGCCACCAACCTGGAGGTGTGGGTATCTTTGATGAATATCAATACTCCCCCTCCTTTTGTGGTTCGGTCCAAGTTTTGGAGTCCTACATGACATATATTACAGGATTTCCTGAATAACTGTGGCCCTTGAAGACCGACCTGGAATGACAGACCCCATCCAGCTTGTGAAATTATTCAGAGAGGCCCAGTCACAGCAGCACAGATGTCATCTGCAGAAGCAATCTTAAAAATGGCCTGTGATGTAACCATGACTCTTCAAGAGTAAGCTGTAAGGTGTGCTGTTAACCGTTTGCCATCTTGTTCACAACATTAAATAGATATGAACATCAGCCACATAAAGGGGTGTTAAACACCATTTGGCAAACTTATTAAGTTACAATTCTGAATCTTTCCTGTGATTCTTAGTTTTTGGCAAGTAAAACCAAAGGTATTTAAAAAAGGCACCGGTATAACCTGAAAAATCTTGAAAATTTCTAGAAGGTTTACACTCCGATTAAGGATATCTTCCTTTGCTACTTTGGGAATGAAGGTGTGGCTCACACACAGGACTATCCTATCACTGTAGAACACCAGATATGGTAGGCTTATACACAAAGCTTGCAGTGTGTGGCTGGCTCACTCACAGGACTATCCTATCACTGTAGAACACCAGATATGGTAGGCTTATACACAAAGCTTGCAGTGTGTGGCTGGCTGGCTCACTCACAGGACTATCCTATCACTGTAGAACACCAGATATGGTAGGCTTATACACAAAGCTTGCGGTCTTGATATGCTTGTGGATGAGGTAAATGCCAAAAAAAAAAGTTTTCCAAAACAGAAAAGTGCAGTTGTGTAAAATCTTACTAGAACAGTAGATGTCCTTTCCTTCACTGCTGCAGTATTCCTTACATCTGGGATTCCCTGCCTCAGGTAGCCTTGTGTGTCCAGTATACAAAAGCCTTTGGTTACTTTAAGGTACGTCACATGTATGCTCCTTGCGTAGCATAGGGCATAAAGGCGATATCCAGACATACCATCCTCCGAACTGATAGCCCCAGAAGGAACACCATTCTAAGGTAAACCAAGAAGTAACCAGAACATCCAGAAGAGAAATGAACCAAGGGGAGGAGGGAGGGAGTGAATACTGCAACAATGAAGGAAAGGACTTCTACTGTTATGGTAAGGTTTTACACACCTGTACTATGTCTTTCCTTTCATTGGTTGCAGTATTCCTTACATCTGGGAGAATGCTAAGCTCAAGAGGAAACTTTGGAGGAGGAAGCAGTAGCACAGTCCTCAAGGAGGGTATGAAGGATGGCCGCAGCAAAACCAGCTCTAGCTCTGGAGATTCCAACTTGTAATGTTTGGTAAAGGTTTGCACACAGGTCCAGGCAGCTGCCTTAAGAACAGAGTTAGTATCCAGACCCCTGTAAAAAAGCCACCAGAAGAATGCGCAGCGCTAGTAGTATGAGCCTTCACAGAAAAAGGCTCTTACCATGAAAAGAACAACAAAATGAAATAGCCTTTGAGATCCAAGAAGCAACAGTTTGCTTGGATACAGCCAATCTTAGGGACCTAGGATGAAAAGAAACAAACTGATCAGATTTTCTAATACATTTAGTCTTATCTAAATAAAATTGGAGTTGTCTATGCACATCTAAATTATGCAGCACCCTCTCTCTGGCAGACCGTGGAGAGGGGAAAAAAGTGGGCATATGAATGGACTTTAAGTGACAACACATTAACCACCTTGGGCATAAAAGGAAGATTAGTATGCAAGGACAGCCTGCCCTTATGAAACACCAAAAAAAGAAGGACAAGCCATAAGGGTTCAGAGAACTATCTGGCAGATGTAAAAGGTTACAGAAGAACAAGGAAGCTGAAGCAGCAGGCTCAAAAGGAGCCTGGGTCAACTTCTCCAAAACAAAATTAAGATCTCAGGGAGAAGGAACAGACTTTCTAGGAGGAGGTCTAATATAAAGGATGCCTTTAAGGAATTGTTCAGCTTCAAATCTACAAGCTAAAGTAGGAGATAAAGGCAGACAAGCAGAGATACTTGATAAGTGGGCCTTATCAGAATAATAGGCCAAAACAGCATTCAGCAATTCACTAAGAAAGAATGAAAGGAACATCTACAGAAAGTGGATCCAGGTTACAAAAGAGACACCAAACAGAAAACCTCTTTCATTTGAATAAGTATATTTCCCAGTATTGGGTTTCCTGGCCTCCTGCAGGTCCCTAAGAACATCCCCAGAAAAAAGGTGTCTATGTGGAATCAAAATCCTATCATCCACAGTGTCAGTTAAGAGTGGACAGGTGGGGTTGGATGACATATCCCTTGTCTTGTGTGAGTAGGTCCACCCTGTGAGGTAACTTGTGACATTTGCCCTTGGCTAAATGTAGAAGAGAGAACCAATGCTGTCTTGGCCAAAAGCGAGTCACCAACAAGATTTTGGGAGTGTCCTGTTGTATTCTGAACAGGACGTCTGGAATGGTGAGAATGGGAGGGAATGCATGAAGAAACATACCCTTCCAGGTTAATCATGTGTGAACTGAGGGGGTGGAGCTAGGAACTAAAGCATGAAGAAACATACCCTTCCAGGTTAATCATGTGTGAACTGAGGGGGTGGAGCTAGGAACTAAAGCATGAAGAAACATACCCTTGCAGGTTAATCATGTGTGAACTGACTGGGTGGAGCTAGGAACTAAAGCATGAAGAAACATACCCTTGCAAGTTAATCATGTGTGAACTGAGGGAGTGGAGCTACGAACTAAAGCATGAAGAAACATACCCTTCCAGGTTAATCATGTGTGAACTGAAGGGGTGGAGCTAGGAACTAAAGCATGAAGAAATACCCTTCCAGGTTAATCATGTGTGAACTGAGGGGGGTGGAGCTACGAACTAAAGCATGAAGAAACATACCCTTCCAGGTTAATCATGTGTGAACTGAGGGGGTGGAGCTACGAACTAAAGCATGAAGAAACATACCCTTCCAGGTTAATCATGTGTGAACTGAGGGGGGTGGAGCTAGGAACTAAAGCATGAAGAAACATACCCTTCCAGGTTAATCATGTGTGAACTGAGGGGGTGGAGCTAGGAACTAAAGCATGAGGAAACATACCCTTTCCAGGTTAATCATGTGTGAACTGAGGGGTGGAGATAGGAACTAAAGCATGAAGAAACATACCCTTCCAGGTTAATCATGTGTGAACTGAGGGAGTGGAGCTACGAACTAAAGCATGAAGAAACATACCCTTCCAGGTTAATCATGTGTGAACTGAGGGGGTGGAGCTAGGAACTAAAGCATGAAGAAATACCCTTCCAGGTTAATCATGTGTGAACTGAGGGGATGGAGCTAGGAACTAAAGCATGAAGAAACATACCCTTCCAGGTTAATCATGTGTGAACTGAGGGGGTGGAGCTACGAACTAAAGCATGAAGAAACATTCCCTTCCAGGTTAATCATGTGTGACCTGAGGGGGTGGAGCTAGGAACTAAAGCATGAAGAAACATACCCTTCCAGGTTAATCACTTGTGAACTGAGGGGTGGAGCTAGGAACTAAAGCATAAAATAAAACATTTCAGAGCTTTACTAGAAAGGCTCACCCAGACCCTGCTACATTTTGTTGTGAAGGAAAGGTTAGTTTGCTTTTTATTTGTTGTATTTTGTATTACTTTATTGCCGTTTTATATTTTGAATACTGTGATTTGTTTTCTTTACCTTGTGTTTTACTTGTATTCTGCTTTTAACTGCATATTAAAACTTCAAAAGAGACCACAGCTCTGCCTCTTGTGAGTCAGACAGAAATTGTTTCTCCACCCTCCCAGACGCTTACTGTTGTTTTCTTAAATACCACCGTCTTTCTAGCTGCCTGCCCCTTATGTTAATTTGACCATATATCTCATTTCCTCTCTGCTTTCACTGGCTTGTGAGTAATCACAAAATTATCATTTTGTGAAATCAGTCCCCTTCAACTATTTAAATTTATTGGCCATCCTACTGTATTCCATAGTACCAGAATACAAAAGTGACCATCCCCTTTCAATCTATCTTGCTGTTTTAAAAATAGTGACTCTCCAATAAAACTTTACTTTTTAGACAGGTAAAACTTAAGTTACCTACATTCACATCTAACTTATCTAGTGCACACTGCAGTATTTAGGATAAACCATTTTTTTTCATCTTACCTTTAAGCATCCCTGTGACTAGCACTTGCTCTAATACCTGCTGGAAAGCACTAGGAAAAGTACAGTTTTGTACCTACAATAAATGTAGATGTCCGATAGACATGCAACTGCAGTCATAACATGTGGGTTGTCCTGCCTCAGGCAGCCCTCGGTCGGCCGGATTCCAAAGTCTGGGTCCGACGTCGGCTGATGTCGCATTTCTCTCCGACGTCAGAGTGGCTGGAGTACATAAGCATCAGCTGACGCCATTTTCTTCAGTGTTTCTTGCCCCAGATGCCAGGTGCCCTCCAAGGAAGGCTGTAATCAAATTGGAAGACAAAAACAGGAGTCCAAACAAATAAAAGAGCAATAAAACAAATACACCATAACAGATATCCCCAGCTAAGAGTAACAGGGATAGGAGTGGACCCTAGGCATAGAGGGGTATGGAGGGAGGGAAAATCCGACTGCAGTTGCATGTCTATCGGACATCTACATTTATGGTAGGTACAAAACTGTACTATGTCCTTCAAGAATGCAACTGCAGTCATAACATGTGGGTAGAATACCATAGCTTAGCTGGGGGAGGAGGTATGCTCTAGGAAAGAGATGGTGTGGCAATCAAACCCTGCAGGACTGCCGAAGCAAAGCCTGCTCTGGATCTGGAATATAGGGGGAGATTGTAGTGTTTTGAGAATGTATGCACGGAGCTCCATGTAGCAGCTTCTAGAATGTCCTTGGTAGGCACCCC
The DNA here is from genome assembly GCF_019279795.1 of Protopterus annectens. NCBI lineage: Eukaryota > Metazoa > Chordata > Ceratodontiformes > Protopteridae > Protopterus > Protopterus annectens. The sequence goes on from NC_056740.1 coordinate 447,682,575, forward strand.
TCTTAGGAATGCTGTAGAGGTGGCCGTAGCTCTGGTGGAATGTGGTCTGACATTGTTTGGAACAGTCTTTCCATGAAAGGAATAACAGAATCTGATGCAATGTCCAATCCATTTTGAAATAGTCTGTTTTAAAATTGCTTTTCCTTGGACTGCAGGGGAGTAAGCTACAAAAAGTTGTTCAGACTTCCTACTGGCCTTGGTTCTGTCCAGGTAGTATCGAAGTTGTCTGTGAATGTCCAAGGTATGCAACAGTCTTTCCCCCTTATTCTCAGGATTGGGGAAGAAAGCAGGCAGATGAATTGCTCGATTTAAAGAAACTCTAGAAACTACCTTTGGCATAAAAGTAGGGTTGGTCCTTAATGAAACCCTGTCTCTGTGAAAAATAATAAAGGGTGGTATTGCCATTAGGGCCTGTAGCTCCGAAACCCTTCTTGCTGTGGTAATTGCCAACAGGAAAGCTGTCTTCCATGAGAGAAATTGCAAGTCAACTGTAGCTGCTGGCTCAAATGGAGGTAGAGTCAGTTTTTCTAGGACAAAATTGAGGTCCCAGGCTGGCACTGGGGCCTTTCTTGGTGGCTTAATGTTCTTGATTCCCCTGAGGAATTGCCTTAGTAAAGGGTGTGAAAAAACAGGAGGATCAGTGTTGTATCTAGCTGAAATAGCAGATGCATGTATCTTTATGGAAGAATATGAGAGGCCGTTCTTTAACATATCTGCCAAATATTCCAAGATGAGTGGGATGTTCAACAATGATGCATCATGTCCCTTGCTGGTATTCCAATTGCTGAATCTTTTCTACTTTGCTAAGTAAACCTTTCTGGTGGATGGTCTTCGAGCCTCTGTTAGTATCCGCTGAACTTCCTTGGAGAGAGATAGGCTTTGAAGTTATTTATGGGATCTCCCAGGCTGTTAGCTGCAGTGTCTGAAGATTTGGATGCACTGTTTCGAAATTGTGTTGAGTCAAAAGTAGAGGCCATTGGGGAAGGGCCCACCTCCTGGTGTGACATAGGCTCCGTAGTAGTGGGTACCAGTGTTGTCTTGGCCAGTCCGGAGCTATTATGATTCCCTTGGGTCTCTCTGCTTTGATCTTTAGTAATACTGAGGTCATCAGTGGCAGAGGTGGGAATGCATAGATTGTTAGGGAGTTCCAGTTGAATGAGAGGGCATCTATTTTCCAAGCTTTTGGATGGTATGTCCTTGTGCAGAATTTTGGTAGAAGATGGTTGAGGTGAGAGGCAAATAGGTCCACTTCTGGCTTGCCCCATGTCGAAGTGAGTTGTCTGAAGGCCTTCGGATGTAACCTCCACTCATGTGGATCTGTGAAATTCCTGCTTAGGCTCTCCGCCAACACATTGTCTTTTCCTGGAACAAACTGGGAATGCAACTGGATGTTTAGACTCAGTGATTTCTCCCAAAGATGCATTGTCAGTCTGCAAAGGGGGTAAGAGTGGGTGCCCCCTTGCTTGTTTATGTACCACATCACAGTGGTGTTGTCTGTCCGTATCAGTAAATGGCCTTGCTGGAGTTGGTGTTGAAAGGCCTCGATGGCATGCATTACTGCCAGCATTTCCTTTTGGTTTATTGAATGACATACCTGTGTTTGCCTGGCTCACCGAGGCCCACCATAGGAATTCCTTTTGTAGGCAAGGAATGAGCGGTATGATTGTCTCCAAGTTGTTGCTGTGTTGAGACCAAATGCTTTTTAGGTACCATTGAAGCTTTCTCATGTGTAGTCTTGCTAATGGAACCAGGAGAATGCAGGATGCCATGTAACCCAGGGCCTGTAGGAATCTCCTTGTAGTCATCTGGGTGAGTTTTGCTAAACCTTTGAAGTAATGAGTTAACTTCTCTTGCTTGTCTTCTGTCAGGTAAGCCATCTGAGAGGCTGTGTCTAGTTTGGCTCCTAAGAAGATTATTTGCTGGGATGGCTGCAGTCTTGACTTTTGGAACTTGACTGTGTATCCCAGAGCTTGAAGTAATCGTATGACATAATCCAGGTTTTTTTGTCAACATCAATTTGTCATCCGCTTGTATGAGGCAGTCGTCCAGGTACGGGTAAATTTGTATCCCCTGGAGCCTGCAATGAGCAATTACTGAAGCCAGGCATTTTGTGAATACTCTGGGCGCAGTAGATAAGCCAAATGGCAATGCTGAGAATTGATAATGCTCTGGCCCTGCATGAAATCTGAGGTATCTTCTGCAGCTGTGTCTGATAGGGACATGCAGGTATGCCTCCTTGAGGTCCAGAGTAATCAGCCAAGACCCCTTGCCCAGCATGGGAAGGAGTTGCTGTAAAGTCAGCATTTTCAACTTTGGTACTATGAGAAAGGTGTTTAATGCGGACAAGTCCAGTATTGGTCTCCACTGAGATTCTTTTCTTGGAACAAGGAACAGTCTTGAGTAAAACCCCTGATCTTGTTCTTGTTGTGGAACTCTTTCTATTGCTTTCATCTGAGTCAGCAGAGTGATTTGCTTGATAGCCTCTGCCCTCTGGTGTTGTGGTAGGTTTGGCATGCCTTGTTTTCTTGGTAAGGTATGAAAATGAAACCTGTACCCTCGGTCTATAATGTCCAAAATCCATTTGTCCTTTGTTAGTCTGTGCCAATTTTCTGCAAACAGAGATAATTTCCCCAAGGGAGCTTCTATTTGTTCCCTGGTAGGTAGTAGAGGAAAGTCATTGAGATTGTGGTTGTCGGGCAGGTGAAACCCTCGTCACTTCTTTGGTTTCCTGGCTGCCATTGTCGCCCCTGTAAGGGCCTCTGTATTGGCCTCTTCCTCGGCCACGTCTGTTCTTACCCTTTGAAACTTTTCTGGATTAGGAAAGGACCAGTTTTTGAAGGCCAATTCCTACTGAATCTGGGGGTTGAACCTGGAGGAAATCTTTCACCGTCTGAACTGATTTTGCTTTTTCTTCGATGGTCTTTAGCACATCCTTAGCATTCACACCAAAAAGCTTGTTCTTTTCCAAAGGTGCATCCAGAAGTTTTGCTTTTACATGATCTGGTAGAGGTTGATCTTTTAACCAAGCATGTCTACGGATGACTGCCCCTGTCATAGCTGCCCTACATGAAGCTTCCAGTGCATCATATCCACACTGCAGGAAGTGATTGCTAACTTGCTGAGTGTTATGTACAGCTTCCTGCAAAGTCTTCCTGTCTAAAGGATCAGGAGTGGCTAATGTTTTTTGTAAATCTTCTAACAGATAATCCTGATATTGTAACATATGAAAAAGGCAATTTAAAGCTCTCATAGATAAGGTAGTGGATGTGTAAACCTTTTTGCCCCATCTCTCTAATGACCTAGCTTCCCTGTTGGAGGGCAAAGGATTTTTAGAGGTGGAGGCTGAAACTCCTTTAGGCCCCTGTGAAATAGTTTCCAAATCAGCAGTATGGGCCCTGAATAAATGGGAATGAGTTTCTGGGACCCTGTAATACCTGTCTGGCTTGGCTGGAGCAGGAGGAAGGGAATCAGGGGTAACACAGGAGTCAGAATATAAATCATCCAAAACATCAAGCACAGGAGGAATAGCTAAGGGCCTGTGCTGGGGCTTCTTAAGGAAAGTCCTAAGGCGTTTCCTAGAATCAGAATATTCCTGACCTTGCCACTTGAAATGTTTCCTCATGGAGTGCAGCTCTTCCCCAAAAGAAATATCCTCAGGAGGGGAGGCCGAGGGGATGGAATCTTCTGCATCCGAGGCCTCATAGGTCTGGAAGAGCTCTTCCTGGCTATCAGAGTGGACAGAGCCCTCAGAATCTTCATCTGAAGGAGTAGGGTCAGAGGGTTCAACCCGGCCTTTATCAGAAGGAGGCTGGGATCCTCTCTCAGGATGGGCCTGTGAACCTCTAATCATGGAAATTAAATCAGCAGCCATGGACATAATTTGTGTCTCTGGAGTAGGCTGAGGTAAGGATTTAGAAGTAATATGCTTTGTTTTGCTGGCTGCCTTAGCCCTAGTGTAGGCCTTAATAGACATGGCCATGGGGGCCTGGCAGCTCCACGTGCAGGAGTGACCTTGTCTACAGCAATGGTCTCGGGCATTTCCTCGGTTTCGGTATCCGGAGGAAAATCGATAACTGGCGTCAAAGTAATGTCTGGAATCGGAGTCGTCGGTAATGCGGTGTCTTCGGTTCAGAGCGGTGGAGAGACCGTCTCAGAGGGAACCGGAGCACTCGCGCTAGGTTTTGGCGTGGAGTCGGAAGTAGACGCGGGCCGAGGATGTCGATCCCGGTCTTTGCGCTTTTTGGGAGTTTGCGATGTCGGAAGATCCGACGGCATGGTGTAAGCAAACTCCGCCCGGCGCCTGAGGGTGCGCTTGTTGAAGCGAGCACAGGCTACACAGGCCGAGACGTTGTCATCTGGGCCCAGGCAAGGGAGACAGTAAGAGTGGAAATCCTTATGAGGTATTTGTTTACCACAAGAAAGACAATTGTTAACTTTTTCAGTAATTTCTGACATCGGCTGAGGCAAGAAAAGGTCCCCAACAGGGTACTTAGCTTTTTTGATGACTTCGGTATTGAAGAATACAGGAGCTGACCGACCGGCACTTGCGAACTGCTTCTGCTTCGGGCACCGCGCGGCAAGAAAGACTGAAGAAAATGGCGTCGGCTGATGCTTATGTACTCCAGCCGCTCTGACGTCGGAGAGAAATGCGACATCAGCCGCCGGACCCAGACTTTGGAATCCGGCCGACCGAGGGCTGCCTGAGACAGGACAACCCACATGTTATGACTGCAGTTGCATTCTTGAAGGACATCCTTAAACTGATACAAGCACTCAACTCTACTTGTTAATCAGGAGAAATTAATCATAGGCACTAAACAGCCTTTAATTGCAAAGTACCTTGCTAAGGCAAGGGAAAACAGCTCCTGTACTTTACAAAAAAAGCACCAAACCAGGCATGTCCAAGGGTCAGGTTCCAGTGATTTCTCCTGTCCACCTGGTTAATCTGAGAATACTGGGGCAATGCAGCAATTGCCTCATGTATACAGACAGCCCTCTCCTACCATCCAACACTACAATCTGTGAGAGATGCACTTACATAGCCAAACTGGAAGCAAAGCTCTCTCCACCCAAGACTGTGTCAGACATTCAAGAGGAGAAGGTTAACACCCGCACTACACCTCAAGCAACACATAGCCCTTTCTAAACCTACACCACCAACACCCACACATAGCAACATTAAATCCACATATGCAGAGGCCCTTAACTGTAACCTGCCCAAGCAACAAGGACCTCCTAAGCTAAAATGCAAACAAACACCAATCACAACCAAAGAGTCACATAGATTACAACACCAGTGTGCCACCCAGCAACAGCCCCTAAGGCAAGACAACATACCTAACATTTTAGTCATAGGTGACTCTACAGTCAGGCAAGACAACATACCTAACATTTTAGTCATAGGTGACTCTACAGCCAGGCAACACTGATGTCCCACTCACAAGGCTGAACAAGGAGAAAATTACAGTCAGCTGCCTGTTGGGTGCCAGGATCTGCCACATAACACATGCACTCAAGTCACTCCACAACAAGTACAAATATGATTCTGTCATTGTCCATGTTGGAGTGAATGACTTGAGACGTACCTTCCTGGAATACAAGAAAAAAGACATGGAAGAGCTCTCGGATCATGTGGCCCAGGCAGGTATGACCCTATCCCTGAGTAGCATCCTGTTTTTGCCCAGAATGATACCACAATATAAGGACAAAATGATTGACTTCAATAACTGGCTAAGCTTCTGGTGTCATTCAAAGGGGATCCAGTATCTGTCTGACTGGGATGACATGAACGACAAACCACGATGCTCTGCCAGAGATGGTCTGCACCTGTCGCCCCTGGGAATCAGATTACTGGCTAAGGCTCTTGCCACCCCTATAGTGCCTTTTTTAGGCAAATTTCAAAGGATAAAACCATCGCCGTAACAGGTACAAGCATGCAAATTCTGTAGGTAATGCTACTCAAAGCTAGAAGTCTAAACTTCAAAATGCACTATCTCAAGGCACTCCTAAAAATGGAGAACATTGATATCTGTGCAGTAACTGAGACCTGGTTCAAGACTCCAGAGAGCACCCCTGCAATACCAGGCTACAACTCTTACCACACTTTCCGGCCACCAAACCAGGACCGAAACACTAAAGGTGGAGGATTGTCCATATTCACCAAGGATATTCACACCACCAGGCAACTAGCCTGGTGGTGTGAATATCCTTGGTGAATATGGACACTCCTCAACACAATGCGCCTGAAATTCTGCAGGTGCAACTAACACTAGGTAAGACTGCAATCCAAATTGTAGCTTGCTACAGATCCCCCACTATGCCCCAAGATTCTCACTACACCTTTCTAAACATACTGGAAAATATTACGATACAACTAAACACCCTAATACTGGGTGATTTCAACTACCCTACCATTAACTGGGAAAACTACTCATGTGCCAACACCTTTGCCCAACACTTCTTGGAATTCATAAATTCCAGCTTCCTGGATCAACTAATCCATAGTCCCACCAGGGGCTCCAATATCCTAGACCTGGTCATTACCAACATGGGAAATCGATGCTCCACTCTTATGGTCACCCCCTCGTGGGTCAGGTCTGACCATAAGCTAATCACCCTTAACATCCACATCCCACCCCCACCTCCCAGTAAGGAAACCTCCATAAAAAACGTCTCCAAAGCTAACTTCATGCTACTCAAGTCAGAAGTGAAACTTCACGACACCCATGCAGACGGGAACTGAAAGTTCGACTGCTGAATCCTACACTAAGGCACTGTACGAGCACATCTACTCATGCATGAATCGTGCCATCCCAAATAGAACCAGGATGCTCTCCTGCAAAAAAGGAAGCCAATCTGGTGGTCCCCTGCCATAAACAAAATTTACAACAAAAGGAAGAAACTGTTGCAGAAAAGAGGAAAATCCCAGGATGCAAAAAACTCCGTTACCAGCCTCAGTAAGAAGCTGAGATCCCTTATAAAATCCTTCAAAGCTAGTTACGAAAATAAAATTGCCAAAGATTCCAAAGACAACCACAAGGCATTCCATAGCTATGTCAAGAATCTAAATGGCAATCCTCAGATCTACTCTGAGCTAAAACAGAATGGCATTAAATATACTGATCCCAAGGATATTGCCAATATCCTGGCAGATCAATTCAGTGCCAACTTCAACCCACTCTCACCCCCTAAATGGCCCATCTCAATACTGGAAGATTGCCAAATTCCAGTAATAATGGCCACACAGGTAAAAAACGCACTCTCCAAAGCTAAGAATACAGCATCCATGGGACCAGATGTCATCCCGGGCTGTGTACTACATGAACTACAAAATTAACTGGCACCTCACCCAAGTGTCATGTTTAATCATAGCCTCACCTCAGGCTTCGTGCCCACTGAGTGCCACACAGCTACAGTTATCCCACTCCACAAGAGGGATCCACCTTGGATCCCGGGAACTACTGTCCCATGAGTCTGACAAGCCTGATCTGCAAGGCCATGGAACGTATTATCATGGAACTTATAAACAAACACATCGGCAACCTTCAAACACTGGACCCCTCCCAGTTTGGGTTCGTGAAGGGCCAATCGTGTCTCCTGAACCTGAATGTCTTCTTTGAATCAGTCTCCAGAGCCATGGACGAGGGTAAGGCAGTCCACACAGCCTATCTGGACCTCACCAAGTCCTTTGACACCATCTCCCACTCTGGAATCATAGATAGACTTACTAAGCTGGGCATTAATCCCTACATCACTCGATGGGTTGCCAACTGGCTTACTGATAGAACTCGCACTGTAGAAGTAGCCAACTCCAAATCCAGCTCCAGACAAGTGAAGTACTTCAGTGTTCAGTCCTGGGACTGCTCTTGTTTGACATCTACTTCTCTGAAGTACAGGCCAACACTAAGGGACTCTGGCTAACAAAGTTTGCAGATGACTGCAAACTGGGAGCCATTATTGAATCCCCAAATGACGTGGACTCTCTACAAAACGGCCTTACAGAAACAGACGATTGGTGCTAGAGCCATGGGCTCAAGCTCAATGCCAAGAAATGTCTAGTTATCCCCTTTGGGAAAAAACATGTACCTGTGAATTACCACATAGGTGGCAGTACACTAAACACCAAAAGTGTGATGAGACTTAGGGACACAGGTGGATAGTGGTCTCACCTTCGATAACCACATCGCCACAACAGTCAGGAAATCCTTCTATGTGGCACACCTCATCACTAAGCACTTTTCATCCAGAAAAAAGGAGGTCATTGTCCAACTGTACTCATCCCTCATTAGACTCCATTATAGAATACAATACCCCGTTTGATATGTACCTCTCAAGACATCTGCAACAACTGGAAAGGCAGCAGAAATACCTCACTAAAAGAATCACAGGCCTAAAGCAGATGCCCTATGCTGATCGCATTAAAAAAACTCCAGCTATACTCTGTCATCACAATAAACAAAACATGCTGGAGGGATAGGTTCCTGACCCAGAAACTCCCCAGACTCTGGAAAAGACTGCCCACACATGTCAAGCAGAGTGCCTCTCTGGCGCTCATCAAAAGGAACCTTGACGATTGGATGGGAGAAAGGAAATTCACCCCGAGGATCACGTCAGTCGCCCTGCTAGACAGGGGTCCAGGGAAGTAAATAGTGTGAGAAAGAAATAGCCAGGGAATTGTTATGGCTAGGTTTGTATAGGCCCTATGGCCAATAGCCTAGTACCAACCTATGAACCAAGAAAAAGAGAGGGCATCCGCCTTCCACAGCAGAGGACCTGGGACACTGGTGCGAAATAGAGGCAGTTGTCTGTTCAGAGTGGAGGCAAGTAGATTTATTTATTTATTTTATTTATTTTATTTTACATTTGTTAACCGGGAGAGTCCGACTGGATACATGTCCATTTTCAGCGGAGGCCCGGGGAGAAAAGCTCCAGGTACATAACAGACATATGAACATTGTTAATGCAAAAAAGGAAGATAGTTGAGTTCTAAATACAATATAAAGATACATCACATCTTGGGAAAAAAATAACAGCAGCATATAAAAAAAACATAGGTCAGTTACAAAGGCGAGGCGTCTTGTTAAAAAGCGGTTAAGGATAGTGAGGTAAGAGAAGGGTAAATGATAGTGGTTAATCAGGTTTGGAACAGGGACATTGCCAGAGAGTATTGAGATGGGGTTTAAGCTTTTTTTGAATTGTAGGAGTGAAGGTTCTGAGGTGAGCATGGTCGGTAGGGAGTTCCACATTTTACCTACAAAGTTTGAGAATAGAGAATCCCCAGCAGAATTATTGGCTTTGGTAGTTTGAGCTAAGATCTTATTGGAGGAGCGTAAAGATTGCAGGTTAATATAGGGGTGAATGATGTTTTCCAGAGCTGGTGTTTTCTCTCGGTGATACAGTATCTGGTGAGCCATTTTGAGTTGGTTGAAATGGAGTTGGCTGGAAAACTCTAACCACCCTAGTTGCTTCAAGTTAGTGCAGTGGTGCGTTCTAAAGGTGGAATTTGTGGCAAATCTAGCTATGTGATTGTAACAAGAAGCAAGTTTGTTAAGGGTTGTCTTGTTTAGGTTTGTAAAAAGCAGAGAGGCATAGAAAAGAGTTGATAGTAGGTGTGTGCTGGCAATTGTAATTTTAGCGTGAGGAGTGAGAAAGTGTTTTACTTTATAGAGACAGCCAAGCTTTTTATTGACGGTTTTGATGGTTAGATTGAAATGGGTGTCAAATTTAAGGGAGTTATCAATGGTAACACCTAATAGCTTTGTGTGAGCTTCTGGTGATATAGTGATTCCATTGGAGGATGTAATAGAGAAGGTGGGGGGAAGAGTCTTGTTAGTGGGTGAGAAAGTAAGTAGTTTTGTTTTGTTAGGGTTGAGAACTAGTTGACGACTTGAGAAAGTACAGTTTTGTACCTACCATAAATGTAGATGTCCGATAGGTATGCATCTGCAGTCATAACATATGGGTTGTCCTGCCTCAGGCAGCCCTTCGGTCGGCCGGATTCCAAAGTCTGGGTCTGGCCTCGGCTGATGTCGCACTTTCCCCGACGTCAGAGCTGCTGGGGTATAAAGGCATCAGCCGACACCATTTTCCTCAGTGTTTCTTGCCCCAGATGCCAGGTGCCCTCTAGGAAGGCTAAATTTGGATAAAAGTTGAAAATTCCAAACAGAAGAAAACAATATATATATATATATATATATATATATATATATATATATATATATATATATATACATACAAACAAATACACCATAATAGATTCCCCCAGCTAGCTGAAAGAGGGGTAAGCACCCTAGGAATACCACAGAGGGGAAGGAGGGTGGGTAATCCTGACTGCAGATGCATACCTATCGGACATCTACATTTATGGTAGGTACAAAACTGTACTATGTCCTTCAAGGATGCATCTGCAGTCATAACATATGGGTAGAATACCATAGCCAAACTGGGGGAGGAGGTACTAAGATAAGGATGGTGTAGTTAAGATCCCCTGTAAAACTGCAGTTGCAAAACCTGCTCGGGATCTGGAGTATAAAGGTAGATTGTAATGCTTGGCAAATGTATGCACGGAGGTCCAAGTAGCAGCTTCTAAAATGTCCTTGGTAGCCACCCCTCGTATGAAAGCTGTAGTGGTGGCTGTGGCTCTTGTGGAGTGAGGCCTGATATTATCAGGAGCTGTCTTTCCATGAAAAGAGTAGCAGAAACAAATGCAATTTCCTATCCATTTAGAAATTGTCTGTTTGGAAATTGCTTTTCCTTGCATTCCAGTTGCATATGCTACCAGAAGTTGGTCAGTTTTTCTGCTGGTTTTAGTTCTGTCCAGATAGTAGAGTAGTTGTCTGTGTACATCCAAGGTGTGCAGTAGTTTTTCCCTTTTGTTCTGTGGGTTAGGGAAGAACGTAGGCAAATGAATAGCTTGGTTCAAGGATACCCTGGATACTACCTTTGGCATGAAAGTAGGATTGGTTCTCAGAGACACTCTATCCTGGTGAAAAATAAGGAAAGGCTGTACTGCCATTAATGCCTGTAACTTGGATACCCTTCTTGCTGAAGTGATTGCCAGAAGGAAAGCAGTTTTCCAAGATAAGAACTGTAAGTCTGCTGATGCTGCTGGTTCAAAAGGAGGTAGTGTTAATTTTTCCAGCACAAAATTGAGATCCCATGCAGGCAGAGGGGGTTTCCTTGGAGGTTTTACATTTTTGATCCCTCTTAAAAATTGTCTGAGGAGAGGGTGAGAGAAGATAGGAGGATCCATATTGTATTCTGCTGAAATTGCTGAAGCATGAATCTTAATGGAAGAGTAGGACAGGCCATTGTGGAACAGTTCTGCTAAGTATTTTAGGATGTGTGCTAGGTTTGCCAGTGTGACATTTGTACCCTTTGATGCGCTCCAAATGAGGAATCTCTTCCATTTAGCTGAGTATGTCTTTCTTGTGGAAGGTCTGCGAGCCTCCAGGATTATGTCCTTGACCCTCTGAGATAAGACAGTTTGGTTTTGTTTTACGCAATTTTCCAGGCAGTCAGCTGCAGTGTTTTCAAGTCTGGATGCAGGGTCTTGAAGTTGTTCTGCGTTAGAAGTAGAGGCCATAGGGGTAGAGGCCATGAGTTCGTCCGAGACATGCTTCTCAGTAGCGGATACCAGTGCTGCCTTGGCCAGTCTGGAGCTATCAGTATCACCTTTGGCTGTTCCTCTCTGATCTTCAGTAGAACTCTGTACATCAATGGGAGTGGTGGGAAAGCATACACTGCTAGGGCATTCCAGTTGAAAGAGAGGGAGTCCACTTTCCAGGCTTGTGGGTGGTATACTCTTGAGCAGAATTTCCTCAGTTGGTGGTTGAGTGGGGAGGCGAACAGGTCTATCTCTGGCATTCCCCATTTCTTTGTTATGAGTTTGAAGATGTCTGGATGCAGCATCCATTCGTGAGCATCCGTGGTAGTTCTGCTTAAGCTGTCTGCTAGTGAATTCTCTTTTCCTGGTACGAATTTGGCCTGCAGCTGGATATTGAGATTCAGGCCTAGGTTCCACAGATCCATTGCCATCCGGCATAGAGAGTAGGAATGCGTGCCTCCCTGTTTATGTACCACATGACTGTGGTATTGTCTGTCCTTATCAGCAGATGTCCTTGCTGGAGGAATGATTTGAATGCCTCGATTGCATGCTTCACTGCCAGCATCTCCTTTAGGTTTATGTGCAAATTCAGCTGGTCTTGGGACCATAGGCCTTGGATGCACTTGTCTTCCATGTGTGCTCCCCATCCTAGGTCTGAGGCGTCCATGGTGATGGTCTGCCTTGGTTGTGGTTTGTTGAAAGGCAACCCTCTGTTGGACTGGCAGGCCTGAGCCCACCACAGGAATTCTTTTTTCAGGCATGGAATAAATGGAATCATGGTTTCTAGACTGTGCCTGTGTTGAGACCATACATTCCTTAGGTACCATTGTAATTTCCTCATATGCAGCCTGGCATGTGGGATCAAGATTATGCAAGATGCCATGTAACCCAGGGCCTGCAGGACTTTCCTTGCAGTGAGCTGAGTTTGTCTTGTCAAAGCCATGAAGTAGACTGGGAGTTGCTTTTGTTTTTCTTCTGTGAGAAAAGCCATCTGAGTTATTGTGTCCAGATCCGCACCCAAAAAAGTTATCCTTTGGGATGGCACTAGTCTTGACTTCTGGATGTTGACTGTGTATCCCAAGGCCTGTAACAGGTGTATGACATAGGCCAAGTCCTTTAACAATTTTTTCTTGTTGTCCGCTTGTATTAGGCAGTTGTCCAGGTATGGGCAGATTTGAATTCCCTGAAGCCTGCAATGTGCAATTACTGATGCCAGGCATTTCGTGAATACTCTGGGCGCAGTAGATAAGCCAAAGGGCAATGCTGAGAATTGATAATGCTCTGATCCTGCAAGAAATCTGAGGTGTCTTATGCAATCTGGTCGTATAGGGACGTGCAGGTATGCCTCCTTGAGATCTAGAGTCACCAGCCAAGACTCCTTGCCCAACATGGGAAGAAGTTGCTGTAGGGTCAGCATTTTGAATTTTGGCACAATGAGATATGTGTTTAGTGCAGACAAGTTGAGAATAGGCCTCCATTGGGTTTCTTTCTTGGTACAAGGAATAGTCTGGAGTAAAATCCTTGGCCTTGTTCCATAGATGGTACCCTTTCTATTGCTTTCATCTGAAGTAAATTGTTGATTTGTCTTAAAGCCTCAGGCTTCTGGTTTGGGGGAAGATTTGGCATTCCACTCCTTCCTGGTAAAGTGTGGAAATGAAACCTGTATCCTTTGTCTATTGTTTGCAATGTCCATTTGTCTTTTGTAATGCAATGCCAGTTTTTTGAGAATAAAGCCAATTTTCCGCCCAAGGGTGCTTCCAGTTGTTCCCTTGTAGGCGGAATCAGAGTCAAGTCATTGTGTCTGTCCTGTGGAAGTGCTTGTAGTTGCAGCTGTGGCAGTACTCCTCTGGTTGGCAGGTTGCCACTGGCGACCCCTGTAGGCACCCTTTGATTGACCTCTGCCTCTTGGGCGTCTATTCCTGCCCCTCTGTGCTTTGGAGGTGTCTGGAAAGGACCAATTCTTTGAAGGCCAGTTTCTGCTGAACCTCGGAGGTTGGACCTGCAGAAAATCCTTAACTGTTTGCACAGATTTTGCTTTTTCTTCCACTTTCTTTAGAATCTTCTGTGCAGGGGAGCCAAATAAACTTTGTTTTTCCATTGGAGCATCTAGGAGTTTAGCCTTGACATGGTCCGGCAAGGATTGCTCTTTTAGCCAAGCATGTCTTCGAATTACTGCCCCCGTCATAGCTGATCTAAATGAAGCTTCCAGTGCATCATAGCCACATTTTAAGAAATGATTACTGACCTGCTGAGAGTTGTGTACCAAATCCTGAAGGGCCTTACGGTCTAAAGGTTCAGGAGAAGAAAGCTTTTTATTCAGCTGATCTAACAAATATTCCTGGTACTGTATCATATGGAATTGACAGTTTAAAGCCCTGGCAGAAAGAGTAGCAGATGTATAAACCTTTTTTCCCCATCTCTCTAATGCTCTTGACTCCCTTTCAGAGGGTAGTGGGTTTTTGGCAGTGGCAGCTGCAACACCTTTTGGGCCCTGAGAAATAGTTTCTGGGTCTGCAGCATGGGTTTGTACAAGTGGAAGTGGGAATCCGGGACCCTGTAGTATCTGTCAGGTTTGGCAGGGGCCGGGGGAAGTGAATCAGGGGCAGAGCTGACATCATTATATGCATCATCAACTACAGTTAGCACAGGTGGTATGGCTAAAGGCCTATGCTGTGGCAATTGTAAGAAAGTCCTTAGTCTTTTTCTAGAATCAGAGAAATCCTGACCCTGCCACTGAAAGTGTTCCCTCATAGAGTGTAAAGTCTCCCCAAAGGAAAATTCCTCTGGAGGGGAAGCAGAAGGAATAGAGTCTTCTGCATCTGAATCCTCATAAGGTGAGTATGGCCCTTCCTGATGGTCTGACAAATCAGATCCATCCGAGGAGTAATCAGAGGAGAGAGGTTCAGGGGGTTCAGTCCTAGGCCTTTTGTCAGGAGGAGGTTGGGAGGCCCTGTCTGGGTGAGGTTGGGAACCCCTAATCAGAGATATAAGGTCCTCAGCAAGACTGAGAATCTGGGAACTTGAGGAAGGTCTCTGAGAAGTAGATTTTGCAGGTAAAGCTTTTATAATTTTAGCTGCTTTAGCCCTGGAGAAAGCCTTAATAGACATAGAAGCAGGGGGCCTAGCTGCCCCATGTGCAGGAGTAGAAATGTCCAAAGGAATGGTGTCGGACAATTCTTGTGCGCTTGCTTCGGTAGGGATTTCTGTAGCCGACTCAGCCGGGGCCTCTCTGGCCTCGGTTGTCGGAGGTATGATTTCGGCAGAAGGTAGAACCGAGGCCTCGGTTTCAGCCGAAACAGAGACACTCGCGGTAGGCCTAACCATGGTTTCAGCCGAAACCGTGGGCATGATGTCGGTCCTTTCTGCTTTTGGCTAAATGTGTAGTGAGTCTCCGGCGGCATTTTATATGCAAAAGCGGATCAAAAACTCTTCTGCAAACTCCGACCGGCGTCTAAGAGTCCGTCGGTTGAAGGAGGCACAGGCTAAACAAGCTGATACGTCGTGGTCTGGGCCTAAGCAAGGAAGGCAGTAGGAATGGAAATCCTTATGAGGTATTTGTTTCCCACAAGTTAAACAATTATTTACTTTGTCTAACATCGGCTGAGGCAAGAAAGAGTCCCCAACGGGGTACTTAGCTTTTTAGAAGTCTTCGGTAGCTGAATCTCTGGATCTGACCGACCGGCACTTGCGAACAGCTTCTGCTTCGGGCACCACGCGGCAAGAAAGACTGGGGAAAATGGCGTCGGCTGATGCCTTTATACCCCAGCAGCTCTGACGTCGGGGAAAGTGCGACATCAGCCGAGGCCAGACCCAGACTTTGGAATCCGGCCGACCGAAGGGCTGCCTGAGGCAGGACAACCCATATGTTATGACTGCAGATGCATCCTTGAAGGACATCCATTTTTCTATTAGGTTGAAGGTGTCTTGGGTTGAAGCAGTGAGTTCTGCCAGGTTGGAGGCAGTGCTGATGATAGTCGAATCATCTGCATATTGAATGCATGTGGCATGGGGGGTGATTGTGGGCAGGTCATTAACAAAGATGGTGAAGAGAAGAGGGCCAAGAATAGATCCTTAGGGAACTCCAAGTGTAACAGGTAGGCATGTGGATAATTTGTCCTGCCATAGAACAGCCTGTTGCCTATTGGACAGGTAGGATTGGAACCATTTCAGCGTGGAATTGCTGAGTGATAGTTTTTTTAATGTATGGAGGAGTTGAATGTGGTTCACCATATCAAAGGCCTTGGAGAGGTCTAAGAAAAGAGCAGATGATAGTTTATTATTGTTTCTGAAGTTATTGATGGTATTAGAAAGGATAGCAGGGCTGATGTGGTACTGTGATTTGGCCTGAAGCCATGTTGGGAGTTGGCTAGAATTTTATTTTTGGTGAGGTGTTCCATCAGTTGTTTGTGGACACACTTTTCCATAATTTTGGCCAGGGTGAGAGTATAGCTATAGGTCTGTAGTTGGTTAGCTCTAGTGAGCTACCACCTTTATGGAGAGGAATAATGTGGGACATTTTCCATATGGAGGGGGTGAAGGCTTCTGACAAGGTACGGTTTATGATTATGGAGACGGGACAGGAAATGGCCTCAGCTGCTTTTTGCAGAAACTCAGCTGGGAGAAGGTCAGCTGCTAGCTTAGTGGGTTTTAGTTTTTTAAGAAGAGATGTTATAGAGGATATGGGTACTGGATCGAAGGTAAATAGATGATCTGATGTAGTTGTAGTATTCTGCTGGCATGGGTAGTGGAGTGGGCTGGTTGTTTGTTTGAATTGTGTGGCCAGGGATTGTATAGTTTCTGTGAAGAAATTAGAAGTTATGTACTCACCATAACGTTCCATCTGAGTAGGTGTATTCATTTGTCTGCAACCTGTGGGTTATGGATCCGATATCGGATCCGAACCGGCATGGTTTACCAGCTATGGATCCAAGCTCTCAGCTCCTCCCCTCACCCATAATGCCCTGCTCTACCCTCATGACCTCAGATCGAGTTTGCCAACAGCAAAAACACCCTGAAAAGGGTAACAGATAATATTCAGGAAACTGAAAGGCCAGAGGGATAGGAGGGCGGGATGGTTGCAGACAAATGAATACACCTACTCAGATGGAACGTTATGGTGAGTACATAACTTCTAAATCTGAAGTAGGAGATTCATTTGTCTGCAACCTGTGGGACAGAGTCCCCAGCTACCTGAATCTTGGGCCATCATGGAAGGATATTCGGTAGGACCGCGGAGCCAAAGGATCCTCTACCCTAGATGCAAGATCCAACTTATAGTGGGAAATAAAAGTATGAGATGAAGCCCACGTGGCTGCTGCACAAATATCATCTAGAGGAATCCTAGCCTTGAAGGCTGCGAGGTAGATACTGACCGGGTTGAATGGGCATGTACACCCTCCGGTGCGGGCCTTCCTGAAGCTTGATAAGCCAATAAGATGCACTGTGAAATCCAGCGAGACAGAGAAACTTTAGAAATTGGCTTGCCCAAATTAAATTTAGCAAAGGAAATAAACAACTGGTCGGATTGCCTATGACCAGCGTTCTGTTTAGATAAAATCTAAGTTGCCTGTGAACATCTAATGAGTGAAGCTTGTATTCACCTTTGTTTTCATATTTAGGGAAGAAAACAGGAGGTTAATGGACTGATTAATGTTTGCTTCAGAAGCAATTTTAGGAAGAAAGGGCGGGTTGGTCCTGAGGTAAACACGGTCCGGATGAAATACCAAGTAAGGAGGTTTAGCTGATAATGCTTGAAGCTCTGAAACTCTCTTGGCGATGTAATGGCTACCAAAAGGCTGTCTTGTAAGACAAGAATTTGAGATCCACCGTAGCAGCTGGTTCGAAGAGGCGGTCAAGGCCTGGAGAACCAAAGAGAGGTCCCAAGGAGGAACCGCTTGTTTTACAGGGGGCCTGAGAAGAAAAGTACCTTTAAGGAAAATTTTACACAACTTGGCTGACATAAGAGGATTAGAGTCATGGCCAATGTGATAATGAGAAATTGCCGCCAGTTGTACTTTGACTGTGGAACTGCTGGCACCATCGTTAAAAAGAGTGGTTAGAAAGTCAAGCACTAAGGGGAGAGGAACTGTGAGGGGATTCAGGCCTTGCCGCTCCGCCCACAAAGAAAACCGTTTCCACTTGCTGCGGTAGACTTTCCTAGTTGTCGGTTTATGAGCTGCCAC
The DNA here is from genome assembly GCF_019279795.1 of Protopterus annectens. NCBI lineage: Eukaryota > Metazoa > Chordata > Ceratodontiformes > Protopteridae > Protopterus > Protopterus annectens. Next base: position 447,700,362 of record NC_056740.1, read on the forward strand.
CAGTATTGCCTTAACAGGTGACGAAATACCGGGAGTCCTGATCAAGAGTGGAACTGGAGCAGCCAAGCGGTCAGCTTCAGGTTGTCCAGGTTCGGAGGAGGTATGCAGGATGGATGGGATATCAGATCCGGAATGGGATCTAGAATCCAAGGAGGATTCACCGAGTGAGACCTTAGAAAGGGGAACCAGATCTGTCGAGGTCAAACGGAGCAATGAGAATCATTCTGCAACCCACCCGAGAGGCTTTCTGAAGAACTTGGAGCATCAGAGGCAAGGGTGGATAAGCGTAAAGAAGACCGGGTGGCCAAGCATGCACCAGAGCGTCTCTTGGAGAACCTCATGGAGGTATCAGAGTGAAAAACTGTCGCACTTGGTGTTTGAGGGAGAGGCAAAAGATCGCATGAAGGAGTTCCCCACCGTGCGAATATGCGTTCGCTACTTGAAAATTGAGAGACCACTCGTAAGGGGTCAGAATGGTGCGACTGAGCTTGTCCGCCAGGATGTTGGACCCGACCGGAATGCGTTGCTATTAGAAAGCGGTTGGTGGAGATTGCCCATTCCCAAACTCTCATGGCTTCACGACAAAGGGGTAAGACCTTGTTCCCCCTTGCTTGTTGATGTACCAGACCACAGACATGTTGTCCGATTGAATCGCAATTGTTCCCAAGGGAAGAAAGTCCTGAAGTGCTAGCAATGCTAAGAGCACTGCTCTCATCTCTAGAACGTTGATATGCAGTAAGGTCTCTGTATCGTTCCACGTGCCTTGGACGGTCCGGCCCACAAAATGCCCCCCCCACCCGAGGCGGGAGGCGTCCGTGGTCACCGTGGCGAGGGGAGAAGCACAAAATGGGCGGCCTCCGTGGAGATCTGGAGAGTGAAGCCACCACAGGAGGGACCGCTTGCAAGCCTTGCTGATCGCAATGGGATGATGCATAGGGAGAGCAAGGTATGACCACTGTACTAAGAGTCCACTGGAGGATGCGCATATTGAGCCTGGCAAGAGGGAGAAGTGCTATAGCAGACGCCATGGACCCTAGAGCCCTCAGGACCAACTCCCGGAACAGAACTTGAGTGGAGAATGGCCCGCACCTGGAGCTGCAGATTTTGAACTCTGTCCGCAGTGAGGAAGGCTCGTAAACTCCTTGTGTCTAGCCTGGCCCCTATAAAATCTAAGAGCTGTGTCGGCCAGGTTGGATTTCTTTGTATTTATTGTAATGCCCAGAAAGGGAGCAAGATGGAGAAAGGAGTCTCGCCAATAATAGTAGATGCCTTGTTGGGGCGGTAGAAGCCAGTCGTCCAGGTAGGGAAAGACCTGCACCCCTGAAGCCTCAGGTGGGCGCTACCAGTGCTAATACTTTGGTGAACACCCTGGGGGCTGTGGTGAGACCAAAGGGAAGGACCCGGAACTGGTAGTGACTGGCTCCCAGCCGGAAGCGGAGGAACCTCCTGGAGCGCCTGTCCATCAGGATGTGGTAGCAGCATCTTTGAGGTCTATAGAGCACATCCAGTGATTTTCTCCCAGAAGGGGAGAATAGATTGCAGAGTGACCATTGAATTTTTCCTTGGGGACTGCCAGATTCAAGAGAGAAAGGTCTAAAATTGGTCTTAGTTCCCCCGTCTTCTTTGGCACTAAAAAGAACCTGGAGTAGAACCCTAATCCGATCTGGTCTGGGGGGACGGGCTGGATGGCTCTTTTCTTTAGCAGATGGCCAATTTCTGCCAAAGCGGCCTCCCATTGACCGGGTGGAACGTCTGGGAGGGACTTCAACTTTGGAAAGTGAAGAAAAGGGATGCGGTATCCTCTGGATATGATTTGGAGGCCCCAGCGGTCTGATGTTATGGACTCCCATGCCGCTAGGTGCTCTGAAAAACGTCCCCCGACTGCCTCCAGAGTGGAGCAGCCGGGCAACCCCTCAGGGTTGCTGCGCGGGCCGTTCAGAGAAAGGTTCTCTGGACCTGAAGTTTCTGGGAGCCCCTCTGCCTCTAGGGCGGCGTCCTCCCTGTCCTCCTCTGCCACGGAAGGACTGGTTGTCCGGAGCAGGCTGGGACTGCTGCGACTTCGGAACCACATCTTCTTCTGACCCTTTTGGTTCCTAGAGTAGGGCCTCTGGGGTGCAGAGAAGCGGATTCCGATGGCAGACAGCGTCTTCCCATCCTTCTCGCTCTGGGTCAAGGTTTCGAACGGTTTTGCCAAAGAGGCAGAACCATCAAAGGGGCGTTAAAACAACGCTTTGAAGGGCTCAGAAAAATCGCAGTACGGTGAGCCAGGCCTGGCGTCTAGTGACTAGGCCTGCCCCTGCGGCTCTAGCGGCCTTCCGTAGCGTGGGAGAGTAGCCGCATAGAGGTATTAGTAACTGATCTAAGAGTGGCCATGCGGGTGGAGTGCAGCACCCTGTCCTCCTCCGACATGGACTCTGGGGAGATGCAGCGTATTCTTTAATGAGATCTCGCTGCATCCTAATGACGTGTGCCAGGTAGTTCAGCGCCCTTACCGAGAAGGTCGCTGAACTAAACATCCGCTTCCCCAAGCAGTCCATCATCCAAGACTCCTTGCTCGGGGGATGGACTGAGGGACTCTCCTGAGAAAGTTCCCTCTTGGTGGCCCCGTCAACATGGCATCTACCGGAGGCCCCTTACTCCAATGGGCACGGTCGGACGGTGGGCTGAGGATCCTATCGGGCCTCTTAGGAATTGGCTCCACGGTGTCCGGTTCCTTCCATGCCCTGGTGGTAATGAGGTCCACCAGGGGGTCGGCAGGAGGGGACACCCAAGAGGTAGACGGGCCCGCTTCAAATGCCTCCAAGAACATGGACTCGTCCGAGGAAGACTTGGGGCAGACCACCCCCTTATCACGGAGCATTTCCATGATGTCCCCAAATGAGACATCCTCGGGGTGACCGTGGGGAGCCTTCCCTTCCTCCAAGTCCGTGTCTTCCGTGAGAGACTCGGGAGTCAATGTGCCTCCTTTGCATTATGCTTGCGAGGAACATCCTCTGGGGGCTGTCAGAGGACTCCTGCAAGCAGCAACCTGTTCCATTGGAGCAGATTGGGACACAGCAGTGGGCTGACCCAAGGGGCGGAAGGTGGAAGCCTGGCCCAGTGCAGAGGGAGCGGGACGGAGCGAAACAAGTGCCGGGGTCTGGAGACCCTCAACAGGGCCCTCTCCACTACATCAAGCGCCGAAGGGAGCCGACCTCGACCAAAGAATCCGACAATCGGCTCCCCTCGGATCCGAAGAGTGGATCGGAGCCGGCGCCGGCCTTCGGATCTGAAGGGACACTGCGCGCCGACACAGAGGGGAGCGAAGGAGCACTGATCCCCGGATCCGAGGCTCGGATCCAGGCTCCGAGAGGTCGGATCCGATGCACTCGAGGGCAGGGTCGGATCCGGTACAAAGTACTATCGGCGCCGACCCACCCCGGCTCAGCTGCTTGGCTCCAGCTGCTCGAACCCGGATAGCGGGTCGGAGAAGGAGCAATCGGTTTGAAAAGGGTGTTGAGCTCCCCAGAGGGAGGCAAACACTCCCATCTGCATCTGGGCCTGGATGAACCTTCTCATCATCCGGTCCAGATCAGCATCGAAAGGCTATCGTGGATCTCGGCGAGGCTACCGAGGTAGGCCTGGAGTGCCTCCTCGATAGCCTCGACGGAGATCGGGTCTCCTCCTCCTCAGGTCCCGGTGAAAAACACACTGGAGACCGGAGCCGAGAAGGAGGAGACCGAGCCGACAATGGAGCCTTCAGCGGGCCGGGAGAAGCCAGCTTGGCTGGCGGGCCGAAACAGAGGTCTCGGCCCGCCGCTTATGGTGCTTCTCCCTCCGGTCTCTTTTCTTAGCATCCCTCTCCTCCGAACCAGAAACGGGAAGTTGAGTCCCAGGAGGAGGAGGGGGTGCCGCAGAAGGAATAACCGTAGATGCAGTTACTCCGAAGGAAGCGGAGGTCGGAGCCAAGTCCGGCGGTAAAGGCCCGCCAAAACAAGCTTGGACCTCCGCTCCTTCAATGCCCTGGGGTTGAACCCTGCACAAATGGAACATCCAGATGTGAGGTGTTCAACCCCCAGGCATCTAACACCGAGTGTGGCCATCAGCTGGGAAAGCTTATGGCCACACTCGGGCATTTAGAAAAGATAGATTTGGGTTGCTCTGCCATCCCAATCTAACACAGTAGTTACTAAAACTAAAAGTAACTAAACAACAAAAATACACTCACAGGCCCAACACACACACACTACGCTAACAGCGAGGAGGGATATAACTTTTAGATTAACTCTAAAAAGTAAATATATCAAAGGAAACCTACACTTTCACACAAAAAAATCAATAAAAACTTTTAAATTTTGAAATTTAACACTTAAAACTAGCACTTAGCTTGAGAGCTTGAGAAACAAATCCAGTCACCATGCGCGGCAAACGAGATCTGAGGTCATGAGGGTAGAGCAGGGCATTATGGGTGAGGGGAGGAGCTGAGAGCTTGGATCCATAGCTGGTAAACCATGCCGGTTCGGATCCGATATCGGATCCATAACCCACAGGTTGCAGACAAATGAATCTCCTACTTCAGATCTATTGAATGTGTTAGCAATGTTTACAGGGCACTGTTGTTTGCAAGTTGTTGGAGTGGGGGTGGTTGCCTGGCCTGGGTGCAGGAGCTTGTTTAAGCCTGCCCAGAATTTTTGTGGATTATTAAGGTGTTTGTGTTGGAGGTGGAGGAAGAAGTTTTTTTTATCATTTAAGATCATTCTTTTAGTTTCATTTCTAAGTTGCCGGAAGGTTTGGTGGGAGTGTGGGTCTTTAGAGCAGCCATGTGACCCACATCTTGTTTCTAGATAGGATTTTAGATTTTGTTTCCTTAGAGAGCCATGGTGCGGTTTGGTTTTAGTTCTAATGGACCGTATTGGAGCATGGGAATCTAGAATCTTGAGGAAGGTGGTGTTGAAGTAGATAACTGCCTCTTCAAGAGGAAGAGACTTGAGTATTGTCCAGTTGTGGGCTTTAAGTTCAGTTTGAAAAATGGAAGCGTTGAATTTATTATTATTCCTGATTTTTTTTATGGTTGTAAGAAGGGGGGTGATTTTCTTGAATTTGATAACATAGGTGAGTAAGTTATCACTCATGTCCTCTGGGTGAGTACCTGCTGAGTACTGGTCAGGATCTTTATTAGTAAGGATCCAGTCCAGGATGCTGTCTTTGTTTTGGGGTTTACCTAGTCTGGTAGGAGTGGATATGAGCTGAGAAAAGCCATGTAGATTTATGCTGCTAGATGGGGAGCTAGATGAGAAGGAATTCCAATCGATGTTGAAGTCAACTAACACTATGGATTCCTGGGGGTGAGTTTGAGTTAACCAGTGGAGAAAGTCCTCTAAGGTTTTGTTATTATTGTTGCCTGGGGGGATGTAAATACATGCTATATTTATGCTTTTATGTTTGTTTGGTTGAAGTTTTACAAGTAGAATTTGGCATTGTTTGTTAGGAGGGTTGTGGAGAGGCAAGGGAGATTTGTAATGTATTTTTGTAGAGTATGGCTACACCACCTTCTGAGTTATTCGGTCTGCTCTTAGTATATCATACCCTGGTGGGATTATCTGTGTGTCTTTAAATTACTTGGTTTAAGCCAGGTTTCTGTGAGACATAGTAGGTCTGGGGAACAAGTAGCTAAAAGGGCATGTAGGTTGTGAATCTTATTGTTTACACTTCTGATGTTTAGATGACAGGTCAGAAGAGAGTTAAAGGAGAGTTAAATAGATCCACTTGAAGAATACCCCGCTGCTGGACAATGTCCAGAAACACATCGCTGTGAAGCATGAATTCGTGAGATGGAGTTAAGGACCTGCTCAGAGCATCTGCCACAATGTTGTGACCTGACGGAATGTAACTGCCTGCAGAGTCACTTGATACTGGATAGCAAGACCCCATACCAGGAGTGCAAACCAGAAAGAAGGTTAGATCTTGTCCGCCCGCCCCCGGTTTGTTTACACACCACATCAATGTGGGGGTATCTGTCCCCCCCCCTCGGTTTGTTTACATACCACATCAGTGTGGTGGTGTCTGTCCCCCCCACCTGGTTTGTTTACACACCACATCAGTGTGGTGGTGTCTGTCCCCCCCCCGGTTTGTTTACACACATCAGTGTGGGGGTGTCTCCCTCCCGGTTTGTTTACACACCACATCAGTGTGAGGGTGTCTGCCCCCCCTGGTTTGTTTACACACATCAGTGCGGGGGTGTCTGTCCCCCCCCTCAGTTTGTTTACACACCACATCAGTGTGGTGGTGTCTGCCCCCCCCCTGTTTGTTTACACACCACATCAGTGTGGTGGTGTCTGCCCCCCCCGGTTTGTTTACACACCACATCAATGTGGGGGTATCTGTCCCCCCCCCTCGGTTTGTTTACATACCACATCAGTGTGGTGGTGTCTGTCCCCACCCCGTTTGTTTACACACCACATCAGTGTGGTGGTGTCTGTCCGCCCCCCGGTTTGTTTACACACATCAGTGTGGGGGTGTCTCCCCACCCCGGTTTGTTTACACACCACATCAGTGTGGGGGTGTCTGCCCCCCCTCGGTTTGTTTACACACATCAGTGTGGGGGTGTCTGTCCCCCCCTCAGTTTGTTTACACACATCAGTGTGGTGGTGTCACCCTGTTTGTTTACACACCACATCAGTGTGGGGGTGTCTGCCCCCCCGGTTTGTTTACACACCACATCAGTGTGGGGTATCCCCGGTTTGTTTACACACCCCACTTGTCTGCCCCCCAGGTTTGTTTACACACCACATCAGTGTGGGGGTGTCTGTCCCCCCCTCAGTTTGTTTACACACCACATCAGTGTGGGGGTGTCTGTCCCCCCCGGTTTGTTTACACACCACAACAGTGTGGTGGTGTCTGTTCCTCCCCAGTCTGTTTACACACCACATCAGTGTGGGGGTGTCTGTCCCCCCCGGTTTGTTTACACACCACATCAGTGTGGTGGTGTCTGTCCCCGCCCCCGGTTTGTTTACACACCACATCAGTGTGGTGGTGTCTGTCCCCCCCTGTTGGTTTACACACCACATTAGTGTGGGGGTGTCTGTCCCCCCCCCAGTTTTACACACATCAGTGTGGGGGTGTCTGTCCCCCCCGTTGGTTTACACACCACATCAGTGTGGGGGTGTCTGTAACACCTTCAGAGCTCCCCAGGACAAAAGAGGATGAAAAGCCTGAAGAGCCAGCAGAAGGGCTCGTGTCCTTGACACTGATGTGCTCCTGCTGAAGGGGTGACACACCCCCTGCATCTTTAGGGAGCCAAAAGCTGCTCCCCATCCCATGTCTGAAGCATCTGTCAACAGCTCCTGAGAGGGAAGAGGTGGACATGTGTAGAGCGCTGGATTTACAGGCAACTGCTGGATCCACCAGTGAAGTTCCTTCTTGACACAAGGTAGAACAGGAACTACAAAGTATAAAGGATGTGCATATTGAAGTCAAACTGACTTCAGCAACCACTGAAACTTTCACATGTGGACTTCGGCCACAGACAGGATAGCAATGGTGGCTGCCATGAATACTAGAGCTCTCAAACTCCCTGGCTGTAATGGAGGCCAGAGGAAGAAGAGTTTGCAAGATGGAAATGAGAGTTAAGGCCTTGGGAGGAGGCAGGGATGTCAGTATAGGCCCCGTCTGAATCCTACAACCAAGAAAAACATTGTCCTGAGACAGGCACCGTCTGAATCCTGCAACCTAGAAAAACATTGTCTTGAGATAGGCACCGTCTGAATCCTGCAACCCAGAAAAACATTATCCTGAGATAGGCACCGTCTGAATCCTGCAACCTAGAAAAACATTGTCCTGAGATAGGCACCGTCTGAATCCTGCAACCCAGAAAAACATTGTCCTGAGATAGGCACCGTCTGAATCCTGCAACCTAGAAAAACATTGTCCTGAGATAGGCACCGTCTGAATCCTGCAACCCAGAAAAACATTGTCCTGAGATGGGCACCGTCTGAATCCCGCAACCCAGAAAAACATTGTCCTGAGATAGGCACCGTCTGAATCCTGCAACCCAGAAAAACACTGTCCTGAGATAGGCACCGTCTGAATCCTGCAACCCAGAAACCATTGTCTTGAGATAGGCACCGTCTGAATCCTGCAACCCAGAAAACCATTGTCCTGAGATAGGCACCATCTGAATCCTGCAACCTAGAAAAACATTGCCCTGAGATAGGCACCGTCTGAATCCTGCAACCTAGAAAAACATTGGCCTGAGATAGGTACCGTCTGAATCCTGCAACATAGAAAAACATTGTCGTGAGATAGGCACCGTCTGAATCCTGCAACCTAGAAAAACATTGTCGTGAGATAGGCACCGTCTGAATCCTGCAACCCAGAAAAACATTGTCCCGAGATAGGCACCGTCTGAATCCTGCAACCCAGAAAAACATTGTCCTGAGATAGGCGCCGTCTGAATCCTGCAACCTAGAAAAACATTGTCCTGAGATAGGCACCATCTGAATCCTGCAACCTAGAAAAACATTGTCCTGAGATAGGCACCGTCTGAATCCTGCAACCTAGAAAAACAGTGGCCTGAAATAGGCACCGTCTGAATCCTGCAACCCAGAAACCATTGTCTTGAGATAGGCACCGTCTGAATCCTGCAACCCAGAAAAACATTGTCCTGAGATAGGCGCCGTCTGAATCCTGCAACCTAGAAAAACATTGTCCTGAGATAGGCACCATCTGAATCCTGCAACCTAGAAAAACATTGTCCTGAGATAGGCACCGTCTGAATCCTGCAACCTAGAAAAACATTGTCCTGAGATAGGCGCCGTCTGAATCCTGCAACCTAGAAAAACATTGTCCTGAGATAGGCACCATCTGAATCCTGCAACCTAGAAAAACATTGTCCTGAGATAGGCACCGTCTGAATCCTGCAACCTAGAAAAACAGTGGCCTGAAATAGGCACCGTCTGAATCCTGCAACCCAGAAACCATTGTCTTGAGATAGGCACCGTCTGAATCCTGCAACCCAGAAAAACATTGTCCTGAGATAGGCGCTGTCTGAATCCTGCAACCTAGAAAAACATTGTCCTGAGATAGGCACCGTCTGAATCCTGCAACCTAGAAAAACATTGGCCTGAGAAGAAGTCAAGAAGCCTTTTTGAAGTTTATTGTGAATCCCAGACTCTGAAGACAAGAAATGGCAAAATGAAGATTTTGCAACAGGGTCTCCTGAGAAGAGGCCTGAATCACTAGGTCATTCATGTAAGGAAATACATGGATCCCCTGAAGCCTGCAAAAGGCAACTGGCATTTGTTGAATCCCCTTAGGGCAGCAGAAAGGCCAAACAGCAAACAGAGAAACTGAAAATGCCAGGAAGCAACAGAGAAACGGAAAAACTTCCTGAAAAGAGGATGGATCAGAATATGGAGATAAACATCCTTGAGATCTAGAGACACCATATAAGCCTGAGGAAGCAAAAGAGGGAACAGAGTCTGAAGGGACAACACTCAAAGTGGGCACCTTCGGAAAAGTGTTTAGATGAGAGAGGTCTATAATAGTCTCCAACTACCCTCTTTTCTGGGTACTAGAAATATCCTGGAAATAATCAACCGTGGTTCCCCTGAATGTCCAAAATGGACGTCTGCAAAGCCTCATTGGACGTGCTGAAAACCAGACCACCCCCCCCTTGGGTCATGGCATTGGAATAAGACAACAAAGCCTGTCGGACCTCTGGGTCTCGACTCACTTGGGAGAAACGTCCGGCGGAGGCTGGACAGCAAAAGATTCTGGTCTTGGTTCCTTCCTTGATGGCTGACTCTCAGGGTGGGAAGTACCTTCCATAGTATTCTGAGAGAGAGCTTAAGTCGTTGGTTTTCCAGATACAATGCTAGGGAAGAAATCCTACTATGCAGAGTCTTCGGCATAAACCTTGACAAATGGAGTAGTACATATGGCTCTGAGAAGTACCCAGACAAAACAAACACTCTTTGTGGAAGTCTTTATGGGGAATCTGTCTCCTACACTGGCATTTACCCTTCCTGGATGACATGAAACCCCAGAGGCAACCAAAAGACAAGAGAAAAATGAAACTCCAATGGGGCAATTATCTGCAATAGCTCGGAAACCAACAAACAGGCATAGAGAAACATGTTGGACTAGCAGCAAAGAAATTCTGAGGATGGTATGTCTGGACGTCACCTTTATACCCTACACTACGCAAGGAGCATACATGTGATGTACGGCTTACCTTAAAGCAACCAAAAGCTTTTGTATATTGGCCGGATGTCAGGCTACCAGAGACAGGGAATGAGTGAATAGGACATCTTTAGTTCTGTCCAATTTAATGGGGACCACTGTTACTCCCCCGTACTAGGTGAATAGTTAAACTTGACTGTTTCGTGAGAAAAAGTGTGAATCCATGAACCTATGGAGGTTGGTTCCAAAGGAGAAAGTGAGGGTCTTTCCTATATGAAATACAGGGAAACATGCTCTCTTAAAAGGATTTGGTAATAAAAGTCTCCCTTACAAATACAATATAAACCTTAAGTTACATTAGTGATAAACTGTGGAAGCCCTGGTACAAATTTAAAATAGGTAGCATGTGTTGCCTTTGTTGAAGGGTTACCTCAAACACAAATCAAAGATCTGTGCCAGGTAATAAGTATCACAAGCTCTAGATCTGAAACCAGGACCTGACCCCTTCCCTAAGGCCCAGACTCTGGACCTAAAAGAGGATCTGACCCCTTCCCTAAGGCCCAGACTCTGGAACTGAAAACAGGACCTGACCCCTTCCCTTAGGTCCAGACTCTGGATCTGAAAATAGGATCTGACTCCCACCCTAAAGGCCCAGACTCTAGACCTGAAAATAGGATCTGACCCCTCCCAAAGGCCCAGACTCTGGACCTGAAATAAGATCCGACCCCTTCCCTAAGGCACAGACTCTGGACCTAGAATAGGATCTGACCCCTTCCCCAAGGCTGAGACTGAAGAATGCTTCTATTTACTCCAATACATTTCCCTAAGACTGCATTTTTGGGCAGACAGAAGGTCATCCCCAACCTTTTTAGGGGAAAAAGGTGGCCCTGGCTATCACAGAAGTGGCAAAGCCAAGTGTGTAATTTGAGGGCTTGAAGGCTTTGGTGAGGTCTGCCAGATGGCAGAGTTAGCAGGATGCTGCAGGCTGTTGGCCTGAGAAGTTTCTCCAGAGCAACAGGAACAGTACTTGCCAAGTCCAAAATGAAACCATGAGAATTACCTTGGCCTTGCTCACTTTGGCTTTCCCTTGTTGTTGTGTCTTTTGGCTTTTCTCGGTTAGGGGTCGCCGCAGCGGAACTCCGGTCCGCTAACGATTGGCAGTAGATTTTTACGTGCTGAGTTGCCAGCTCTGACGCACAACCTTCAGCGCAGGTATGCCCATTCACGCATGTCTCTAGCTGAGAATCAAACCGGACAGCGTCTTACTGTGAGGCGACAATGCTACCGCAGCACCACCACTGTAGTTCAATTAGAGGAAATAGTGGGTAAGGCACGTAACAGGACCGTAGTCCATTTCAGGACTACATAGTCCCGGAGTCATTTGCCCACTCAGCCTTGATAGGAAGGTCCTGAGGTCTGGAAGGTGGGCCAGAGATTGGAGTGTGTATCGTAATTACTACTGCAACAGTGATCTACATAAAGAAAATAAACTAAAACATGCACTAATAATTAACATAATACTTTAACAACTGTGGTATCTTCTTTGTTTTATACACTGTTCTTGGAGCTTTTCTTCATGGGACTGTCTTAAACTGGGTTTATCCAATATAATTTCTCCAGTTAAACTTGAAAAAAATGTGTATTTTTCATCTCTTTACTGGGTAATTTGTTTAGTACTCATGAATACTAGCTACTAATAGTGGAAAACATTAAATTATATATCAAGGAACTTGCTTGCATATATCTTTTGCTCACAGATTAGGACAAACTTTGCATATATCATACCGCATGTTTGGTAACCAATTGGCAGAAGGAATTCTCTAGCTGGTACGTTAGGACCTCTTGATGTGTATATGTTGATCACTAACATTTTAACACCCATTGTTGTTTTTTCATAAGTGATAAAGTGCCTCCTAGTGACTGCTGTGCTGTACATGGAGATGACGTCTTCAGGCTTTGTGAAAGGAAGATCCATCACACTTGTTCTGAGGAGAGGAGGTCACCTCCCTCCCGTATTATACAAAGGAAGGACTAGAGATAGAGTTGTTTGCCTCTACAGTAGGAGAGGGCTCTGAGCCTAGAGTACAGTCTGTGTTACAAAATGTCGTGGAAAGGAAAGACGATGGATTACATTTAATTCAGTTACAATAATACATCTACAGTTACATTTCTGCTGGAGAGACTCTGGATTAAAGGAAGCCTGAGCAGTTACCTAAAGAAGGTCAGTGGATTTCTAAGAGTCATTTGGTAATTTGACCCTATGCACTAGTCCGCAAGACAGACTCTGGCTTATTTCTGACCAGTGGAGTTCTGAATACTGTACTGTAAGCTCCAATGAAACACTTAAATCCTGAAATGTATTGTCATTACTTCTGTGTTCTGGTACATGGAATCACTGCAAATAAAATGCCAACTATTTTTATCAAACTTTTTTTCCAGAACGTTTGTATATCAACATTATATGTCATTTGTTTTTTTTAATTCATAGGTTTTTCACATTTCTATGAAGTCTGGTTGACAACAGGGTGGAACTGGGTCGCTCAATCAGTCTAGTATCTGGGTACCACACAACGAAACAAATTCAAATACATAAAATAAAACAAACACAAAAAGTACCCTGACAAAACAGGCAGAGGGATGAATAAAAAAGCTGACTAAAGCAGTACAAAACAGAAAATTTCAAACTATCAAACAAAACTAACCTTTTTCCACTGAGGTATTAGCAGCACGATAACTATTACTGTCTTCTCAAACATCATAATCAGGATGTATAAGGCACATTGCCCGACCCACGCACTGCACTGCAGTGGGTCCCCTGCAAAACAAAAAAAAGGAAAGGTTGAAACCTCCGCACAACACAGAATGACTAAACCACAGATGCCTCTTCTTAGGCTTTACATAAATTCTCTAAACGAATGGTCAGCACTGAGATCAAATTTCAAAAATATCGACACAAACCAAAATTATAACTGAATGACTTGTATCTGACCAATGAAAAAGATGCCTCAGCCTAGTCTGCTCTGTTTACAGGTTCACTGCTTAACCTATGAAAGGTCTCTAATAACCCTTGACCTTTCTGTCAACTAAATTATTGCCCCATCTATCGCTGGCATGCTAAATGCCTATCTCACTAGTTATTGGTTTATAGTACTGTCCTTTTCTAGAGCTGTACACCTACTGCTGGCATGCTAAATGCCTATCACAATGTTCACCTGGTCACTGGCTGTCCCCTTCTAGCTCTGTGCGACTCCTTTTCTGTCCCCCTGACTCTCATCCTCTAGGTTTACAGTGCTGCCACAGTCTTGGTGCCAGTTGATGAAGCACACAGTTGTCATTCTTGAAAATGCTACAAAATATCTTGCAAAAACAGAAAATGTGCAGTTGTATGATGTTGCTACCTGCATAATAACACATCTGACAGATAGAAGCTCCCACAGCCATTTAACAAACAGGTTATGTTCTCAGCTTTGATGTGCAACTGCCAACATGTGTTTGCCAGCAACATACAAATATCCGTGGTATGTGTGAAGTATCAATCTCATGCTTCAACACCGTATTATAACACGCCTCTCTGCAGAAGGTAACCCCAGCTTCCAATGCCAGCTTCAGTACGCAAGTGACAACATTTAATGGCAATAATTAATTTCAGCAAACTTGTAAACAGAGCAAAGGTCAACCTAGAAAAAAACTGCAGTGGGTTAATGGCTGAATATCCATCTGCTGCAAATGTTGATCTTATAAAGACAAATATATTATTATCACGTCAACTAATATACAACAGAGCCCTTTTACACATTTTCTACAGCGGATCGGGGTGGGGGGGGTCAAGTTAACTGACACATTCCTTAATTCAGAGTTACACGCTTCTACTTTCTTCATCAGTCACGCCTGACCGTCACAGTCTTCTTTCATACAGTTCATCCATGCCCTGGCTAAATATCCTTGTGTCCTACTGCCCCACACACACACACGCACACACACACACACACGCACACACACACACACACACACACACACACACACACACACACACGCACACACACACACACACACACACACACACACACACACACACACACACACACACACACACACACACACACACACACAAATGCACGCACACACACACACACGCATACACACACACACACACACGCACACACACACACACACACACGCACACACACACACACACACACACACACACACACACACACACACACACACACACATACACACACACACACACACATTATCTTTACTAAATAATCTCTTGCTTTCTTGTAAATGTGACTGAACCACCATAATATGTTCTCTGTGAATCTCTATGTAACCAGAGGCTACTTTGGCTCTTGCTCTGATGCCCTCGTTTCTTCATCTGTCTCACAATCTGCATCCTGCTATCCATCAGAGACACTTTATCACCACAAGTATCTTTCACTATTCTGTCTTCACTGCCCAAGTAAGGCAGAACAAGTCACTCAACTCACAGGCTGTTCCTGAGAAGGGAGAAGTGTATCAAAGTAGGCTTTCCTGGTTAACAGACCACTAAAATTAAAAATAAAAATTAATAAAAAACAAAAAATATTTGTTGACCGGCTCAAGTGCTGTGATGAATTCTGCATCTTCCGCTTTTTTCTCTCTTTCCTGGGAGGAAGAAATGGAAGCCTGAGGTCATTCCATCCTGTACTGCGTGAGCCTCAAAGACTCTCTAAAGTCTAAAAGAGGGGTCAGAAGGGGAGACCTGAATGAGAGAGAACAGTTCTGCACAAAGTATTCTAGCTTTGGAGCTGCTAATGATCTTCGTCTTGTAGTCTAGGGTTTTATTCCATCAGTCTCCAATTACCTACTGCAAGACTCTGAGAAAGTCACGTAACTAGACACTGCTCCTAGGTTAACCCTGAAAAGAAATGTGGGTGTCAAGTAGGTAAACAAATAAAAAATAAATAATCAATGTCAGTCTCAAAAGATGTACAATTTACTTTACATTTTCTTGACATTGTAGCTTACTAGCTGCATAATATTAATTTAGTATTCTGCTACCATTTATTGTCTGCTTAATGCTGTTTATTTACTTTTGTTTATTTATTTAACATTTGTTTACCAGAATGGTCTGGCTGGACAACTAGTGTCTGTTTTCAGTGGAGTCCTGGGGAGAAAATTTTCAAAACAATTATTACATAATATGAGCAATATATATGATGTCAATCAAGGTACAGCTGTGGCAAGGTTAACATGCTAATAACACAGAGATACAAGTACAAGTACGCAAGCACAGAAAGGTTAACATACTAATAACATACACATACGTCATGTCTATAGACATGTATAATTTTAGTACAGTACAGGCGTGCAATCAATATTACAGTATGTACAGCGACAGAAGGTGTAATACAGTATCACGTGTTTGACTAAAGCAAGGGGAGTAGCCTATTTCAGGTGGATGGGAGCTCAGGGAGGTCCTTTGCAGGTACAAAAATGGTTGGTTTACAGGTAGGATTTTCACAGGGTTTTGAAGGTGGTTGCACATTTTTGTGAGGTCAGGTGGCAGGGTACTCCAGATTTTTGTAACTTCATTAGTAAAGAGAGATTCGCTCGAGCTATTCTTACACTCTGGATATTTTCTATTAGAGCTTTGTTGGTAGATCACAACTGCCTATTAGAATTGTAGGAGGTTATGAGGTTGGACAGTGCAGGAGTTTTTTCAGGACAGAATAGGATATGGTGTGCCAGATTGACTTGGTGGTATTGTAGTAGGTTTGGGAATTCTAACCAGTGTAGTTTGTTTAGGGATTGGCAGTGGTGGGAGCGTGATATGACGTTGGCAGCAAATCTGGCGATTTTGTTATAGGTTCATACTAGGCTATCTGCCCTAGGGCATTTATAAGCCTAGCCAGAATGTGTTTGGCTTTCGCCACCCATTTTAAATTTATTTTGCTATGCCCTTTTTCGAGGTTAGTATACTGTGCCTCTGTCCAACAGTGACACAGAAGTGATACCCGGGGTAAACCTACGATCTCCCATCCACTCATCAAGATTCCTCTTGAAGAGAGTCAATGAGGGACTCTGCCTAACCTGGACTGGGATTTTATTCCAGAGTGAAGGGAGCCTCTGGGTTATGAATCTGTCCCTCCAGCATGTCCTATTTACTTCAGTGCTGAGGTTCAATTCTCGAGCGCGTAGCTCAATGGGATTTGGATTTTCTGAGGTGCAGCATGTCCATTAATTCCAGGTTGGACATGGCTTTATACATCAGGCACAGATTGCCTCTGAACAGGCAGTATGCCACTGAGTAGAGCTGGAGTTTCTTTAACCGGGCAGCATATGGCATCTGTTTGAGCCCTTTGATCCTCTTGGTGAGGTACTTTTGGGGTCTTTCCAGTTGCTGCAGGTGTCTGGTAAGGTACATCCCAAAAGGGGCACTGTACTCAATTATTGGCCTGATGAGGGATGAGTAAAGAGGCACGATGACCTCCCCTGATCTAGATGTGAATCAGTTCATGATTAGGTGGGCTATATAAAATGTTTTTCTAACCACTTTGGCCACGTGGTTGTCAAATGAGAGATTGCTATCAACTTGGGTCCCCAGGTCCCCAATTACTTCTTCTGTACTTAATGGATTACCACCTATGTGGTAATTTGTGGGCACTGTTTTTGCCAAAGGGGATGACTATACACTTTTTGGCATTTAGCTTGAGGCCATGGCTCTGGCACCAGTTGTCTGTTTCTATGAGGCCCTTTTTGGAGGATGCTTGTGTCGGCTGGAGAGTCGATTATGGCGCCCAGTTTGCAGTCATCTGCGAACTTGGTCAGCCACAGTCCTTCCGTGTTGGCCTGTACCTCCGAGAAATATATACCGAACAAGAGAGGTCCCAGGACTGCATTTGGAGAGTTTATTAAGGTCAGTTTTATTTAAATTTGTCAATCCTAGACATGCATTTAATATAGTGGCTAGCAGATGGGTTCTGCCTATGACGATTCTAGCTTCGGAAGTTAGATATTGTTTACAGTGATAGTGGATCCCTAGTTTTTTGTCGACTTTGGAGACAGTGAGGGATATTATGCTTGCTGTACTTTAGTTGTTGGTCAATGGTGAATTATAATAACTTAGCTTCTGGTACTGGGGTGGTGAGAGTCTTGTTAGCTGACTATATGGAGAGGGTAGTGCCCTGGGTTTTTGTAGGGTGATGAGAGTCGAGAAGGTAGTTTCCTGGGTTTTTGTACGGTGATGAGAGCTTTGTTAGCTGACGATATGGAGAGGGTAGTGTCCTGGGTTTTGTACTGTGATGAGAGCCTTGTTAGCTGACGATATGGAGAGGCTAGTGTCCTGGGTTTTTGTAGGGTGGAATAGCACAAGTTGTGTTTTCTTTGGGTTTAATATTAACTGGGAATTGTTTAGCCAATATTCTATTTCAATGAAGGATTGTTGTTTTTTTTGTTGGAGAAGTTGTATGTTGGGTGCGAAGACTGACTGAAGGGGGTTGTCTAGATAGCTTTTAAACCAACGTAGGCTCAGGCTGTCAAGGTTGAGATCTGAGAGGCAGGTTAGGTGTTTACTGTGAGAAACTGTATCGAATGCATTGGATAAGTCTAGAAAGGTGGCAGATTACCTTGGTTCCTGTATGTGTTTATGATATCGGTGAAGTTAATTAGGGTTGTGATGGTGCTAGGGGATGGGCAGAAGCCACGCTGTGAGTTGGATAGAAGGTTATTAGAGAGGAGGTAGGTGAGGAGTTGTTGGTGAATGCATCTTTCTAGGATTTTGGATAGTGGTGAGAGGATGGCAATGGGTCGGTAGTTGGAGAGATCGGTGGATTGTCCGCCTTTGTGGAGGGGACAATAAAAGAGGTTTTCCAAAAGGTTGAGATGATTTGTTCAGTGATTGATCTATTTATTAGTAGTGTGACAGGGTGGACTATGGCTCTAGATGCTAGTTGGAGGTATTAGGCATGAAGATTGTCGTCAGCAAGGGTGGCTGGTTTAATTTTTGCTAAGAGTTTTTGGATGGTATACATTGGTACAGGTTTGAGTGAGAAGGTTTTTAAAAAACTTTACTATTTACTGTACATTTTGTATGTACTGTAGCTTGTACTGTTCTATTAAATGTGCACATTCTGAAACTTTGTCTCTCTAGGATTCCCCAGAAAGTGGGCTGTGCTTAGCTGGACATTCCTGATCAACAAAAACAAAAACACTACAAACTTGTTCGCCAGATGTGCAAAAATGTATGCCCTACGGGAAAAGTGGTTTATTTTCTTCAACTGTCACAAAGGTACTAACATGTGACATGCCTATTATTTTTTTTCCAAAATCAAATGCATTCATAAAGTAAATGGCAATGCTTGTCACACAACAACAAGGTTTGTGCCCTTTTTGGATAACATGTTAAACCAAGGTCCCATCTGCTTGACATGATGGTAACTCAAGTGGAAGTAAAAGATCCCACTGCATTTACCATAAAAAGAGGCAATGTTCCCCAGTGCCCTGGCCACATTTCTCACAGTCCAACCCAAGTTTACCCTGAAAAGAAAACAGTGGTCCAATGGGACTACCACTGTCAACAAAGAATAAATAAATAAATGTATACAACTAAATACAATTGCTAATTATTTTTTACTATTTGGTAATCAGGTAGACAGGCTGATCCGAAGAACCTTTTCAGCTGTGATCAGAAAGTACAGTAAAAGCAAACAATATGAGAATTCATGTGTCTGTTAAGTACATGTTAATACCAGTGAGTAGTAACTGCCGTTTGTGCACTGTTACTCTATTTAACAAGGCATTTGACACAATACCCCACTCGGGCACGGTTGATAAATTCAAGAGGTTAGGTACAAACCCGTATGTCACCCGGTGGACAGCAAACTGGCTCACAGACAGGCCCCAGGAAGTTAGAATTGGGGCGTCCACCTCTACAAAGAGGTCAGTCACAAGTGGTGTCCCTCAGAGATCAGTCCTTGGACCGCTCCTTTTTGGCATTACTTCCCAAAAGTCAAGGACAATGTCAGTGGTATCTGGCTGACTAAATTTGCAGATGATTGCAAATTATTGAATCTCACACTGACACAAATGTTCTCTAAGAAGGGCTAACACAGACAAACCACTGGTGTCACAGAGTCTTGGACTAAAACTAAATGCCAAGAAATGTTTAACAGTACCCTTTGGGAAGTCATCCATCCCTGGTAATTATCATATTGACAACACACCCCTTAGAGTTGACCCAGTAGTCAGGGACTTGGGGCACATAGATAGCAGTCCAGCCTTTGATCATCATGTGTCTACAGTGGTGAGGAAATCATTTTATGTTGTGCAACTTATAAACAATGGTATGGCATCTAAGTCCAAGGAAGTCATTGTTCCACTGTATTCAGCATTCATCAGACCTATCCCTGAGTACAATACCCCCTTTGGTATGGCATATCCAACAACTGGAACGTCCACAGAGGTTCCACACTAAAAGAATACAGGGCGTAAGTAATATGTCCTATGCAGACCGCCTCAAGGCCCTATCCATGTATTGTCTCCTACAGGGTATGGCTGGCATACAGAGCATTGTCAGACCCCACTCTCATGGACCTCCTGCATATCCACAAAACAAACAGCACCAGAATTACCCATTCTAAAGACTTAAACCTTGCCTGTGATATAAATAGGACCTGCTGGAGAGATAGGTATGTATCCTAGAGACTGCTCTGTCTATGGAACAGGCTCCCCATCCGTGTGAAGCAGAGTTCCTCCCTAATCCAATTCAAGTGCAACTTGGACAACTGGATGGGAAACCAGAAATTCATTACTGCTTTTGCACCTATGTGTCTGATGCAAACAGGTAACCAGTAAATGGTTCATCTCCCAGGCCCATGCTTACACTTATCAAGGGTATCAGAACTTGTCAGAGATTTGGGATGCATGGCTAGGCTTAAAAAGGCCTTTGTGGTCATTAGCCTAGTAAATACCTATGAAAAGTGAACCTACCAACTGTGAAGAATGCACAATGATCAGTGAAAATGCAATTGGAACTGTTATCGGTGTATGTGAATTCAACCAGTTTAAACTAGTTTAAGGAGTGAAGTGCCCCACACTATTTACTGGTCAATATTTAAATTACAATTAACGTCTTCAGGAGGCGGCACTCTTGGTAAAAGACATTTACTTTTTACTGGGAATTGTTTGCGAAACGTGAATTTCAGTTAAATGGTGAGCACCATAATACTGCAATGCACCATGGTTATCGTGCTTTGTAATGGCGATGAATAGCACATGTGGTTATGTCTTCATGTTCCACTAACCCTGACCGATATTTCGTTATAAAACACTTGTCAGAAGATGCATGGCATGAAGATATAAACATGACAGCCATACTTTCTTATCGCAGAAAATTTCACTTATTTATTCATTAACCCAGGAGGCAGACTGGCCCAAATACCTTTTTTCATCCATGACCCAAGTTCGTTGAATGCTGCAGTTCTACATAAATGGCACCAAAAGTTCATTCTTAACTCATGAACAGCAAAACGATGCAACAGCGATTGCAATTTTAAAACTCGATATACAAAAGTAAAACAATTCCACAAAATACATACACATTTACATGTAATCATACTTCTGATGCAAGACACTGTAGCAGTTAGGGGGAGTACAGGGGGTCCCTATCAGTTGATAGAGTTTTCAGAAACTCGAAATTCATACGGTTGAGACCACATGATTGAGTTTTTGAAAACCTGAAGCTTTTGAATGGAGATCGTGGTACAGCAATGATCAGGAAACTTAGATCTTGGAGTTGCTATATATAATTTGCAAGAGGTGCAGGGGGCAGAGAGGGGTTTGCCTCCCCCCCTGCATAAACATAAAAAAAGTAGATTTATTTTTGATGTTCAAGTTTTTGGAAACTCAACCTTATGGTCTCTTCAATATTTTTTTTGAGTTTCCAAAAAAGTCAATCATTTACACTGAATTCCTAAAACGTTAATCAATGGAAAAATACCATCTGGCTACTATTGAGCCCTTTATGCCGCTAATACAGTTCTGTCAACACAACTGAGACATACAGCCGTCTCGTAATCCAGGAAGTCAAAACACATGGTTTATCCAATGTCTGAACCTAGGGTTTGAACTAAAACGCCAGTGATTTTAAGTTTTCTTCCACAAACGGTGATCATCTCAGACAGCTCTCCATATATAGTTTGGCTACCTCACTAAGAACCTCAGAGTCTTTACACAAGCAAAACAGTATTATTAAAACCACAATCAAAGCGGTAGCTAGGGTGGGGTGAAGGGGAGGCTTTCCTGGGATTAGGCTGTTAAAGGGCATAATCAGAATGATAGAAAAGGTATCCATAATTCCCTGCAAGCTGGTGGTGCTGACCTCAAGTGCTGCTAAACATTTAAATAGCTACAGTGTTAACTTCGCTGCTACTTAAATGATTTAAAACACTGCCTGCACCTTAGCAACTGTGGCAAGATGTTAGTAAAGCTCTTTGCAACAGTTTTGGAAGAAAAACAAGAAAACTGCAACCTAGTAACTCTTTTTCTAGCACTGAAAACTTTTTTTTTCTCTCTTCAACTTTGATTGAGGCAGGCAGCAGGTGGGAGAACATCCAGACTGCCAACTACTCCGATACAGCTGTGACTAAGGTGGCATAAAACTAAACTTATAACGATAACTTCAAATTGAAGAAAAGTGTACAAGGGTTCCAAGCAACCATTTTTTTTTGGTGTGTGTGTTGTATTTCATCATAAAATGCAGGACTTCGGTAAAACAAGACCAATCTTTTCAGACCTACAGACTCTTGCATTAATTAAAACAAAATGAAACCTCTTTCAACACAAGACTTTTAAGGAAGACGGCCTTCTATTGGTGAACATTTGTCTGCTCAGAACAATGACAAGTGTTAGAATTTATGCCAAATAAAACCAGCACTTCACTCCTATCAGATTCATAACATCTGCCTCCCTACTTTTCATTTGTCATTTAGTTATAAATATTACTTTAAACTTGGAAAGTTTTCACTGACAAAACTATGGATATGAATACATGAAATGTTGACAGCAGACAATGATCTCAGGCAGACCATGAGATCACTGTAACACAAGAAACTAGTTTACATTATGTAATGTGTTGCACATTAAATAAGCATTTCATTTAATGCCCCAGAGCCATGTCCAGGCCTGTTATGTCTTAAAATGACACTGATAGAGACGGTCAGTTATAATAAAATGGAATAAAATCCTTGTCCATTTAAAGCAGGTATATTTTCACCATAGAACGGGCTATTTCAGTTTTACGACAATTATATTTTCTGAGAGAATATCGAATAATGGCACTGCTTTCGGTAAGCCTGCATGAAATCACATCTCTCTAGACACAGTTTACCACTGGGAGCTGGACAGCTGACCATTCACAGCCACACAAACAGTTAGGACATGCCAAGTGAAGAACTATGAAAGTAGTACACAGCCAAACAATAAAATAATACTTTAATCTCTCTCAAGCGCCTCGGCAAAGCCTTCAAGGAGCATAGTGTTTTTAGTTCTGTAGTGATTAAGTTAGTAAAATATTAATGGCGTTAGTTGTTCAAGTTTAAAGATTTAGTTAATATAATTTCAACTCATGTAGATATATCTTATAGAAGGGGCAGAAACCTGAGAGACATTTTGATGCATAGTCATTTCCAGTTTCTTTTCTTAAGTGCTGGTTCCACTATTTCTACAAACTCAAAGGGTACATTCTCCTGTGGCCACTGTAATGTATGTACATAGGACTTTTCCTTTTATTAACGGTCACACTTACCGCCCTTGTGAGACATTTAACTGTGACACTGAAGGCATAGTTTATGCCCTGCAGTGCCCTTGTGTACATAGGTGAAAGTAAAAGGAAATTTACAACAAGACTGCAGGAGCACGTAAGAAATAATAAAACAGGAAGGGGACAGACCTGTGGTAAAGCATTTTATACAATTTCATAATTCTAATCCAGCATGCTTAAAAGCTACTATTTTGGAAAAAAATTCAAATTTTTTTTATTCTGAACGAATATATATAAAAAAAGACTGCTATATAAGAAAAGTGTCTATTTTAAAGTATGGTACTTTGTCTCTTTCAGGTCTTAATTTGGGATGCAACTGGAGGTTGTTAATTTAGCTTATTTGTATTTTTTGATAGGATAATTGATTGATTGCTCTGTATATTTAAATAGGGATGATGTTTGTTAGTTTTGTACTCCTTGAAGGCTTTGCCGAGGTGCTTGAGAGAGACTAAAGTTTATTGTTTTGGTTCCTGCTTGCCATTTCTTTTTCTACATTTTTGATTTAATTTTGGTTGTTTTTATAATAAAGTAATACTTAACCTGAAGCAGCGCAGCAGATAGGAAAGCCTTAACTAGATGTAGTGGAAAAGTACAGTTTTGTACCTACCATAAATGTAGATGAGCCAGATGGCACACAGATTACACTTGGGTATACCGCTGTCCCGAATACCAAAGTATATGGCTGGCGTCTGGGTCAAGATTAACTAAACTGGCGTCAGCAGGGTATAAATATAAACATGACCCCGATCATATCCCTCATTCTTGCCCCAGATGTCAGAAGACCAAGGGTAAAATCAAAACCACCAAACACTAAACACCCTGCACCCAAACTATGTACAACTTTTAGCAAATATATAATAATAAAGTACCGTCCACACAACCACCCCCCCAAACACAGAGGGAAGGAGGGAGGGGTTGATACTCAAGCAAATGTGATCTACACACATCTACATTATGGTAGGTACAAAACTGTACTATGTTCTTCATCTCACATTGCTGCAGTCCCTTACTTGGGTAGATTCCCAAAGCAGAGGTAAGGGAGGATGGCAAATCAAAGAGAAGCAGGAGCCGCCAACATGCCCTGTAAAATAGCAGTGGCAAAACCAGCCCTAGATTTAGAGTAGAGAGGAATGTGGTAGTGTTTAGAGAAAGTATGTACTGAACTCCAAGTAGCTGCCTCCAAAATATCCTTAGTTGCCACTCCCCTTAGAAAAGCTGTAGAAGTGGCAGTAGCCCTAGTGGAATGAGGTCTAATCCCTGCTGGAATTTCCTTGCCATGATGGGAGTAACAAAAGGCAATACAAAACCCAATCCACTTAGAAATAGTTTGTTTTGACACAGGCTTGCCCTGAGAACACAAAGCAAAAGAAACAAACAACTGCTGAGACTGCCTGAAACCCTTAGTCCTGTTTAAGTAATAGCGTAACTGCCTGTGTACATCTAAAGTATGCAAAATCTTTTCTCCCTTATTTTGGGGATCAGCATAAAAGGTAGGTAAATGAATAGTTTGGTTTAAAGACACACTTGAAACCACCTTAGGCATAAAGGAAGGGTTAGTACGTAAAGATACCCTATCCTTATGGAAAATCAAGAAAGGCTCAACAGCCATAAGGGCCTGCAATTCATAAACCCTTCTTGCAGAGGTAATGGCCAACAAAAAAGCAGTCTTCCATGACAAATATTTCAACTCAGCCGTAGCTGCAGGCTCAAAAGGTTGTAGAGTGAGTTTTTCCAACACATAATTGAGGTCCCAAGCAGGAGTAGGAGCTGGAGGTCTTATGTTCTTTGCCCCTCTGAGAAATTGCTTGAACAAAGGATGAGAAAACAAAGGTGGATCACAGTCATAGTGAGCTGAAATTGCTGCAGCATGAATCTTAATGGAAGAGAAGGACAAACCTTTGTCCAATAACTCAGTAAGATATTGAAGAACCACACTCAAATTAGGCTCAGAAACATCCAAATCCTTTGCTGCACTCCAAAACAAAAATCTCTTCCACTTGTCTGCATACACTTTCCTTGTACTAGGTCTTCTAGCTTCCTTAATCACATTCAGAACTTGCTGAGGAAGTTGAGCCCTGCTATGAGTCAAAACAGGATATGCCATGCTGTGAGATGAAGAGAGTGAAGCTTGATATTGAGTAGATGACCGTCCTTTTGGGACAACAGGTGTGGAATCAAAATCTGGAGCTATCAGGATCATTCTTGGTTTGTCCTGTCTGACAGAGGAAGAGGCAGAAAGGCATACACATGAAGATTTTTCCAACTGAAAGAAAGAGCATCCACTTCCCAAGCTGCATGATGTATCCTTTCTGAGCAAAACTTTGGCAGCTGGTGGTTTAGAGGAGAAGCGAACAGATCTATGTCTGGAGATCCCATGACACTGTTAATTGCTGAAATACATGAGGATCCAATTGCCACCGTGGGGATCCATGATTTGTCTAACACATCTGCTAAGGTGTTCTGCACTCGGCAGAAACCTTGCCTGAAGATTTAGTTGTAAACTGAGAGCAGTGTCCCACAAAATCATTGCTTGTCTGCATAGAGGTAAGAATGTGTTCCCCTTGCTTGTTGATGTACCACATGACAGTTGTGTTGTCTGTTAGAATCAACACCTGCCCTGGAAGAAGTAATTCCTTGAAAGCTATTAATGCAAACTGGACTGCTAACATCTCCTTCAAGTTGATATGTAGATGCTGTAGTCTGGCAGGCCACTTGTCCTGTATCCACTTTCCATTGAGATGAGCTCCCCAAGCTTTGTCTGAGGCATCTGTTGTTAGAATCTGGCTCGCCTGGGCCGGTCACAGAAAGTCCCTTGTTTAGGTGACATTGCTGAGCCCACCACAAGAATTCCTTGATGCAAGGTATTATTTGAATGACAGTGTCCAGATCCTGGCAGTGCTGCGTCCATAGATTCTTGAGATACCATTGTAGCTTCCTCATATGCAGTTTGGCATTGGGAAGCACCAGAATACAAGATGCCATGAACCCTAAGGCTTGAAGGACTGTCCTTGCAGTCAGCCGGACTGATGTGATAGTTGTTGGAAGTAAAGGGAAAGATTCTTTTGTTTGTCCGGGGTCAAAAAGGCCATCTGGGTTGCTGTATTCAGTCTCACACCCAGAAAGCACATGTCTTGAGAGGGTACTAGACTGGACTTTGTTTCGTTCACAGAATACCCCAGGCATCTTAGCACTGCTATCACATATTTTAAATGCTGAAGAAGCTCGTCCTTCCCTTGAGCCAGAATCAGAAATATGGGTAGATCTGTATTCCTCTCAATCTGAAGAAGGCTATCACTGGAGCCAGAACCTTTGTGAATACTCTGGGCGCAGTAGATAAGCCAAAGGGCAATGCAGAGAACTGATAATGAGAATTTCCAGCTCGAAAACACAGATACTTCCTGCAACTTAGAGTGATAGGAACATGAAGGTAAGCCTCCTTGAGATCCAAAGTTACCATCCAGTGATCTTTGTCCAGTAGAGGTAAAAGCTGTTGCAATGTCAGCATCTTGAACTTGGGAATGTCCAGAAAGGTGTTGAGGATAGACAAATCCAGAATTGGTCTCCACGTGTTCCCCTTTTTTGGCACTAGGAATAGGCGGGAATAAAATCCTAGGCCCCTTTCTGCCATAGGCACCGGTTGTATGGCCCCTATCTGAAGTAATAGAGAAATTTGTCTGTAAGCTTCCAGTCTGTGCTGAGGAGGAATGTCTGGCATGCCCTTGAAAGGTGGCAAGGTATGGAAATAAAATCTGTAACCGTGGTGAATGATATCCAATACCCATCTGTCTTGGCCAGTTCTCCTTGAAAAAGGTTCTGGCAGTTGAAAAGGTAGGTCATTGGGTCTGTCTACTGACCCCTGCCCTCACCTGAAGACTGTGCAGGTGAGCCCTGTCCTGGATCTAAAAGAGCCCTGAGCTCTGCCCCTACCACGCCTAGACCTACCCCTAGACTGGGAATCATAAGAAGGATATGTCCACCTTGCTTGGCCAATTTCTACTAAACTTTGGTGGCTGAACCTGTAAAAATCTTTAACAGTGTGCATAGACTTAGCTTTGTCTTCCATTTTCTTTAAAACTGCTTCAACAGGAGAACCAAACAACACATAAGATTGCAAAGGGCATCCAAGATCCTTGACTTAACATGCTCAGCTAAATTCTGATCCCTTAGCCAGCGTGGTCTCGTAGTGAGACAGTACCAGTGGCAGCCACCCACCTGTTCAGACACATGCACTAGATCTTGTAACTCCTTACATTCAATACCTTCTGCCAGAGCATCTACCTTAGACTTTAACTGTGAAAGAAGATAGATCTGACATCTCAGCATGCAAAGCCCTCATGGCTAAAGTTGAAGAAGTATAAACCTTCTTACCCCATCTGTCTAAAGCCCTTGCCTCTTTATCCGTTTTTAACAACAGAAGCCTTAACCGTCTCTGGATCTGCCCTAGGGCTTTTAAAGAGATACTTATGAGCTTCCGCACCTATAGTAAGTCTCGGCTTAAAACAGGAGCGGGAGGTAAAGAATCAGGCATCTTCCACCACAGAAAGAACAGGAGGTATAGCTAAAGGCCTATGCTGGGGTAAAACAAAAATTCCCTAAGTCTTTTCCTGGAATCAGAGAAATCCTGACCTTCCCATTTAAAATGCTCCCTCATGGAATGGAGAGTCTCTGAGAATGAAAAATCCTCAGGAGGAGAAGCAGTAGTGGAGTCATCCACATCAGAATCAGAATAATGAGAAAACTCCTGCAAATCTTCAAAGACTCGAAGCATCAGAATCCTGCTCAAAATTCCCAAATTCAGGATCCACCCCCTTTTGTTGTCAGGGGGCATAGAACCCTAATCAGAGTAATTAAATCTTCAGCCATCTAACAGTAGGGAAGGGAAGGCCTGCACCAGGCAGAGAGGAAGGACAGTTACCTGAGAAGCCCCTTCAGCACTCTAAGGAAACTTCTGTTTGAACCTCCCTCAACGAGCCTTCTAAGAAAGAACCGGCGTCCGGGGCGGACGGTTCTTAACTAGGCTAGGGAGCTTTTTCCTTGGTTTTCTTTCGCTTCGGGCGGCCGAGAATCCGGCGGCATTTTTGTAATTGCACGCTCCTCAAGACTAACCTGGCACAATCTAATCTCCTCTTTATAATGCGTTTGTTAAATCTAGCACTATGTGGTATCTGTTCCCACAAGAAATACAGTTATTTACAAAATACTGAGGCAAGAAAATATTCAACGGGTACTTTAGCCAACTTTGATTCCTGAAAACTCCGGTTTCGAAAATCTCAGGGCGCCAACCTGCACAAAAGACTGGGGAGATGATATGGCGTCGTCATGCGCATTTATACCCTGCCGCCCTGGCCAGTTTAATGCCTATGACGACCGCCAGCCATATACTTTGGTATTCGGGCCGACCGAGGACAGCGGTATACCCAAGTGTAAGGACTGCAGCAATGTGAGATGAAGAACATCTGACCAATGTAAAAATAGTAGCAGTCAGCCAGATGCCACACAGATTGTCTCTGAAGGTGACACCCTGGGCTCAACTAGCTAGGGGGGAAGCCAGGTGAAGTGGCTGAAGGAATCCCATCTCAAAGGAAAGGTCAGGACCTTTCATCCTGCCTACAGAATAAGGTGAATACCATGGACAGAAGCATCAATGAAAGGTATGTAGTGTACCCCAGGCGATAAGGACAACACCCGGGGTGCATTTTTAACTGCTCATCCACTCATTCAGATTATGCTCATAAGACAGTCAAGGAGCTAACTTGCTTTACATTCAAAGGAAGTCTACTCCAGACATGGATTCACTGGGATATATATTCATTTTGACAGCAGGTCCTGTTTACACTTTGGTGGAAATAAAGAGCTCTTGAGCAGTGTAAAAGGTGTTGTTGGTTTGGGGAAGTGCAAGAGGTCCCATATGGCTGGACCCTCGCAGGCTCTGCCTTGACAGTGGGGACCTCTCAAGCACATGCAGGAAACAGAAGAGAGCTGTTTTAAGCTGGGTCATATGCCTTTTACAATCCCAAACTGGGTTGGGTGCAGGGACTGCAGACTGCCTATGTCTCTGTTTATAAATTCATAATGACGCATCCACTGCTAGGCAGATCAGGCTTTAAGGCTTATAGGTCTGTAGCTTCCTGGTTCAGTAGAGACCCACAATGTGGAGAGGGGTAACTACATCTCTTTACTCCTGCAGCAAGAATCCAGAGGACAGGCTGAACAGACTTAACAGCAAGAGATAGCCTGGCAAATTATCAGGACCCATGAGGCATGTAGCTTTGGCCTTGGACAGAACATTTAGGGCCTGCTCACAGGTGATCAGAAAGGGCAGTGTGGGTGTACTAAAAGTTGGTAAAAGTTATCGGGAGACAGGACAGTAAAGTCAGAACTGAAATTGTGAACTAATGTCTTGGCTATTTATCTGGACATAAGTATTATGTACTGGTTCTGAGTGTTACCTCTAAGAATTCTGACATAGCTGAAGAAGGCTTTGTGGTTATCCTTAGCAGTGCTAGCATTTCTCAATTAGTTTCTCCTTTGGGGGGATTGGATTTTGTTTCCAATTTTTCTGATCTTTTTGAGTTCATGTCTAGCTGATGGGGTATTCAGTTTGCTTTTATGGGCTACGAGTTTCTTCCTCTTATTGTATGGTTTGTTTATACTAGGGTCCCACCACAGGAGTTGGTAATATTTACATCTTACAGGTACAGATATCTCAATGCAACTTTGAGGTGCCCTTTGGCAAAGATCAAGAGTAGGTAGGCACAGAAACTATCCCCAAATGTGGCTGTGTATGACACGGGGGTCACTGAAGTGAGGACGACACTTATACTTCATCAGATCAGAATAGGTTTGCTTTAGAGAATTCTTTAAAGACGGAGGGGTTTTGTGGTAAATCACCTTTTACCCTCATATCTACTATTACCAAACAGTGGCCAGATTTGACCAGTGATTAACTGCAGGTGTTGGGCATGAGATGGCAATATTAGTGAGAACCAGCTCCAATATTTTTGAACCTCTAGTTAGGACATGAAGTAACTGGCCTAGGAAGTGAGCATTAATCAAGTCCAGGAATGTTGTGTATTCATTTCAGTTGGTTAGGTTTCCCAGTTAATGCAGGGATAGTTGAAGTCTCCCAAGGGAACAGTGGTAGGTACCACAGGTAGGGACCACAGGTAGGGATGTCCGTTTCTACATGTTAGGCACCACAGGTATGGATGTCACTTTTACACGTGCCCCATGAGCAGCATGTGACATACAGGGGGCTATGGTATGGTACAGAGTTCTACTCACTGTGAAAACGATATGGGCAAGATCATGATGGCTTCTTATAAGCACCTCCTCCAATAACACTAATCTTTTTCCACACTGGGTCTGAACGGGTGGCAAGCACTGAAACCCTGCACTATGAGGAAGACAAAGAAAAGCATAGAGAAACCTCCCCTTCCAAGGTAAAAAAGGACATCCATCTTTCATACCAGATGGCATGGCAGTCTAGAACAGAAGAGAGGGAGCTACCTGTTCAGAGAGGAGGTAAAAAGATCTACCGGAGGAATACCCCACTGATGGTCTGTTTCCAGAAACACGTCTCTATGAAGCATCCATTCATGAGCTTCTGTTTCGGACCTGCTCAAAGAGTCTGCCTGTTCTGCCACTAGATTGTGCTCTGAAGGAATGTATACTGTCTGAAGAGTTAACTGATAACTGACAGCCACCTGCCAAGCCTGAAAAGCCATCCCACGGAGGAGGTAAGATTTTGTCCCTCCTTGCTTATTGACATACCACATCACAGTAGTGTTGTCTGTGTACACCTTCAAGGGGCCTGGAAGAGAAGATAGGTTGAAAATCTTGTATGGCCAGAATCAAAGCTCTCATCTTTGTTGTTATAATCTGACTTCTGATGGGGAGGCCAGAGACCTGGAGCTTTCATGCGACCACTGAAGCCTCCCACCCCATGCCTGAGGCATCAGTGAACAGTTCTTGAGAAGGGACTGGAGGCTGAAAGGACAGGCCTGGGTTGAGAGCAAATTGTTGAATCCACCACTCAAATTCCTTCTTTAGACAGAGAAGGAGGGGTACAGTGAAATCCAGAGGGTGACAATGCTGCAGCCAAACTGACCTGAGGTACCACTGAAGTTTCCACACATACAGTCTGGTAAGAGGATGCAGAATAGAACAGGCCACGAATCCCTGGGTTCAAAGAAACTCTCTGGCTGGAACAGCAGGCAGAGAAAGAAGAGATTGAAAGAAACCAGTCAAGGACAGAAATTTTGTAAGTGAAAGAAAGGCCAACATTGGCACAGTCTGAATCCTGCATCCCAGATGCATATGATGCAAAGAGGGAGCCAGGACCTACTTTTCGAAGTTGGCAGTGAACCCCAGACTTTGAAGAAGAGAGATGGTGAACTCCATATCCTGCACCAGGTGACTGGGAGAATGTGTCTGGAGCAAGGGAGAATGTGTCTGGAGCAACAGGTCATCTAGATAAGGAAAAATCTGAATGCCTTGGAGCCTGCAAATAGCAACCAGAAGAGCTACACTTTTTGCGAATACCTCTGGGGCAGTAGAGGGGCCAAAGGGCAAAGCAGAGAACTGAAAAAGAAAGGAAGAAACAGAGAAATGTAAAAACTTCCTGAAAACAGAGTGAATAGAGATATGAAGGTAAGCATCCTTCAGATCCAAAGACAGCAGAAAAACCTGGGGGTAGTAAAAGACAAAATTGGGTTTGAAGAGTAAGCATCTGAAAAAAGGGGTCTTTGAGAATGGTGTTGAGCAGGGAGAGATCCGGAACAGGTCACCAAGTGCCCTCCTTTTAAAGAACCAGGTAAATACTGGAATAAAAACCCTTTCTCACTTGGGAAAGCGGAACAGGCTGAATGGTTTGGTTCCCTGGTTCACCAGAGACCCTAGGATGTCCAGGGAATAAAGAAGTTGCTCTAGAGGAGGTTGAAGAGTCAATGAAAAAAGGAGGGAGAGACTTCCAAACCATGAAGAAACCCTGACAGATGATAGCAAGATCACAAAAGTCTTATGAGAAGCCAATTTGGAAGACAAAGGGAAAGCTGATGGTACAAAGGAACCTGGTCTAAGAGTAAGTGTCTGTATGTGTGTGTGTGTGTGTGTGTGGGGGGGGGGGGGCAAACTGTAAAAAAAAAAAAAAAAGTAGGGTGATCAGATAACGGAGGCTTCTGGGCAACAGAAGTCTGAGAAGCCTTAGAAAAGAAGGCTCACCTACCACCCTTCCTATACCCAGAGGCCTGGCAGGGCTGCCTGCAGACAAAAGAAGATCTAGAAGGATAGTTCCTCTGGAACTTAGGGATAGGAGAGACATACAGAGATAGAAACAGGTCAGCAGCAGTCCCAAAAAGATGTTTATTACCCAAAGGAGCATCCATAAACTTGGCCTTATGTCCTGGAGATGAAGCCAAGAATAACGCCTCATGACGGACCCAAAAGCCACAGCCCTTGAAGAGGTGTCAGCGGCATCACAGCTACACTTAATAGAGTGGCGAGCCACTTGTGAAGCAGAACCTAAAATAGATAAGGCAGAGGATTTGCTTTTATGAGGGCAGAGATAACTTGACAAACCTGAGCAATCAAGGCCAGAGCATACCTGGTCATGTGGGTCTGGTAATTAATAGCCCTAAAGGCCAAAGTAGAAGCAGTGTAAGCTTTCTTGCCAATCATCTCCATTGCTCTATTATCTTTATCAGAAGGCAAAAGTTTGGAAGATTTGTCAGGACAGACTGATATCTCAGAAGGATCAGCAGACGGACGCAAATAAAAACTGAAAATATTCAGGAACCTTATAGAACCTACCAGGTTCCTTAGGAGCAGGAGGCTGAGAATCAGCAGACTTGGAAGCAGCAATGAAAGTATCTAACAAGGCAGCCAACACAGGAGGACCTGCCAATGGTTTGGGAGTATCCACCTGATGCATCTCATAATATCTCCTCTGAATATCAGACACTTCAGAAGAATCCCACTTAAAGTATTCCATCATCCCAGCAATTGTGTCCCCAAAGGGCAATTCCTCAAAAGGATACTCAGGGCTAACACAGTTCTCTTCATCAGAACCATAAGCCAAAGATAAAGGCATCTGTGAAGAATAGGACAAAGACCCCTCATCAAACACCGAATCATCATCTGAAGAATCTGGTTCCCTAGGCCATTTAGAAGGGGTAGAGGTCCAAGGAGGAGCAGGAACTGAAACCCCTTGAGGAGGCTTCAGGGGGCCATCAAGGCAGAAAACAAGCCCTCAGTAAACTCTTGCCATTCCCTTTGAGGACCTTTTTAGGACAGACCAAAAATGCTTATCTTCTGTCTTTTCTTGCAAGAGATGCCAGACAAAGTCTCCAACCCTAGGCAAGAGTCAATAACAGTACCAAGAACCTCCTCCCAACCCTAGGCAAGATTCAATAACAGTACCAAGAACCTCCTCCCAACCCTAGGCAAGATTCAATAATAGTACCAAGAACCTCCTCCCAACCCTAGGCAAGATTCAATAACAGTACCAAGAACCTCCTCCCAACCCTAGGCAAGATTCAATAACAGTACCAAGAACCTCCTCCCAACCCTAGGCAAGATTCAATAACAGTACCAAGAACCTCCTCCCAACCCTAGGCAAGATTCAATAACAGTACCAAGAACCTCCTCCCAACCCTAGGCAAGATTCAATAACAGTACCAAGAACCTCCTCCCAACCCTAGGCAAGATTCAATAACAGTACCAAGAACCTCCTCCCAACCCTAGGCAAGATTCAATAACAGTACCAAGAACCTCCTCCCAACCCTAGGCAAGATTCAATAACAGTACCAAGAACCTCCTCCCAACCCTAGGCAAGATTCAATAACAGTACCAAGAACCTCCTCCCAACCCTAGGCAAGATTCAATAACAGTACCAAGAACCTCCTCCCAACCCTAGGCAAGATTCAATAACAGTACCAAGAACCTCCTCCCAACCCTAGGCAAGATTCAATAACAGTACCAAGAACCTCCTCCCAACCCTAGGCAAGATTCAATAACAGTACCAAGAACCTCCTCCCAACCCTAGGCAAGATTCAATAACAGTACCAAGAACCTCCTCCCAACCCTAGGCAAGATTCAATAACAGTACCAAGAACCTCCTCCCAACCCTAGGCAAGATTCAATAACAGTACCAAGAACCTCCTCCCAACCCTAGGCAAGATTCAATAACAGTACCAAGAACCTCCTCCCAACCCTAGGCAAGATTCAATAACAGTACCAAGAACCTCCTCCCAACCCTAGGCAAGATTCAATAACAGTACCAAGAACCTCCTCCCAACCCTAGGCAAGATTCAATAACAGTACCAAGAACCTCCTCCCAACCCTAGGCAAGATTCAATAACAGTACCAAGAACCTCCTCCCAACCCTAGGCAAGATTCAATAACAGTACCAAGAACCTCCTCCCAACCCTAGGCAAGATTCAATAACAGTACCAAGAACCTCCTCCCAACCCTAGGCAAGATTCAATAACAGTACCAAGAACCTCCTCCCTGACCAGTATCTGCAGAATCCCTCTAGGGCCCTCAGAAATAATCAACCCCTGGTTCCCTCTCGAAGTCCGGAGAAAATGACTGCAAAGTCTCAGAGGACATGCGAAAAGGCCGATCCATGCCAGCATCCGACATAGGCACGGCAGAGGAATCCTATGTAGTAGTCAAATGGCCTACAAAGCTACTAGCAGCTTCTGCAGGGATGCCCAGTGGAGGCTGGACAGCTACATAATCCGGCTGAGACTTCTTATCCTTCTTCTTACCTAGCAGGACTATCTTGGGGTTAATGGATTCTGCCATGGTACCCCGGGGCTAACTGTTTAAGCCATTGGTTTTTCAAATGGCTAAGGAAGACAAACAGCTTCTGAATGTCTTAGACAAAAACGTGCTACAGATACTACAAGAGCTATAGTCATGGGAAGCACCCAAACAAAAGAGACACTGTTCATGATGACCCTTACAGAGAATCTGTTGCTCACACTGACATTTTCCCTTCTTGGATGACATGAACTCTAGGTAAGCAAAATAAAATCCAAGACCAAAGAAGAGGGAAAAGCCACCTCAATTGGGGCACTTTTCTGATGGCTAGGTATTCAGCACAGAGTGATAATGGTAGCAAAGAAGGTCTGGGTAACTGGGTCGATACATCACTTATGCCCTACATCCTGTGCAGGGAACATATGTGTGACGTATGGCGAATACAAGAGCATAAGGCTTTGGTAAACTGGCTGAAAGTCAGGCTGGCCTAAGTGGAAGATCCATAGAATAAAGAACACTGCAACAGTGATATAGAAGGACATTCAACAAAGCCATAAGGATTCTGTTGTCTTCTGTACTTATCCCCATACCTATTAACTCAATCTGAAAGAAGTCATCAAAAATATCAAGAGCTTCCAAGTAACTGTTTATCCAACAATGGAGAACATCGAAGTATTACTCTAATCAAAACTAAATGGTTACCAGTCACTGTCAGAATCATACTACTCCTCAATTCCTTTGTGTACAACTTTTAAAGCTTGTAAAGCAACTGTGTCCAGCTTTCTTAAATCCAGTTCCCATGGTACAGTCCTTACATCTCTTCTTGTCTAAGTAATGACACAAATGTTTTTACAAAGGCAGCTCCAGTATCTTGAAACACTGACATACAATGTCAGGAGCTACGAAGGCTATCAGAAAAAAACACTTCTAAGATAAAGGAGAGGAGGCTATATACCTGGAAAACACAAAAAAGAAGTTATGTACTCACCATTACGTTCTATCTGTGTTGTCCATTTTCATTCTTCCTCGACAAATGGGTTTGGATCTGACCCTTGGATCCATCTTAGCCGCTTTTTACAGCTCTAGGATACTGAAAACTCTCAAGCTCCTCCATTAACCATAACACAACAGTCCCTTATCATAGGTTCATAGGTAGGTACTCGGCTATCGGCCCTGGGGCCTATACAAGCCCAGACAAAAAGGTACCCTGGCTTTTGCCACCCAAGAAAATTATTTTCCTGAGCCACTGTCAAGCAGAGCCACAGAGGTGATCCCTGGGGTGAATTTCCTAT
This sequence comes from Protopterus annectens, assembly GCF_019279795.1. Taxonomy (NCBI): domain Eukaryota; kingdom Metazoa; phylum Chordata; order Ceratodontiformes; family Protopteridae; genus Protopterus; species Protopterus annectens. Next base: position 447,736,383 of record NC_056740.1, read on the forward strand.
TTCCCATCCAATCATCAAGATTTTTCTTAAAGAGTGCTAATGAGGAGCTTTGCTTGATATAGATAGGTAGTTTGTTCCAGAGTATGGGAAGTCCCTGGGACAGGAATCTATCCCTCCGGCATGCTCTGTGTATTGTGGTGACAAGGTTTAGGTCCCTAGAGCGTGTAGCTCGGAGGGATTGGGATTTCTTTAAGTGGAGTATGTCCAACAGCTCTGGGTTTGACACAGCTTTTTATGTTAGGGAGAGATCACCTCTGAGTCGGCGATATGCGACGGAGTAATGCTGATGTTTTTTGAGACTGTCTGCGTAGAGCATCTGTTTGACGCCGGTAATCCTCTTTGTGAGGTATTTCTGCGGCCTTTCCAGTTGTTGTAGATGTCTTGTGAGGTACATACCAAAAGGGGCATTGTACTCTATAATGGGTCTAATAAGTGATGAGTAGAGGGGAACAATGACCTCTTTTTTTCTGGATGAGAAACCTTTTGCGATGAGGTGTGCCAAGTAGAAGGATTTCCGGACTGCTGTGGCGATGTGATTATCAGAGGCAAGACTACTGTCCACCTGTGTCCCAAGGTCTCTTATCACACTTTCGGTGTTAAGTATACTATCACCTATGTTGTAGTTCATGGGTACAGAGTTTTTACCAAAGGGTTGACAATGCACTTTTTGACACTGAGCTTGAGGCCATGGCTTTGACACCAGGCATCTGTCTCAGTGAGGCCCTTTTGTAGGATGTCCACATCGTTAGGAGTTTTGATTATGGCTCCTAGTTTGCAGTCATCTGCGAGCTACTGTGTTAGCCTGTACTTCAGATAAGTAGATACCAAACAGGAGAGGACCCAGGACTGAACCCTGTGGTACTCCACTTGTCACTGGTCTGAAGTTGGATTTGGAGTCTGCTACTTTCACTGTGTGGGTTCTGTCAGTGAGCCAGTTGGCAACCCATCTTGTGACATAGGGATTTATACCTAGTTTAGTGAGTTTATCTATAATTCCAGAGTGGGGGATGGTGTCAAAAGCCTTGGCAAGATCTAGATAGGCTGTGTGAACCACCTTACCCTTGTCTACAGCTTTGGTGACTGCTTCAAAGAAGTCTATCATGTTTAGGAGACATGATCTGCCTTTTACAAACCCAAACTGGGTGGGGTCCAGAGTTGGGAGATTACCAATGTTCCATGATGATATATTCCATGGCCTTGCAGACCAGGCTTGTCAGGCTAATGGGGCGGTAGTTCCCGGGGTCCGTGGTGGCTCCCCCCCTTGTGGAGTGGGATAACCGTCGCTGTGCGCCATTCAGCAGGCACAAAGCCTGCAGTGAGGCTATGACTGAACATGGTATTTAGGTGGGGTGCCAGTTCGTTCTGTAGATCGTGTAGAACGCAGCCTGGGATGTTGTCTAGTCCCATGGATGCTGTGTTCCTGGCTTTGGAGAGTGTGGTTTTTACCTGTGCAGCCGTGATTACAGGAACTTTGCATTCTTCTGGTATAGAGATGGGCTCTTTAGGGGGTGAGAGGGGGGTAATGTTAGCATTGAACCTATCTGCCAGGATGTTGGCAATATCAGTTGGGTCTATATATTTAGTGCCATTGTGCTGTAACTCAGAGCAGATCTGAGTATTGCCAATGAGATTCTTGACATAGCTATAGAATGCTTTGTGGCTGTCTTTAGAATCAGTGGCGATTTTGTTTTCTTAACTAGCTTTGGAGGATTTTATCAGGGATCGCAGCTTCTTACTGAGGCTGACCAGGGAGCTCCTCCAATCATGGAATTTTACTCTCTTTTGCAACAGTTTCTTCCTTCTGTTGTACAGTTTGTTTATGGCAGGGGACCACCAGACTGGCTTCCTTTTTTTGGAGGATAGCGTCTTGGTTCTGTTTGGGATATCACGATCCATGCACTCATGTAAGTGCTTATAAAGTGCAAATGTTTAGGATTCAGTAGTCATAACTGTATTGTCCATCTGCATGGGTGTCATGAAGTTCACCACTTCTGTCTATCAAACCTCAGATCTTGTTTGCTGACATTTTTGCTTATTAGAAACTTGGAAACAATCATAATAAGAGAAAACAATATTTGGAGCTCAAAGTCAGGAACACTGGTCCGTTTAGTATCTTCTCATTCTTATAGAAGTTGCAAGCCAAATAGTAGGGGGTTGGAGGGAGGAGAGTTGAGGAAGAATGAAAAAGAACACTGATGGAATGTTGTGAATGAAAAAGAACACAGATGGAATGTTGTGAATGAAAAAGAACACAGATGGAATGTTGTGAGTACATAACTTCTTTATCTGATATTGTTAGCTTTCATTAATTTGTCAACAAGTGGGACAAATTCCCCAACTACCTCAAATTCTGCGTGGACTGTAAGGAAGGATATTCCTGAGCACTGTTTCCCTAGAGACCAGATCCAATTTGTAATGCGTCATAAAGGTATGAGGATTAGCTCAAGTTGCAGTCACAAAGATATCATCCATGGAAGACCTCTATAGGAATAATGAAGAAGCTGCCAAGGACCTAGCTGAATGGGGTCTTAAAGGTTTTGACAAAGACAAACTCAATTTGTTGCAGACAAAGGAAATGCAATCAGTTAACCATTTGGCTAAAGTTACTTTGGTAACTGGTTTACCAAATTTTGATTCCGCAAAGGAAACAAATGATCGTTTTTTTTTTCCCAGATTATTTGATCTGTGCAAATAGAAATGTAAATGTCTGTGAGCATCCAACAAATGTAACACATATTCTCCTTTCTTCGTGAAATTTGCAAAGAAAACCAGAAGATTAATGGATTGGTTGATGTTGGAATCTGACACCACCTTAGGAAGGAAGGCTGGGTGGGTTTGTAAGGGTACCTGATCTTTATGAGTTCTGAGAATCTTCTAGCAGAGGTTCTAGCTATTAAAAAGATAGTTTTCCAGGTTAAACATTTTAGTTCACATTTTGCTGATGGTTCAAATGGAGATGTACTTAAAAAGCTTGTAATATTAAATTCAGATCCCATGGCGGAGTTTGATTTTTAAAAGGGGGCCCAAGAAGAAAAGTTCCCCTTATAAAGGCCTTACAAAGTTATGAAGGAGCTAAGAAGGAGTTATTTACTCCCGTGTGGAAATTAGAAATGGCAACTAATTATACTTTAACAGTTGAGGACCTAGCCCCTTCATTAAAAACTATAGCCAAGAACTTTAGGTACATCTGCTGAAAAAGGATCAATGACTCTCTGCTGTGCCCAGAAAAACAAATCTTTTTCACTTCTGTAAGTTTTCCTAGTGGAAGCTTTATGGGAAAACAAAAAAATGTGACATAGAGGGGAGGACAGCCTTGGTTGTCTGGCTATTAATGAAAGTGGAGAAACCATGCAATCAGCTTTAGGCCTGTAATGTCCGGGTGAAACGCGCACGTCAGTTGACACAGGAGATGAGGCCAAAGAAAGTGGAACCAGATCTGACGAGGCCAATAAGGGGCAATGAGGATGACTGTGCTCTTCAATCAAGATGCTTTCCTGAGAAACTTGGGGGTTAGAGGAGTTGGAGAGTAAGCATAAAGGGACTGGGGGTCACTTGTGGAGGACAGCATCTCTCTGTGATTCCCCCGGTGTGGGATCAAGGCAAAGAACCTGCTGCACTTGTTGTTGACAGGGGATGCAAAGAGGACACAGCAAGGTTGGGCCCATTTGCAGAACATCTTTTCTGCAACTATCATGTTGAGAGACCACTTGTGAGACAATAAAAAACCTGGTCAACTTGTCTGCTATCAAGATGGATTTCTCCAGAATGTGCATTGCTATCAGAAATCAATTGGATGAGATCACCCACTGCCACACTCGAGCTTCTCGACATGAGCAGTAAGACCTGGTTTCTCCTTGTCTGCTGATGTACCAGACCACTGACATATTGCATGTCTGAATCACAACAGTCCCAAAAGGGAGAGAGTCTTGAAAAGCCTGCAGTGCTAGGAGTATTGCTCTGATTTCTAGGATATTAATATGCACTGTTGGCCTTTTCATGGAACCAGGTGCCTTGGACTGTCTTTCTCAAGAAGTCAGCCCTCCCAACCCAATCTGGGAAGTGGTCGTGTTCACTATGGCTTTGAGCTGAGGAAGAATGAAGTCACAGCCTTGTAATATTTGATCTGAGTAAATTCACCACAAGAGGTATTTTTTGTATGCCTAAGTTACTCTGATCTGGGTGGACACAAGTCGGTGCAGAATAGACCACTGAGTTTCTAGGGTTCATTGAAAAATTTTTGTATGGTATCTTGCTAACAGAACCAGGCGAAGGGCTGCTGCTGCCTGACGACAGGACAACCCATTTGTAAGGACTGCAGATGCATCCTTGAAGGACATCTACTGCAGTGGACATTGACCCCAGGGCTTGTAGAATCACTTGGGATGACAGAAAAGAATTCTGAATTATCTTTTTGACTAGAAATCAAATTGTTGTATCCAAGGGAAGGGATGCAGTCACTGATGCCATACTGAACAAGGCCCCTGTAAACTCTAATGTCTGAGATGGTTCTAGCTGAGATTTATTGTGACTGATGGTAATTCCTAGATGACAGCAAAGCTGGAGTACATAATCTCGTGCTTTTATCAGGGGATGCCTGGTTGGAGCGGTTATGATCCAGTCATCTAAGCAAGGTAACACATGGAATCCCTGTGGTCTACTGCCATGCATTTGGTGAACACTCTGGGGGCTGTGGTGAGGCCAAAGTGCAGAGCTCTGAATTGATGACGACTGTCTCCCAGCTGGAAGTGTAGGTACCTTCTGGATCATCTGTTCATTTTTATGTGATAGTACACCTCTTGAAGATCTACTGAGCACATCCAGTCATCCTTGTGCAAGAAAGGCAAAATAGACTGAACCGTGACCAGATGGAACTTGGTGTACTGAAATGACTTGTTCAGAATGCTGAGATCCAAAACTGTTCTCCAGTCCCCAGTTTTCTTTGGCACTAAAAAGAATCTTGAGTAAGTTCTGGACTCTTTCTGGTCAGGGGGACCTCTTGGATGACTCTGGTCCTGGGGGGACCTCTTGGATGACTCTGGTCCTGGGGGGAACTCTTGGATGACTCTGGTCCTGGGGGGAACTCTTGGATGACTCTGGTCCTGGGGGGACCTCTTGGATGACTCTGTTCCTGGGGGGACCTCTTGGATGACTCTTTTCTAGCAGCTTTTTTTATTTCTAGAGCTGCTGCTTTCCTCTTACTGTGTGGAACATCGGGGATTTTGTTTACTGTTAAAGGGGGGTATTATATAACCTCTGGAAATAATCCTCTGCACCCGTATATCTTTTGTAATGTTTAGCCAGGCTTCCTGGTGCAGGGATAGATGACCCCCGACTGCCTCCAAAGGTGGACAATCGGGCCTCCTTTCAGGAGCGCTGGTAGGAACTGTCAGAAAAAGAATCCCTAGATCCTTGATGCTGTGGGCCTCTTCTGCTGCGTGGGGGGTGTCTTCCATCAGAGTCCCCCCCTCTGCCTCTGGGGAAACATTTCTAAGTGGATCATGAAAAGGACCCTGGGATTTCCTGAACCACATTTTTGACCACCTCGCTGATTCCTAGAGAAGGTAATTTGAGGAGTGAAAACAACGTACACCCACTGCAGACAGGGTCTTACCATCCTGCATACACCTGGAGAGCATATCTTTAACCTTGCGGTCAAACAAGAACTTCCGCCAAAGGAAGCATTGACGAAAGAGGACTTAAAGGGCTCCACGAAATCACACAGGCACATCCAGGCATGTCTCCTTATGGAAATGCCTGAACCCGACGCCCTTGAGGTACCTTCAGCTGCATTTGAAATGAGCTTCATAGACGAATTTGAGATAGATTGCAGGGGAGCCAACTGTGAGCCAACAGAACTCTCTACCTCAGAAAAAATGGTCCCACAGATGGATTTGGAAAGTTCTTTATTCAAGTCTCCTTTAAGTCTGGTGAAGTGTGCCAAATAATTCAGTGGACCCAAGTGTAACATTCCCTGAAGCATATACAAGCTTCCCAAATCTGGCCCTGGACTTCCTGTCAGGGGGATGGACAAATTAATTCTGTTCAGCAAGTTCCTTCTTTATGGCCATCACTATGACCATAGCATCTACTGGTACTCCTTTATTCCAGAAGTATCTTCCTTTTGGTGGTGCCAGGATCCTGTCTGGTCTCTTGGGGATCGACTCAACAGTATCTGGTTCCTTCCATGACCTTCTAGAGATCAAATCAATAAGTTCATTGGGAGGTGGAGTCACCCAGAAGGTAGATGGGCCAGACCCAAATGATTCCAAGAATACAGATTCCTCTTGGGAAGGGTTACAGGTAGACCAATCACCCCTTTGCTTTAGGATCTCCAGGATGTCTCCAAAGGAGACGTCAGGTGGTGATTTTGGGGACCCTTCCCCTTCATCAAAATCAGTATCTTCCATGACCATGGAAGTGCTTCCTCTTGCACTTTCTCTTCCTAGGGACTTCTTCGACAGGGAGCTCCGGAAAAGTATCAGAAGGTAGGAGTATATCCTGCTGGGTAGTTTGGAGACTTTGGGTTGGCTGTGGGAGTACAGCACTGAGACTCAAGGCACAAAAATAGATGAGATTGGGAAGACAGATCCGGGGGGTGTGGGGTCATCCTTCCTCTAGAGATGGAGAAAACTCTCTCCACTACCTCAAAGGCAGAATGCTCCAGGAAGGAGGAGACTGACAGTGCAGAGAAGATATGCTTCCAGACCATTGGCTCCCTTTGACTCAAAGGCAGCCCATCCAAGGCAGAGGTTGGAGCCGAGCTGTCCAAAGCACAGGCTCCGATGCAGAGGTTGGAGCTCAGCTGTCCAAAGCACAGGCTCAGAGGGACAGAGATGGCTCTGACAACAATGGAGTTGACTCCAAAATTTTGGACCCAACAATGGCAATACGATAGCAGCTCTGAAGCGCTCGGAGCTGGTCCACTCAGAGGTATTGGAGCCAATGACACAACAATGTTAGGATCCGCGACAGACAGTTCCAGAAGTCTTGGATCCAGGAGCTCTAAAGCCAAAGGTCATATCAGAGAAGGAGCCAAAACAGGTGAAGTAGTTCTAGTGAAGGTCTCCAGGCCTGATAGGGAAGGAGCTGGGAAAACTCTCGTCTGAATTTGTGCCAAGAGAAATTTCCTCCTCATTCTATTCTCATCTGCCTTCGTCAGTCAGACTCCTAGAAGACAGAGAAAAGGCCACTGAAGGGGTCCTAAAATGATGGCATCCAAGTACAGTGATGGTAGACGGGAAGGAACAGGGTCGAGAGATGATGCATAATGGGTCCAAGGGAGCTTCTTTGGCTCTGGGTGTGTCAGATCTGATGATGAGGATCTGTTATCAGATGCTGTCAGGTCTGAGGATTTAGTCTTCAGATCAAACAAAGTCAGATTCAACCACTTAGATACCTTACGAGAAGAAGAACTAGGAGTGGAGGATCTGGAAGGGTTTCTGGACTGGAGGTGTGAGCTCCAGATAAAGTCTCCAAAAAAGCAGATGGCAATAAACCTTTTAGAATCAGTTTATTTTGACAATCCACTAAGGCCTGTGGATTAAAGGCCTTACAAATGTTGCACGATTCTTTTAAATGAGCAGAGCCAAAGCAATATACAGATGAATCATGTGTGTCAGACAGATATTTTGTGTCCACAATCTTTACATTTCTTAAAACCCAAAGGTTTTTCAGCCATGTTGAAGCAATAAATTTTAAATACGGTAAAAGCAGAAACAAAAGAGATTTTTTTTAAACAAAGAAAGAAAGGAAAAAGTGAAAAGAGGGTGACCAACAACGGTAATTAAGGAGATTATCACCCTGGTACAAGTCAGAAAGAATTGACCAACAACAGTAATTAAGGAGATTATCACCATGGTACAAGTCAGAAAGAATTGACCAACAACGGTAATTAAGGAGATTATCACCTTGGTACAAGTCGGAAAGAATTGACCAACAACGGTAATTAAGGAGATTATCACCTTGGTACAAGTCAGAAAGAATTGACCAACAACGGTAATTAAGGAGATTATCACCATGGTACAAGTCAGAAAGAATTGACCAACAACGGTAATTAAGGAGATTATCACCATGGTACAAGTCAGAAAGAATTGACCAACAACGGTAATTAAGGAGATTATCACCATGGTACAAGTCAGAAAGAATTGACCAACAACGGTTATTAAGGAGATTATCACCATGGTACAAGTCAGAAAGAATTTACCAGCAATGGTAGACTAAGAATGCACTGGCAACTGCAAAACGCATATAAAGTGTAGAAGTCTATACTCAATAGAAAACAAATGGGACTCCTCACTGCTACCCACCTTTAAATGCTCCCTAAAAGAACACTTTACAAAACCTTGGGCCTGCTCCTCTGCCAATCCTGGCTGAACTTACTATATTTCACTCACCCCCTTCAACCTAGATCACATTTCCCAACCCTCTCCAGCCTCCTACTCCTACATTACCTTATTTAAATCATCTCGGCAGACCTTTCTTCTACCTCCTTCCTCCCTACTCACCTGGGCTACCTGCACTCTTCTTATAATCTCCTCTCTGTCCCTTCTTCCTTCTATAACCATAATATGAACACCTCTGTCATACTAAGACAACACTCAGTTTCCCCTCACTGTTTCTATTCACGTGATCTCTGATATCTCTTTAAATATCTTATTAGAATTGTCTAGGGTTTCATTTACCACATTCTAATCTATGTAACAAATAATATGATTTGAATTTTTCCTCATGTATTCGCTTCAACTCATGTTACTTTCATTGCGCTCTGCTATGAAACATATGGTCTATGTTTTTCTCATTACAACATTCTTTCACTCTTATGTTTGTACTATAACATGAAACTTTGTGATTTAAAATATCTGTACTTATTGTTTGTAATGTAACATGACACTGTGATTGAAAACATCTGTATTTGCTGTTTTTGTAATGCAACATTATATTTTGTGTTTTTAAAATATTTGTACTTGATTTTTGAAATAGTGATTGTGGAGCTTTTTGCGCCGGGTGTTCAGTGAAAATGGGCACTTTCTGGCCAAGTCAGACTTTCTTGGTAAATAAATGTCAAATAAAATGATAAGGGAGGAATACATAAAAAAATCTAGGTTAAAGTAATAAGGTAAGAAAATATATAAATCTTATTTCACTCACAAATACATACCACACTAAAGCTCTAGAGCCAACAGCGACCACGTCTGTAAGTTAAAGCGGCAAACAAGATCTGAGGTATGGTAGGGGACTAGGACACTATGAAAAAGGGAGGAGCTCAAGAGTTTTCAATATCCACGAACTGTACAAAGTGGCAGAGTCAGATCTGAACCCATCTGTTCAGGAATTAATGAAAACCGACATCATCAGATCAGGATGTTGTTATAGTACTGCCACAGATGCAAATCTGATGCAACAACATTCAGATTTACACATACAACAGCTTTTAGACGCCACTGTCACCTCAGTGTGAACACTACTATAATTACATGCAAAGTATAATTAATTCAATGCTAAGAGAATACACATGTCTCTACATATTGTCTCTCCGAGTAATCCACAGGTCAGAATGGTCTTTGATACCGATTTTTGAGGTTTGTAATACCACAGCGGCTTTCTGTACCAATTGGTATTATTCATGGAGCTTTGCTGAAATCACTGTTTTCTGTCCAACTTGTAAGCTTTTAAAGTGCTGGAATTTTTACTGTGGAGCTTTGTTTTTGTTGTTTTGTTTGTAGCAAGATCCCTTTTGAATCTTGTCAGTTTTTAAATTGCTAATGTGTAATTTTTCCTCCACAAGTCTACACTGAAAATGGGTTCTGCCCTGCCAGACCTGGTCAGCACATTGAACAACTAAAGTAAATAAAGTCTCCACATGTACACATTTTCAAATGTGGGAAAGACCCTAATTCTCACCCAACCACTGTAGGTACCTTAACTTTATTTTGTCTTGTGCACTGATCACAAACGAGCAATTTCAGTCTCACTCAAGGGAGAAGAGAGATGTACATTTCAGAGAAAAGCAAGAGTGCAAAGATATGTCACAGTTAATACATACAATTCAAAATAAAGGTTAGTATTTTGGGACGAAATATAAATGCACATACTGCTAAACAAATCTGAGTGGTCCCTAAGCAACTGAATGAAACTGTCCAAATAAGAGGGCATTCAAAACTCTGAGGTATGAGGGTGGTCAACCAGGAGTTGTGAATATCAAGAACTGAAAAAAAAAGCAGACATCAGCTCTGATTGCTGGCCATAGACGAAAACCAAAAACTGCTGGGAAAATCAGTCTGATGAAATGGGCCACGGAAGGTAAGGAGACATGCAACACTTCCTCTTTAACTACGATTTAAGAACATTTCAGTTTGAATAAAGAGGTGTGTTCAGTGACCAAAATAAGAAAAGGTCAACACATGCATCTTTGAGACACTATACTGCAAGACAAACTGGTCCTGCAAGTTTAATATTGGGTATTGCTTCCTCAACATACTGATATGCTGCAGAGAAAAAGGTCGAAAAATCACAAACTTTAAGGCACAGAAAAACAGTTTAGGCAGTTTGAAACAGAAACCTTGTCTTTACGGAAAATTCCTATTTTCGTACCAGAAAGAAAAGAAAATCGACTTAAGTTGACCTTTTTCTTTTGATATGTTTTGTGCATTCCATAATGCTGAGCACCGTGGAAGAATGGAGTAAAGGTAAAAATGTTAACCGTTTGAGCCACACATAATTCAACGGCACTGGAATCAGGGGATTGTGAAATGCCTCTGCATTTTAGACAGCTTTTATCTGCATTTCTATGCCCAAATATGCTCATTGCCAGTCACTGCACTACATATAACTCTCCCAAAATCTAGCCTGTGCACTTGATGACGTATACTGCTTAATTTAATGTACATAATGTGCTGCATTATCTATTAACCTGCTAATATGTGGAAGCTTATTCATGCACTTTCCGGATACCTGGTTTATTGTACTCAGGGTCATGGGGCAGTCACAGCCTATCCTGGAACTTAATACAAATAATGTGATGCCAAGTCCACAAATAATGTGATGCCAAGTCCACTCTGCTGACCAGTTCAACCATTCATATTGCAATGGGATGTGGGAAAAAACAGAATCTGGTGAAAATCATCATGGACACAGGAAGATATGCAAACTCTGCAATGTTTAGTAGCAATGTAGCACACACTACCCACTTCTAAATTCTTTCTTTCCACTTCTTTGCCATAGGTGTTTACTAGGCTAACGACCACAAGGACCTTTTTAAGCCTAGCCATGCATCCCAAATCTCTGACAAGTTCTGATACCCTTGATAAGTGTAAGCAAGGGCCTGGGAGATGAACCATTTACAGGTTACCTGTATGCATTAGAGACATAGATGCCAAACCAGGGATGAATTTCTGTTTTTTCCATCCAATTGTCCAAGTTGAACTTGAACTGGATTAGTAATATAGGTTCATAGACTTTATAAGAGAAATACCCTTAACAAATAGAGTTCCCTATCAAAATTAACCCTTGGCCTTCAAACCCCCCTCCCCCAAAAAACTCATTCCATTTCACGTTTCTATTATTTATGTATTTAGTTAGTTACTGACATCTGATTACCGGGAAAGTCCGATTGGGTAGGAGCCCATTTTCAGCATATTCCCAGGGAAAAAAGTTCTATAGTATTACAAAACATTTTAATAACAATAATTTTACAATCCTTAAAACTAATACAAAAAACAACCTCAATATAAATAATTATACTAAATTAGACATAATATGGAAACACTGGTTAATAATCAATACAAGTTATACAACAATGAGTTAATATTTAGAAAAATCTTAGCCAGTTTATAGAGAAATTAAAATAAGTTAGTATAATACAAATAGGAATTGCAATATGAAGTGAGAGAAACACAGGCTTATGGTCTATTTGGAGACAAGTGATGGAAGAAAGTGACTGAAGAGGGGAGAGTGAGGTGTGAATAGGTGTTTGTTCACATTTAGGGATAACGTTTATCCAGGTGTTGGCACGGGAAGTCTTTCAGATTGGTTTTGAAAGGATGGGACGGAGGGTATTGACCTGATGGATACAGATAAGGAGTTCCAGGCCTTAGCAACATGGTACAAGTACTGGCCATGCCCAGCAAATTTCATAGGTTTGTGGACACACAGGAGGTTTTGGTCATTGGATTGTAAAACAAGGAAATCCCTCTCTCCAAATATACCACTAAATTCCAGTCTGACATAAAAAAAATGCCTGTATAAAAGTGCTTAGTGCAAATACTTGCACAATACTAGTGTCCCCTAGAACCAAACCACAAGTGATCTGTGCACAGCCCCCCCACCGATTCTACTGTTTCACAGTTTTGCTAGTCACTCTGCGCTGCTGCTAAAGGCCACAAGACCTGCATCCAGCCTATCAGAATATGTGGTAAGCGGTCAAGAGATGGAGTAGCCAGTGGACGTGCTCCTCAGGAAAATGCTGCCGGATCACTATGGCTGTTACTGTTCAAGGTGATAGAGCAGTGCCCATCTAATGCTGCCATTCTTGTAGCTGGACATTGCAGTTAAATAACCCTGCCAGTGTGTCACTTTGTCAGACGTTTAAATTATTAGATTTAACGGCACCAGTAGCGCAACTCGATCTCTGCTTTGCTGAGCAGCTGCTAGTTGATAAAAACTCAACTCCAAGTAGCACATCTGAACAGGTGAAATATTATTAACTGTGCTAATGAGACATTACCTACACACTCCCTAGCTAAGCCCATCTCTTGTTAAATCACGGAGACAATATTTGAGAGTGGGCACCTACAAGGTAAGCTCTACTTCTGCTCTACACAACCGTTGTTTTCATTGTTTCTTGCACATCTTTGTGCTCCCACACAAATATCTTTGTATTCAGCTTATTGCATATATAAATACACTGAGGCGGGCACTAGTGACGTGTAAACACGCCCTCTTGGCGGTTAAGCTGCGATTACATCACATGCTGATCCTGTGTAGGGCCTCATTCTTCTCTGCCTATCAGACCACAACACTACATATAAAATTACTGCAATAATCCTCTTCTTCTTTCGGCTTTTCCCGGTTAGGGGTCGACACAGAAGATCACCTGTCTACTCATGACTGGCAGTGGAGTTTTACGGTGTGGAGTTGCCAACCGGCACCCAACCTTCCACAGAAGGCACAGACATATTAATGGTATTGTGCATTCCACATGATATCCAAATACTGATTCACTGTTCACTGCACAACTGCCATTTTGCTTGCTGTTCTGGGAACAATATTATAAAATCACACTGTTCCGGTTTGCAACAATATTTGTGCATTACCGCACTCTCACCACTTGTGGCAGCATTCCTGTTTTTTTTTTCAGAACTACACTATATCACACTGCTGTTTGTCTAATACTGCACTTCCCGCTGCCTGCGCCCCGGGAACTACTGCACTTCCCGCTGCCTGCGCCCCGGGAACTACTGCACTTCCCGCTGCCTGCGCCCCGGGAGCTACTGCACTTCCCGCTGCCTGCGCCCCGGGAACTACTGCACTTCCCACTGCCTGCGCCCCGGGAGCTACTGCACTTCCCGCTGCCTGCGCCCTGGGAGCTACTGCACTTCCCGCTGCCTGCGCCCCGGGAGCTACTGCACTTCCCGCTGCCTGCGCCCCGGGAGCTACTGCACTTCTCGCTGCCTGCGCCCCGGGGGCTACTGCACTTCCCACTGCCTGCGCCCCGGGAGCTACTGCACTTCCCACTGCCTGCGCCCTGGGAGCTACTGCATTTCCTGCTGCCTACACCCTAGGAGTTACTGGACCCCTGCTGTCTGCACCCCAGGAGCTACTGGACTCCTGCTGCCTGCACCCCAGGAGCTACTGGACTCCTGCTGCATGCGACCCGGGAGCTACATTAATGCACTGCTGTTTATTTAACACTGGACTCCTGCAGCCTGCACTAGTGTTCCTTCTTTGTTGCCCCAGGAATGACACTAATACTGCACTGTTCGTGTAATAATGCACTGTTGCAACCTGCATTTGTGTTCTTTGTTTGCTATTCTAGGAATGACACTAACATTGCATGGTTGTTCGGTTAATACTGCACTTCTGCTGTCTGCACTAGTGTTCTTTATTTCCTGTTCTGGGTACTACACTAATATTACACTGTTGTTTGTGTAACAATATGCCTGCGGCTTGTACTAGTTTTCCTTATTTGTCGTTCTGGGTACTACACTAATATTACACTGTTGATTGTATAACAGTGCACTCCTGCTGTCTGCACTAGTGTTCCTTGTTTCCTGTTCTGGGAACTATACTAATATTACACTGTTGTTCATGTAACAGTGCACTCCTGCTGTCTGCACTAGTGTTCTTTGTTTGCTGTTCTGGGAACTACACTAACATTACACTGATGTTCATGTAACATTGCACTCCTGCTGTTTGCACTAGTGTTCTTTATTTGCTGTTCTGGGAACTACACTAATATTACACTGTTGTTTGTATAACAGCACACGCCTGCGGCTTGTGCTAGTGTTCCTTGTCTGTCGTTCTGGGTACTACACTAATATTACACTGCTGTTCATGTTACAGTGCACTCCTGCTGTCTGCACTAGCGTTCCTTGTTTGTCGTTCTGGGAGGAACACTAATATTGCTGTAAACACTATTGGTGGTTAGACTAGAAAGCATATTTTGAAACAATACCCTACTGTTCCGTATATCTTACTTGATATGTTAACGCAGTCTGACCTCATTTTCAGTTACATCGGGTGTTCTTTAATATCGTAATCGTTTACTGTTGCTGTTTGAACTCAGTTCTTACTTGATACCTTAACACAGTCGTACCTCGTTTTCGGTTATGTCGGGCGTTCTTTAATATCGTAATCGTTTATTGTTGCGGTTTGAACTCAGGACTGATAGCACTGCTGGTGTGAATGACCTTACACGCTCTATCCTGAGGGACACACAGAAGGATATGACGGGATGTGGGTACATATCCGAAACAGGAAACTCACTGGTTTTGAATGGTATTGTGCAATTACCCATAATGATGCTGGTCATCAAAGATAAAATCATTGGCTTTAATAACAGTCTATCTGGTGCCATTCTCAGAGATCCAGTATGTGTCAGCATGAGATGAGACTGCCAACAAGCCTCCCTACTTCTGCAGGGATGGACTTCATCTCTTTCTCCAAAGTCTTTGCTTCTTCATGGTGCCTTTTTTTAAACAAAACTCAGCTCCTACACATTCAGAATGCATTAAGGGGGCTTCGCTCAAGGTCGATAAACTTAATAAAAAATAATGTCCAAACTCTGAGACCCTTTGTGACTCAAACATATTCATACAAGTACAATTACCAAGCTGTAGTTTCAATGTAAAGAGAACTCTCTGCTTGGGTTCAACACTTTTCCTGCCTTCATACCTATTGGCGATTGGGGGGGGGGTCTATCAGTATTTAGCCTGGAACTGTATTAGCTCTAGAGTTCTTGTAACCCTAAATGCAAACTACTGAAGTCCAAGTTACACTGAAAAAGTTAATAATCATTTTGTAGCTTACCTTCCATGTTCTCATCTGACCATTGTAGCAATTCAGTCAACATTTCCATTAATTGAAACACTTTCAAAGTGATTTCAATCATGCATCAATTAACAGGCAGACCTACCCCACCAATGAAAAGTATGATCAGTGCTTTCCTGAAGTGTTAATTTCCTTAAAAAAAATATAAACTGCCCTAATAACTTTGAAGTTGCCCCTAGAATCCTAGCCCCTTCATGTGCTCTTCCCTGTGTCTTGACTTCTTTTGTGAAATCAGAGTATAAACCCATAAACGTTCTCTGCAAATCTGCCATCAACTCCCAAATAAATAACTTCTTGTAGCATAACCTACTTCAGGAACTTAATGTTCTAAGAGAATTTGCACTCAATCTGTGAATGACCAGACCCCGTTACTAATGTGGCCTCCAATGCCTCTGCTTTTTACTCACCTGCATAAACACCTGACAAGTCAGTCACTATCCACTTCAAATAAATGTGTACATTTAGGAACTAATAAGAGTATTATTAAATAATACCTGTATCAATAAACCATACAACAAGAGGAAAAATTTGCTCAAGTGCCTACAACAGGTCACGCTGTACACACTAACAACCGAAGCAAGGTAATAACTTACAGGTGTCATTACGAAATTTAAATCTGGATACAAACTCAAAACAGCCACCTCTACCAAAGACAGTTATACCAAGAATAACTATACCAGTTCTTACATTTTTAACAGAAATTATAGCACAAACATCAAGGCGCACTCAGAACGCATCCACATAATGCTACCCGTACTGATCCCCAAGATAATTGCTCGCACCTAACAAATACAGGGCTAACTTTATAGAAGCACCTATAACTGCTCCCCTGGTTCCTTATGCTCAGCTGTACCTTATAACCAGTACTTAAAAAACCATCATGACCTTCTCAAAAGCTAAGAGTACCATATAAATGAAACCAAATACATAAAGTTGCCTAACTGATGAGTCAAGGCTCACCTATCAGAATCTTTACTAAATCTGTTTAGTCTGTCTCTCTCCATGGACTACTCCTGATGTCTAGAAAACAGCATTGTAATGCCTTTACATTAAGTACAGTTGTGTTTCCACTTACTGTAATTGTAGAACAACTATACTGAAGTCACCGTAATTAGTGTGGCAGTACTGACCTTTAGGAAGACTCCCAGAGATTGGGAAAGGGTGGTTAGACAGAGACATTAGCTGGGGACATGAAGTTCTGCAAAACGGCAGAGGTGAACCCAGCTCTATCACTAGAAATTGACCCAAGGTGGAAATGTTTATAAAGGTCTGTACAAATGAACAAGTTACAGCCTACAGAATGGCGTTAGTCGGCACGCCTTTTAGGAAGACAGAGGTGACCTTATAACTGGTGAAGTGAGTGCTGACTTTACAAGGAAGCTGTTTCCATGGTGAGAATAACAAAAACAATGCAATTAGCAAACTATTTAGAAATACACAAGCACAGTATTACTACTGCCCTCCTCAGGCCAACCACAGTACTACTATACACAAGCACAGTATTACTACTGCCCTCCTCAGGCCAACCACAGTACTACTATACACAAGCACAGTATTACTACTGCCCTCCTTAGGCCAACCACAGTACTACTGCCCTCCTCAACTTCACCAACATAGTAAAGCAGTACAGAAATGAGGACAACCTTGTTCTGTCACTTTTCCTTGACCTTTCAAAACATTTGACACAGTGCCCCACCAAAAGCTCATTTCTGAACTTGCAACACTAGGTCTCACTTACCCTTCCTCTCCTGGCTTCACAGGTATTTATGCAGTCATCAGCAGGTGACTAAATGGCAACAAAACTTTTTAGCATTTCAACCGATCTCTGTCAATGTTCCCCCAAGGGTCAGTACTCATCCCTTCTATTGAATATGTTCATAAATAAACTTCATACCACTACAACACTTGCCAATCTCGTACAATATGTCCACGATTCAACCCTTATCTGCTTTGCCCCATCCATGACAAAATTACAGGAAAATTGCTCAAAAATATTTCATTGAAACTGACATTGAAATATGGCTAAAAAGTTCTAACTTGCTGCTTAATGCAAAAAAGGCTTATTCTGTTTACTCCAAAGCATCACCTTAACATTAACGCACATTTTATACTACGTCAGGTAATAATGCAAAAATATAAACCATGAGCCAAACTAAACTACTCTGAGTCATGAGAGATGACAACCTCAAATTTGATCACAATAAACTTCATTTCTTCAAGAAAACTCACTAAAAAACTCAGCTCCCTCTACACGGCCAAACACTACTTGACAGATCAAGCAAGGATTATCTTAAGAACAAATACCTCCTTCCTCCTCTGTTTTATGTTTCCTTTAATCTTACAAATATCAGCACTACGTATAAAACTAAATTAGCCTCCTGCTACTACAAAACAGCTAAATTTGCAACCAACCAACCTAATAAAACACACCACTGCCTTGCATTAAATCAATTAAATTGGCTTGAACTTCCAAACTAATTGACATACTCACAACTAATCATTGCCCACAACCTATTGTACTCTCCATACAAACTTCCAGCATTACAAATCATTGTACTGTGCCATTTACCCACTAGAGACCTTCACTCTAGCAATAAACTCTTACAATACATCAGTAAAGACATTCGGTACTTCTGGAGACACTCTCTACTCTCATTATGTAACTAAAAAATGAAATAGGCAACAACAAACTGGTAATCCAAACAACAGGAGGTAGAAACCACGACACAGCATGACCAAGTAAACTAATCAAATTAAGCGCTTTTCGTTTATAATCGTATACAAACTTCTTCAGATACCAAACGTTTCAAACAAGCAGGTTAAATAGGCAAAGGATAATTGTCAATTAATACATTTAAACTCTTAAAGCACAATGTACCTATAAATACATCTGCAACAATCTACATTCTAAAAACGTTCAACTGTTAATAACAAATGTATGTATGTATATGTATATGATAAAACATATATATGAAATATAAAATAAGAACACGCCTACACTAAATCAAACTCACTAGGTCAGAACTAAACATTAGATAAATATATGAATACCATTAATAATGGAATAAAGAATTAAAAAAATAAATAATAAAAAATAAAAAATAAAAATTAATAAATCCATACATCAATACTGTAATATAACCTGTGTAAACAGTAATTCACAGTAAATTGACAAGGAAATGTCCTCTATAAACACTGTTAACCTGGTAAAAAACTCCATTACCTTCTGAACAAACTTGTTATAGTCAGATGTCATCTATGCAAGCTCTTCAGTTTAAGTACACTACTAATTGAGCATCCCTCGTTTAAACCGGGTAAGTTATATGCATTTAGTCTAACTTGCCAACTTAACTCTTTCTTCAAGTTTTAGAGGGGTTGGACCACCTCTAGGGTCTACCAGAACTTGATTGATGATAATAAACTTAAAATTATGATCGGGATGTAATGAAATGTGTTTGGCTAATGCATTCTCAAGTTTCTGTTTTCTTATTGCGTATATATGTTCATAAATCCGATCACGGAGGCACCTCTCAGTTTTGCCAACATAATAAGCTGGACAAGTTTGGCACTGAGCTAAGTAGATCACATGTCTAGAGTTACAATTCACTCTGACTCAAAGTATATTGATAGTCATGTATTTTAAATCTGTTAGATTCTAAAACATACTGACAATAACTACAAGCTTGGCATTTATACATGCCAGGTGTCTTAACTTTACTTGTTTGGTTTTGTTCTAAAAAGGATTTAAGGTTTTTTGCTCTCCTATACACTATCATAGGTCTGACACCAAACTTCTGATAGACGTTGCTGTCACTCTTAAAGATTGCCCAGTTCTTGCATAAAATTTGAAAGCACTCTTTACTGTTAGAGTAGTAAGTTGTTATAAAAGTAACATTCAATGCTTCTGGTTGCTGTGACTCATTAAGAGTGACCAGCGGCTGTGGCAAAATGTTAACCGTGTCATTTTGTACAGTTGACGTACTTTCTAAAATTGGTCTGTAAAAATGATTTGAACGTTTAACCGTTACTTCTTCAATGATTGCATTGAGCATGTGATCAGGGTAACCTCGATGTAAAAATAAACTTTTCAGGTGTCTACATTCAGCAAAAAAATCTTCATCCAATGATATAATACGTGCAGCCCTGACCAATTGGCCCTTGACTATAGCACGTTTCTGATGGGGTGGGTGACAACTAGAGTAGTGTAGAAACGTGTTGGAATATGTAGATTTCCTGTAAATAGTGGATATGAATTGCTGAGTAGTGTGGTCCTTAGACAGCATGATGTCTAGGTATGAAATGGACTCTGTGTGAAAAGAAAAAGTGAACTCCATGAAACTAGTGGTGTTGTTGAAATAATCCACCAAAGATTGACTGTCGGTTTGGTCCCCGTCATACAAAATAAAGATGTCGTCCAAGTAGCGGGTGTAAAACACAATCTTGTTCTTGAAGTCACAACTGTTAAACACAAAAAGGTGCTCCCATTGGGCCATTACCAAATTGGCAACACTGGCACCACATGGGGAGCCCATAGCAACCCCTACCTTTTGAAGGTAAAAATTACCATCAAACATGAAAAAGTTGTTACTCAAAATTACATCTAGCAATTCTTGTACAATATCCAACTCGTTGCTAGAACTGCCATGATTCCTTAAAATTTGGTCTACCCAATCTAATGCAATATCTTGTGGGATACACATGTAAAGGTCTTTGACATCTATAGTGATGAAGTTGTATCTGACATGGTACTTTATCTTATTTATTTTGTTTAAAAATGACCAAGAGTCTTTACATATCTGATTGATTTGTACCACATATTTCTGAAGAATAGTGTCCACGACTTTCACATATGGGTAGGTGGGTGAACCCCTACCGTCTACAAGGGGTCTCATAAGAAGGTTGTTTAGATCTTTGTGTATTTTTGGGATACCAAACATACATGGATATGTGGGATACACTATTGATAAATAGTTGTAAATACTTTGAGTAATTCTCCCCTCAATATACAATTCTTCTATAGAGTTTTTAATTGTATTATAGGCCTTATTTGTTTCAGAACGTGAGCTAACTACATAAGACTCATTTTCTAATAAATATGACATCCTTCTGTTATAGTCTTCCCTGTCAAATACCACCAACCCTCCTCCCTTGTCGGGTTTACAAAAACGAATGTCGTGGAACTTAATAAACTCGAGGCATTTCTTTTCTACGTTCATATTTCCACTATAAGGCGGTCTAAAAGATGTTGTATGGAATTTAAACCGTAAGTCTAGTTCACAAATGTGTTCAAAGACTTGTAATAATGGGTGCAACGGAGGGTTATAAACACTAGCAATCCTAAAGTTATTAGTATCAGTTGTATAAGTACCACCCATTAAAAGATGCAAGTTAAGTTTTCTCGTAAACAATCTCAAGTCAATTAAGGTTTTAACTACATCAAATTTCTGAACTGGGACAAATGTAAGACCCTTAGACAATAATTCAATGACTTCAGGTGTGATATCTACTGAGGAAAAGTTATATACTCTGAAGTCACCTTTTGCATTACTTAGTGTTACTCGAGGCTTAATAGTATGAGTGTTACCCTCTAGTGTAATATAGTCACACGTTTCCCCTACCCCCATAGGACTAGGATTACTTGCTAGTTCATTCAGTGGAACAGGAACACAAAATGAACAATGAGAGTCTATTAAACAATCAATAATAGAAGAAGCAGTAGCTTGGTTTATCTCATTTTGTGTTTGTTCTTCTGGTTGTAATAACCTGATGGCTGTTTCGGTCGTGCCCCTAACAAATTAGGGTTATTAGACCTCAGGTTATAGTGAGCAGTTTTGTTGTTATTGTTTTGCAAATCCTCACATGATCTTCGCTCAACTTGTGCATTGTTCCCAGATCCAGCCTCAAAAGAGGTACTAGTGCAGTCATTTAAGCTGCTATTAGTATTAGGAGGGGAGACACGACTATGTACAGAAGGATTTAATGAACGCGACAAACCAGACCAAACCTGT
This sequence comes from Protopterus annectens, assembly GCF_019279795.1. Taxonomy (NCBI): domain Eukaryota; kingdom Metazoa; phylum Chordata; order Ceratodontiformes; family Protopteridae; genus Protopterus; species Protopterus annectens. The sequence goes on from NC_056740.1 coordinate 447,757,937, forward strand.
GCAGGTGAAGGCTTGGGATAGGCAGTCCCTTCTTTATAAGATTTAATGTCTCTCTCAATTTTCTTAATTTTATTAACCTTAAGTTTATTCAAGTATTGATCTATACTTGAAAAAATCCTGTTGTAGTCATATTTGTAGCGCTGAAATTCAGTATCTAGTCTGATAAGTTCAAGTTCAGCTACTTGTTTGCTCAACGATTCCACTAGCAGTGTGTAATGTTTAATCATCAGGTCTAACAATTCAAAGCCATGGTGATCAAACAAAACTAGTAAGTCAGAAACTCAGAACTGTTAACCAACCCAGTAGGATAATGATCCTGTCTCAGTCCTTTTGGGACAATTTTAAGCTTGAGACATTCTTGGAAGTAAGATATCTCTAGTTGTGTCTTTTTTAATTTTACTAATAAGGTATCCAAGCTTTTAAGGTTGGCAGAAATATTAACTGACTCACCTTCGTTTACTGTGTTCTGTTGTGTAAAACCATCAGATACTGGTGAAAATGTAAATTTATCCACTAGCCAAGTGTTAATGTTAAACACTCCGCTATTGTTTGTAGTGTCGTTGGTTTGTGCTGAAATCAATACTGCGTTAATATCCAAAACTGCAGGTGCCACACTGGTCGCTTTGTGTGAATCTACAAGATTTCTGTGGTCACGCTGAATAACAGAGTTACTGTTGTTTTCACTTAAAGATGTTCCCTGGTTATAAACTACCAATGTATCGCCGGCCGAAATACTCCTCTGCCCACATTGAAAGCTAGATGAGTCAATGGTTTGTGTAGCAAACAAACGAATGTTCAGATTTGCAGTAGGTGGTAAAAGTTCATTCGAGTGTTGAACAACAAGTGCTGGTAAAGCTTTGATGTTGTCCCGGTTCTCACTAGAGTCCCCAAGTTGACCGGGTGACGAAGACTCATGTATAGGCAGTGTTCTAAAAGTAGAATTCTGACGCTTGAAATTATCCAGAACCAAACAATGGAATCCAAACGTACCATTAAAGTGTTTAACAAATTATTGTTCAGAGGTTCAAAATCTGTCGATGTTAAAGTAACCACTTCACGGTCATTATTTCTCAAGACTTCAGGAGTCTTAGTGAAGGAAGTGCTTGTGTCATCGGTAACCTTCCCAGACGCCATGGCATCAAATAAACTAAATAACGAAAAAGGCAACAACAAACTGGTAATCCAAACAACAGGAGGTAGAAACCACGACAGAGCACGACCAAGTAAACTATTTAATCAAATTAAGTGCTTTTCATTTATAATCTTATACAAACTTCTTCAGATACCAAACGTTTCAAACAAGCGGGTTAAATAGGCAAAGGATAATTGTCAATCAATACATTTAAACTCTTAAAGCACAATGTACCTATAAATACATCTGCAACAATCTACATTCTAAAAACGTTCAACTGTTAATAACAAATGTATGTATATGTATATGATAAAACATATATATGAAATATAAAATAAGAACACGCCTACACTAAATCAAACTCACTAGGTCAGAACTAAACATTAGATAAATATATGAATACCATTAATAATGGAATAAAGTTTTAAAAAAATAAATAATAAAAAATAAAAAATAAAAATTAATAAATCAATACTGTAATATAACCTGTGTAAACAGTAATTCACAGTAAATTGACGAGGAAATGTCCTCTATAAACACTGTTAACCTGGTAAAAAACTCCATTACCTTCTGAACAAACACGTGTCAAAACTCTGGAATTAAATCGCCCCCACAGTTAAAACAAATAGAAAACTTAGCTTCAAAACGCTGATTAAACTGCCCCTACTCCAAAGACGGCTCTGTTCTTCCTGCTGACCTGGCTAGCGTAACTCAAATTACTTTTCTCCAACTCTTACAGCCACTTTGCTTCACAATCTTTCTGTAAACTTTAAAAGACTCTGTTTTTCAAGGAACTTATGTTATCTGACAAACAAGGTTTTGAGCTAATGTAACTCCTCATCAAACATAATGGTACAGAAACTACTGGCAGAAGTCCAGGACTTGAGTATTAAAATAAAGTCTGACTTATTATTTGCTCAGAAGTATACAACAGATGTAAAGTTATCAAACAAGGAAAGATAAAAAGATTGTTAGTTAAAAATACTGCTTGCGTAATAACTACTAACCACACTGGCTACAGTGGTATAAATGAGACCTATTGGAGCATCAAATTTTAACTTTGCGCAAGGTATGGTAAAAACTATGAGCCCAGAGTTGAATAGCCTGTCTACTTGTGGTCTTGACAGTCATACTGAACTTTCACCCCAAGGCACTCTGACTGTATCACAAGTGCTTCAGTTGGGAGAAAAGAACACACTCAAAATAATGGTCCCGTTAATCATCAGAGTACATCCAAGGGTTTTCCAGGGAGGAACAAACAATACATGGGGTGGAACAAGGCATGGCCAAACCCAGGAATTAAAAGTTACTTAGGTTGCCAACACTGTTTATTTGAACTTTGGTGGTTTACTTTTAAGCCACCAAGGTCAACAATGCTCAGGTTGATTACATCAGAGTGATGCCTCCAGTTGCATATGCAGTTAACTCCTACTGATTCCTCAAGGCATCAAATATTGCTTGTTCATATTTGCATCAGTAATTCAAAAACCATGCTATGTACAAGGTTTTAAAAGATGTCATCTTAAAGCTTACGCAATAGCAAATACAACTGCATTAATGTTTGACCTCTGTCTGGTGTAGGTAAATAGATATTAACTGTTGTTTTTTATGATATTAATTTATATAGATGTAATTTTCATATTTTTCTAAATATCACAACAACCAAGTAACACAGACAGAACTGCTTAGCCTCAAATGAAAGCTCTCGGCTAGATGAATAAAATGATGTTGTCAGTATGTGTGTAACTTCAGTGGTTGTTGAGATATTGTAAGTTGTTTACAAAATATAACAAATGCAATGGTTACTGTGTTTACTGTGACTTATAAAATTCAGTTTAAGACCTAGAAACTGAATCCACCTCTATCCAAATAAATAACTTCAGAACCACTCCCATCCCCCTCTCAAATGAAACAAGGCAAGGCTGCCCATTTTCACCTTATCTTTTTAACCTAAACTTTTCACCACATCCCAAAAATCTTCAACATCAAGTTACTTTACTCAGCCTTTGCTGATGACTTAAATATCTACCTGCAACTTCCCACATCAGATCTTCCCAAAATCATAAATGCCACAGACAGATTCTCAGAAATTTCCAGCTATAAGCTAAACTCAAATAAATCCAATCTCTTCCCCCCTTAATCCATTGGGACACATGATATCCTAGTTCCCTGTGAGTGAGTTCAAGATTAGATATCAATTAAAATATTTAGGTACAATTTACACCCCCAACTTCAATGAAATTATCAAAAATAATTTATTACGGACTTGGTCTGTTATAGAAGATGACATAAATAGATGGAAGAATATAAATATGTCTCTACTTTCCAAAGCTGGCATAGTTAAGATGAATGTGCTCCCAATAATTATTTTCCATCTAAATGCCACCTTCTCTGTTATCCCCAATAAATTCTTTCTAGACCCAGAAAAAGCCTTATTAAAATGTATCTGGTTTCCCAAATTTACTAGAATCAAACATAAGCTTGTGCTTCCAAAAACTAAAGGCGGACTGGGATTACCTGATCTTAAACTATATCATAGCATTATCACTTCATATAAATTAATTCAGATAATAACCTTTGATTCTAGATCAGCAAATTAGTCACCTCTATGGATTAAGATCTGGAATGAGCAACTTAAAACTCTTGGCTTCAATCCTAAAATGCTACTATTCTTAGAAATTAACCCAAAGTCTGTCTGCATCAAAAACTTACATCCTCTAATTAAACATATGATTTTAGTTGACCAAAAATTATTCAAGTCAATCCAACTTTCTAAAGCCCTTCCCTTCCTACAGCCCCTTCATTTAAATCCTAATTTATTAATAAATAACCAACCAATTAACCTAAAAGAATTCCCTTAATAAGGGATCTTAACGTTTGGGAGATTTACAAATGGAAAGGAACTAGTATTTCACAAATAAGACAGCAACTAAATCTGACCAAAAATTACACTACCATCCTTAATTTGATATGCCATCTTATAAACACTAAATTCACATCAGATAACTTAGACATACAGGAAATTAGCCTAGCTAATTTAATACTTAAACACTTAGCTACCAAGGGTAAGACAATTTCTAGAACATATAAACTGGTAATGAATAGAAAACTTCAGATCTTTATTCTATTCTCACCTTATTGGCAAGATAAATCCCCACAGATTAATGAGCAAACCAAGAAAGAGGCAGTATAAAATACGGTCAAGTTTATTCCTTTCAAAAGGTTGTTGTACACTCAGATAATGAAAAATAATAACGCCTATTTCACACCAAAGAAACTTAGTAAATTTAATTCCAAATTCTCACCCATATGCCCGCATTGCCCCAGTCAAACTGCAAATATTCTTCATGTCGTGGGAATGTAAGAAGGTACACAACCTCTGGTGCTCCCTAAGGACTAGATTAGAAAAAATGGGATACGAAAAAAAGTACACTATCATGGGAGACGGCAATATTACACATTAACATAAACAAGTTATCAAAAATTCTAAAGCAGGTATTCATCACAATATGTACACTCATAAAGTTCTACATTACAAAAAATGGTTAATCACATTCCCTCTCACATGGGAAGAACTTAGCAACTTAACAATTAAGTATATTCGTTCCCACAAATTAATATACTCAACCACTAAAAAAGAATACTACCACAATTACTGGCAATGCCGGCCTGATGTCATTCTTAAGTGATAAACACCTACTATCTTTAGATAAATATTTTGTCTGACCCCTAATTGCATGAGATCTCTCAAGTTAAGCACTACAGTTCTTATAATGGGTTATGTGGTAACGGCTCTTCATTAGTATCACCCCAATCTACTGACCAATTCCTAACCTGCCTTCCCCCAATCTACTGACCAATTCCTAACCTGCCTTCCCCCAATCTACTGATCAATTCCTAACCTGCCTTCCCCCAATCTACTGACCAGTTCCTAACCTGCCTTCCCCCAATCTACTGACCAGTTCCTAACCTGCCTTCCCCCAATCTACTGACCAATTCCTAACCTGCCTTCCCCCAATCTACTGACCAGTTCCTAACCTGCCTTCCCCCAATCTACTGACCAGTTCCTAACCTGCCTTCCCCCAATCTACTGACCAATTCCTAACCTGCCTTCCCCCAATCTACTGACCAATTCCTAACCTGCCTTCCCCCAATCTACTGACCAATTCCTAACCTGCCTTCCCCCAATCTATTGACCAATTCCTAACCTGCCTTCCCCCAATCTACTGACCAATTCCTAACCTGCCTTCCCCCAATCTATTGACCAACTCCTAACCTGCCTTCCTCATTTCTAAGTGATATCTGATTTTACTGTCTTGTTTGCTCATTTCCCACTTTTTCTAGCCAGTCCATATCCCAGGCTTTGCTTGTCTCAGGACTTTATTTTCTGTGTTCAGAGCTATCCAGACCTTGCTGTGGTAGAGGGAAATTACAGTTGTGTACACTTACCATAAATGTAGATGTTCGAGTGTATTCACTGTTGCAGTCAATTACATTTGGGTTCTCTGCTTACAGGTAGCCCTCAGTCGGCCTGATAAAGTCTTGGGTCCTGCGTCGGTTGCTGTCACTTCTTCCATGACATCAGGTCGTCAGGGGTAAAAAATATGCAGCCGACGCCATTACATCAGTTTTTCTTGCCCCAGATGTCAGGAGCCCCCCAAATGGGAAGCAATATATATATATAAAAAAATATATATATATATATATATATATATATATATATATATATATATATAAAATTTAAAACCCAAAAAATATACCTCCAAACAAAAGCAAATACACCAAAAAGGCTTTTAAGCATAGTAAAAGAAAGAAGAGATATAGTAAGAGAAAAATAGGGGACTGGAGGGTGGGTAACCAGGACTGCAACAGTGAATACAATCGAACATCTACATTTACAGTAAGTGTACACAACTGTACTATGTTCTTCGTGTTTCACTGTTGCAGTCATTAAATTTGGGTAGATTCCTAAAGCTATGGTTGGGAGGATGGATTTATACAGTATTAGGAGCAGCTATAAGGCCCTGCAGCACAGCAGTGCCAAAGCCAGCTCTGGCTTTAGGGAAGAGAGGTAAATGGTAATGTTTGGTGAACGTATGAACTGAGCTCCAGGTAGCAGCTTCTAGAATGTCTCTAGTAGGAACCCCTCTGAGAAAGGCTGCAGAAGTAGTTGTTCAGATTTTCTTAGAGATTTTGTCCTGCTTAAGTAAAATCTAAGTTGTCTGTGTACATCCAATGAATGCAGAATCCACTCACCCTTGTTCTGTGGATTGGGAAAGAAAGTTGGCAGATGAATGGTCTAAGAGCCACACTGGATACCACCTTAGGCATGAAAGATGGATTGGTCCTGAAGATACACTCTGTCCGCATGAAAAATAATGAAAGGCTCCCCTGCCATAAGAGCCTGTAATTCAGAAATCCTTCTAGCTGAAGTGACTGCTAAAACGGAAAGCTGTTTTCTAGGAGATAATTTTTAGGTCTGCAGTAGCAGCTGGCTCAAAAGGAGGGAGAGTGATTTTTTGCAAAACAAAACTGAGGTCTCGTGCAGGGGTTGGCGTTCACCTGCGAGGTCTTAAGTTTTTGGCCCCTCTGAGATACTGCTTTAGCAGAGGATGAGAGAAGAGGGGAGGTTCTGTGTTGTAATGAGCTGAAATGGCAAAGGCATGGATTTTTAAGGAAGAAAAAGGTAGACCCTTGTGAAGCATCTCAGTTAAGTATTGCAGAATCTGAGGAATACTGGACACTGCTGTGCTTATTCCTTGAGATTGTTTCCAGGCACAGAATCTTTTCCATTTGTCAGCATAAGATTTTCTAGTACTAGGCCTTCCAGTCTCCAAAATGACATCCATCTCAGGTTTGATGAGGGATGCCAAGGGTGAAATTAGATGACTAGCCACGCTGCAAGATTCAAAGTTTGGAGCGGAGTGTGCAGAATCTGGTAGTTCTGCTGAGACAGGTAAGGTGTCTGAGGCAGGGGCCACGGAGGAAGGTGTGACACATTGCGCAGGAGTGGGTACCAGTGTTGGTGAGGCCAGTCTGGAACAATCAGAATAATTTTCGGTTTGTCCTGTCTGACTTTTAGTAGAACTTTGGAGAGCAGAGGCAGAGGGGGAAAGCATAGACTGATAGGTTTTTCCAGCTGAATGATAATGCATCCACTTTCCAAGCTTTTTTGTGATGTATTCTTGTGCAGAATTTGTCCAACTGATAGTTCTGGGGCGAGGCAAAAAGATCTATGTCTGGACTCTCCCATTTGCATGTCAACATGTTAAAAATTTGTGGTTCCAGTTTCCATTCCTGTGGGTCCATAAGATTTCTGCTTAGTTCGTCTGTCAGAGTATTTAGCTTTCCTGGCAGGTATTGAGCTTGTAGTTGTATTTGGTAGGTCAAGGCCGTGTTCCACAATGCCAAGGCTACTCTGCAAAGGGGGGTAGGAATGTGTACCCCCCTGCTTGTTTATGTACCACATAACTGTGGTGTTGTCTGTCTTTATCATTAATTGTCCTGGATGAAGGTAGTCCTTGAAGGCTGTCAGTGAATTCTGTACAGCTAGCATCTCTTTCTGATTGATATGTGGTGCATTTGATTTGGGCTCCATTTGCACTTTCCTGCCAGATGAGCCCCCCCAAGCATAGTCTGATGCATCTGTAGTTAGGGCCTGGGTGGCAGGGGGTGGAGTGAATGGCAGTCCCTTGTTTTGGTGGCAGGCCTCTGCCCACCATAAGAACTCTAGTTGCAGGCAAGGTATGATAGGAATCATTGTTTCCAGGCTGTGACAATGCTGACTCCATAAACTTTTTAAGTACCACTGAAGTTTCCTCATATGCAGTCTTGCATATGGAATTAGAAGAATGCAGGAGGCCATGAACCCCAAGGCTTGCAGAATTTGTCTTGCAGGTAGCACGGTTTTTGTGGCCACCTGTTTTGAAGTAAGTCACCAATTGAATTTGCTTTTCTGGTGTAAGGTAAGTCATCTGGGCAGTTATATTCAAGCTTGCACCCAGGAATGTAATTTTTTGAGAGGGTAACAGTTGTGATTTCTTTTTGTTTATGGTGTACCCTAGACAAGTTAGAACCCTTTTTACAAACGCCAGATGCTTTAGAAGAATGTCCTTGTTTTCTGCCTGAATTAGACAATCATCCAGGTGTGGATATATTTGAATATTTCTTTGCCTGCAAAATGCAATTACTGGAGCCAGGCACTTTGTGAAGACCCTGGGCACAGTAGATAAAGGGCAGCGCAGAGAACTGGTAATGCAAGTAGCCTGCTTTGAAGCGGAGGTATCTTCTGCAAGATTCCCCAATTGGGATATGCAGGTAAGCCTCTTAAGTCTAGAGTTACCAACCAGGCATCTTTGCCTAGCATAGGTAGTAACTGTTGAAGAGTCAACATCTTGAATTTTGGAATGTCCAGAAATGTGTTTAGAGTGGATAAGCCCAGAATTGGATGCCACGATTTGTCTTTTCTGGGTACCAGGAAAAGTCTTGAATAGAAACCTTGTCCCTTTTCCTCTTCTAGTACTGGTTGAATAGCCCCCATGTTCATGAGGGACAGAACTTGTTTCTGAGCCTCTGCCCACTGAATTGGGGGCAGGTCTGGCCATCAGTTTGGGATTGGCAATGCGTGGAAATGAAATCTGCACTCCTGGGATACTATATTTAAAACCCATTTGTCCTGGGTAATAAGTTGCCAGTTTCGTGCATGAAGTGCCAGTTTTCCTCACAAAGGGGTGGCTAAAAGGTAAGTGCTTGGTGATTGTAGAGGGAAGTCATTGAGACTGTTTACCATAGGGAGGTGCCTTGTTGTTTCCAGATTTGGAGGTGGAGGCACCCCATTGTTTTGTTCTAAAAGTTCCTTGTGACTGAAACCTGGAGCCTTTGGAATGTCTGGATTTGACTTGAGCGGCTCTCGAAGGCACTGGAAAGGACCAGTTCTTAGTAGGCCAGTGCCTACTAAATCTTGGAGGTTGCACTTGTAAAAAATCTTTCACAGTTTGCATAGATTTTGCTTTATTGTCCATCTTTTTTAGCACTTCTTCAGCCTTATTACCAAAGAGACGGTCCTGTTGTAAAGGAGCCCCCAACAATTTTGCTTTAACATGGTCAGGCAGAGTTTGCTCTTTGAGCCATTCATGCCTTCTTATCACAGATCCAGTTACAGAAGCCCTGCAAGAGGCCTCCAAGGAATCAAAACCACATTGCAAAGTATGTTTACCAACTTGTTCAGCTGAATGTAATAAATCCTATAAATCTTTATTTTCCACACAGTCAGAAAATAACAATTTTCTGTTTAAGCAGTCCCATGATATGCTGCTGATATTTAAGCATATGAAATTGACAGTTTAAAGCCCTGATTGCCAAGAGTGCAGACGTGTAACCTTCTTACCCCGTCTATCCAGTGCCCTGGAATCTCTATCAGAAGGGGTAGAATTTTTAGCAGTAGAGGCCTTAACGCCCTTGGGACCCTGAGAAATGGTTTCAGGATCAGCAATAGGATTTTTGAAAAGGAATTTGTGGGAGTCAGGAACCCTGTAGCATCGGTCCGGCTTACAAGGAGCCGGAGGCAGGGAATCAGGAGCCATACTAGATTCTGAGAAAATATCATCAACAATGTCTAGGACAGGAGGTATAGCCAAAGGCCTATGCTGAGGAAGAAGAAGAAAATCAGTAAGTCTCTTTTTAGATTCTGAGAAATCCTGACTTTCCCAGTGGAAATGTTCCCTTAAAGTATGTAAAGTTTCCCCAAAAGAAAAATCCTCAGGGGGAGAAGCAGAAGGAATGGAATCCTCTGCATCAGAGTCCTCATAAGTAGGAATAGACAAATCCTGTTCATTAGAAGAGTCAGAAGAAATAGAATTCTGTTCAGAAGATTCATAATCATTGTCTTGCCTAGTCCTCTTAGAAGGCGGGGGTTGGCTACCCCTGATCAGGTTAATTAAGTCTTCAGCCATTTTGATCATTTGTTTTTTAGGCATAGGGGCCTGTACACGTGGCCCAAGCATCATTTTCTTAGACATAGAAGTAGATTTTGGCTTTAGTTTTGAAGATGGCGTCAGTTTAATACACAAATCTTTAGGCCTGAAAACACCCTCAGAAGCCGGTGCCTGCTCATCGGCTCTGGACGCATCTAAAGTAGAGACATCCATGGGTTCAATACTTAAAGTATCTCATGGCATACCAGACTCCAAATGGGTCTCAGTAAAGGCCTGCAAATCAAAAGTAGCGGGCATCAGGGGCTGCGAAAGCTCCTCACCGAGTATCGGCAAACTAGCGACTGGCTTAGGAGAAGCGTCGTCAGTTTTGGACCTCGACGGCCGGTCTCTGTCTTTTTCTTTGCATTTTTTTAGGTATTCCGGTACTCGGATTGCTAACCGATGACATTTCTGGATAGTTAAATCGTGAAGCAAAAATATACCAATGCTTAATAGTGCGTTGATTAAATCTAGCACAAAACCAAAACAGACAACAAGGTACATTGTGATCAGGGCCTAGGCAAGGAATACAGTACAAATGAAAATCCTTATGAGGAATTTGCTTCCCACAAGTAATGCAATTATTAACTTTTACTGACATTGGCAAGGAGCAAGAAAAAGTTTCCCCAACGGGGTACTTGGCTTTTAGTTTAAGATTTTGGTTCTGAAACTCGAAAACAAAAATTTCAGGAGTCGGCTGATCGGCACTTGTGAACTGCTTCTGCTTCGGGCACCGCGCGGCAAGAAAGACTGATGTAATGGCATCGGCTGCATGTTTTACACCCCTGATGACCTGACGTCATGGATGAAGGGACAGCAACCGACGCAGGACCCAAGACTTTGTTAATCAGGCCAACTGAGGGCAACCTGCGAGCAGATTACCCAAATGTAATGACTGCAACAGTGAAACACGAAGAACATCTCCCACACCAGCCTCAGTAAGAATCTGAGATCCCTCATAAAATCCTCAAAAGCTAGTTACAAAAATAAAATTGCCAAAGATTCCACAGACAACCACAAGGCATTCTATAGTTATGTCAAGAATCTAAATGGCAATGCTCAGATCTGCTCTGAGCTTCAACAGAATGGCATTAAATATACTGATCCCAAGGATATTGCCAATATCCTGGCAGATCGATTTAGTGCCAAATTCACCCCCCTCTCACCCCCTAAAGGGCCCATCTCAATACCAAAAGATTGCCAAAGTCCGGTAATCACGTCCACACAGGTAGAAACCACACTCTCCAAAGCTAAGAATACAGCATCCATGGGACCAGGTGATATCTCAGGCTGTGTACTACATGAACTACAAAATGAACTGGCACCTCACCTAAGTGTCATGTTTAATCATAGCCTCACCTCAGGCTTCGTGCCCACTGAGTGGCGCACAGCTTCAGTTATCCCACTCCACAAGGGGGATCCACCTTGGATCACGGGAATTACCGTCCCTGATCTGCAAGGGCATGGAACGCATTATCATGGAACTTATAAACAAAGACATTGGCAACCTTCAAACACTGGACCTCACCCAGTTTGGGTTTGTGAAGGGCCGATCTGGTCTCCTGAACCTGACTGACTTCTTCGAATCAGTCTCCAGAGCTGTGGACGAGGGTAAGGCGGTCCACACAGACTATCTGGACCTCACCAATGCCTTTGACACCATCCTCCACTCTGGAATCATAGATAAACTTACTAAGTTGGGCATAAATCCCTTCGTCACTCGATGGGTTGCCAACTGGCTTACTGACAGAACCCAGACTGTAAAAGTAGCCGACTCCAAATCCAGCTCCAGACAAGTGGAGTATCTCAGGGTTCAGTCCTGGGACCACTCTTGTTTGGCATCTACTTCTCTGAAGTACAGGCCAACACTAAGGGACTCTGGCTAACAAAGTTCGCAGATGACTGCAAAACGGGAGCCATTATTGAATCCCCAAATGATGTGGATATTGTACAAAAGGGCCTTACAGAAACTGATGCCTGGTGCCAGAGCCATGGGCTCAGGCTTAATACCAAGAAATGTATAGTTATCCCCTTTGGAAAAAAACATGTACCCATGAATTACCACATAGGTGGCAGTACACTAAACATTGAAAGTATGATGAAAGAGTTAGGGACACAGGTGGACAGTGGTCTCACTTTCGATAACCACATCGCCACAACAGTCAGGAAATCCTTCTATGTGCACACCTCATCACCAAGGGCTTTTTATCCAAAAAAAGGAGGTCATTGTCCCACTGTACTCATCCCTCATTAGACCCATTATACAGTATAATGTCCTGTTTGGTATGTACCTAACAAGACATCTACAACAGCTGGAAAGGCCACAGACATACCTCACTAAAAGAATCACAGGCTTAAAGCAGATGCCATATGCTGACCATCTAAAAAACTCCAGCTATACTCTGTGTCATATTGTCTACTCAGAGGCGATCTCTGCTTAACATACAAGGCCATGTCAAACCCTGAGCTGTTGGACATGCTCCACTTAAAGACATCCCAATTCCTCAGAGCCACATGCTCCAGGGATCTAAACCTTGTCATCACAATGAACAAAACATGCTGGAGGGATAGGTTCCTGACCCAGACACTCCCCATACTCTGGAATAGACTGCCCATACATGTCAAGCAGAGCGCCTCCTTGGCCCTCTTCAAAAGGAACCTTGATGACTGGATGGGAGATGAGAAATTCACCCTGCTAGACAGGGGTCCAGAGAAATAAATATTGTGGGAAGAAATATCCAGGGAATTGTTATGGCTAGGCTTGTATAGGCCGTAGGGCCGATAGCCTAGTGCAAACCTATGAACGATATGCTAATGATTCGACCCTTATCTGCTCTACTCCATCCATAACAAAATTACAGGAAATCACTCAAGTCAAATAGTACTAAAAATTCTAACTTGCTGCTTTAATGCCAAACAACCTTATGCTATTTCCTCCAAAACAACACCTTAACCAGAAACGCACATTTTATACTATCTCAAGTAACAATACAAAACGAGAAACCATAAGCCAAATTAAACTACTCGGAGTCATAATAGATAATAACCTCAAATTCCATCATAATAAACTTCATTCCATCAAGAAAACTCACCAAAAACTCTTCTCCCTCTACAGGGCCAAACACTACCCGACAGATTAAGCAAGGGTTACCTCAGGAACAGGGCCAAACACTACCCGACAGATTAAGCAAGGGTTACCTCAGGAACAGGGCCAAACACTACCTGACAGATTAAGCAAGGGTTACCTCAGGAACAGGGCCAAACACTACCCGACAGATTAAGCAAGGATTACCTTAGGAACAAATTCCTGCTTCCGTTTCTGTTATATGCTGCTCGTTTTTTTACAAATATCAACTCTAAGTATGAAACTAAACTAGCCTCCTGTTACCAGAAAACAGCTAAATGTTCAACCAAACAGCCTTATAAAACACACCACTGCCTTGGATTAAAACAATTAAACTAGCCTGAAATCCCAAACCAGTTGACATACTCACAGCTAATCATTGTCCACAACCTGCTGTACTCCTCAGACAAATTTCCTGCATTATAAAATACTCTACTATACCATTCACACACACTAGAGACCTTTGCTCTAGCAATAAATTCTTGCTTTATATCAGCAAGACATTCAGTACTGCTGGAGACCCTCTCTATAGGTTCATACACTCAAAGGAGGTTACTAGACTAATGGCCTTAGGACCTTTACAAGACTATCCATGTAAAAACCTGTGTACCCTAATTGACCACAGTTAGATAGTCATTGTTAGCAGAGCAATTCTATGATCAGTACCGACTACCACTGACCATAAGGGACATAGGTGCCCACCCCCAGGATGAATTTATGGTCACCCATCCAATTGTCAAGGCTGAGCTTAAATAGGGTCACAGAGGAGCTCTGCTTCATGTGAAGTGGGATCTTATTCCAGAGGAGTGGCAATCTCTGGGAGATGCATCTGTCTTTCCAACATGTTCTGTTGATGTCACAGGCTAGGCCAGATCCCTGGAGCGAGTGATTCTTATCCTATTTCAATTACAGACGTGCAGCATTTCCATTAGGGCAGAGTCAGAGACTGCTATGTCGTCCAGGCACAGGTCACCTCTCAGCAGCCTGTATGATACAGAGTACTCTAACAGGGCTTTTAGGGCAGAGTCAGAGACTGCTGTGTAGGCCAGGCACAGATCACCTCTCAGCAGCCTGTATGATACAGAGTACACTGACAGGACTTTTAGGGCAGAGTCAGAGACTGCTATGTCGTCCAGGCACAGGTCACCTCTCAGCAGCCTGTATGATACAGAGGACAGTGACGGGGCTTTCAGTCTTTTCATGTAGGTCATGTCTTGCAGGTCCTGAATTCACTTGGATAGAAATTTGTCTGGTCTCTTCAGTTGCTGCAGGTGTCTGTTGAGATGCATACAGAAGGGAGCATTGTACTCCATTAGTGATCTGATAACAGCCAAGTACAGCGGAGTTATAACCTCTTTAGTCATGGATACAATGCCCTTATTTATGAATTGCCTAATCTAGAAGGCAATGTCTAGGACAGGAGGTATAGCCAAAGGCCTATGCTGAGGAAGAAGAAGAAAATCAGTAAGTCTCTTTTTAGATTCTGAGAAATCCTGACTTTCCCAGTGGAAATGTTCCCTTAAAGTATGTAAAGTTTCCCCAAAAGAAAAATCCTCAGGGGGAGAAGCAGAAGGAATGGAATCCTCTGCATCAGAGTCCTCATAAGTAGGAATAGACAAATCCTATTCATTAGAAGAGTCAGAAGAAATAGAATCCTGTTCAGAAGATTCATAATCAATGTCTTGCCTAGTCCTCTTAGAAGGCGGGGGTTGGCTACCCCTGATCAGGTTAATTAAGTCTTCAGCCATTTTGATCATTTGTTTTTTAGGCATAGGGGCCTGTACATGTGGCCCAAGCATCATTTTCTTAGACATAGAAGTAGATTTTGGCTTTAGTTTTGAAGATGGCGTCGGTTTAATACACAAATCATTAGGCCTGAAAACACCCTCAGAAGCCGGTGCCTGCACAGCGGCTCTGGACCCATCCAAAGTAGAGACATCCATGGGTTCAATACTTAAAGCATCTCGCGGCATACCGGACTCCAAATGGGTCTCAGTAGAGGCCTGAGAATCAAAAGTAGTGGGCATCAGGGGCTGCGAAAGCTCCTCACCGAGTATCGGCAAACTAGCGACTGGCTTAGGAGAAGCGTCGTCAGTTTTGGACCTCGATGGCCGGTCTCTGTCTTTTTCTTTGCGATTTTTTAGGTATTCCGGTACTCGGATTGCTAACCGATGACATTTCTGGATAGTTAAATCGTGAAGCAAAAATATACCAATGCTTAATAGTGCATTGATTAAATCTAGCACAAAACCAAAACAGACAACAAGGTACATTGTGATCAGGGCCTAGGAAAGGAATACAGTACAAATGAAAATCCTTATGAGGTATTTGCTTCCCACGAGTAATGCAATTATTAACTTTTACTGACATTGGCAAGGAGCAAGAAAAAGTTTCCCCAATGGGGTACTTGGCTTTTAGTTTAAGATTTTGGTTCTGAAACTCGAAAACGAAAATTTCAGGAGTCGGCCGACCGGCACTTGCGAACTGCTTCTGCTTCGGGCACCGCGCGGCAAGAAAGACTGATGTAATGGCATTGGCTGCATGTTTTACACCCCTGATGACCTGACGTCATGGATGAAGGGACAGCAACCGACGCAGGACCCAAGACTTTGTTAATCAGGCCAACTGAGGGCAGCCTGCCAGCAGATTGCCCAAATGTAATGACTGCAACAGTGAAACACGAAGAACATCTCCCACACCAGCCTCAGTAAGAATCTGAGATCCCTCATAAAATCCTCAAAAGCTAGTTACAAAAATAAAATTGCCAAAGATTCCACAGACAACCACAAGGCATTCTATAGTTATGTCAAGAATCTAAATGGCAATGCTCAGATCTGCTCTGAGCTTCAACAGAATGGCATTAAATATACTGATCCCAAGGATATTGCCAATATCCTGGCAGATCGATTTAGTGCCAAATTCACCCCCCTCTCACCCCCTAAAGGGCCCATCTCAATACCAAAAGATTGCCAAAGTCCGGTAATCACGTCCACACAGGTAGAAACCACACTCTCCAAAGCTAAGAATACAGCATCCATTGGACCAGGTGATATCCCAGGCTGTGTACTACATGAACTACAAAATGAACTGGCACCTCACCTAAGTGTCATGTTTAATCATAGCCTCACCTCAGGCTTCGTGCCCACTGAGTGGCGCACAGCTTCAGTTATCCCACTCCACAAGGGGGATCCACCTTGGATCACGGGAATTACCGTCCCTGATCTGCAAGGGCATGGAACGCATTATCATGGAACTTATAAACAAAGACATTGGCAACCTTCAAACACTGGACCTCACCCAGTTTGGGTTTGTGAAGGGCCGATCTGGTCTCCTGAACCTGACTGACTTCTTCGAATCAGTCTCCAGAGCTGTGGACGAGGGTAAGGCGGTCCACACAGACTATCTGGACCTCACCAATGCCTTTGACACCATCCTCCACTCTGGAATCATAGATAAACTTACTAAGTTGGGCATAAATCCCTTCGTCACTCGATGGGTTGCCAACTGGCTTACTGACAGAACCCAGACTGTAAAAGTAGCCGACTCCAAATCCAGCTCCAGACAAGTGACAAGTGGAGTATCTCAGGGTTCAGTCCTGGGACCACTCTTGTTTGGCATCTACTTCTCTGAAGTACAGGCCAACACTAAGGGACTCTGGCTAACAAAGTTCGCAGATGACTGCAAAACGGGAGCCATTATTGAATCCCCAAATGATGTGGATATTGTACAAAAGGGCCTTACAGAAACTGATGCCTGGTGCCAGAGCCATGGGCTCAGGCTTAATACCAAGAAATGTATAGTTATCCCTTTGGAAAAAACATGTACCCATGAATTACCACATAGGTGGCAGTACACTAAACATTGAAAGTATGATGAAAGAGTTAGGGACACAGGTGGACAGTGGTCTCACTTTCGATAACCACATCGCCACAACAGTCAGGAAATCCTTCTATGTGCACACCTCATCACCAAGGGCTTTTTATCCAAAAAGGAGGTCATTGTCCCACTGTACTCATCCCTCATTAGACCCATTATACAGTATAATGTCCTGTTTGGTATGTACCTAACAAGACATCTACAACAGCTGGAAAGGCCACAGACATACCTCACTAAAAGAATCACAGGCTTAAAGCAGATGCCATATGCTGACCATCTAAAAAACTCCAGCTATACTCTGTGTCATATTGTCTACTCAGAGGCGATCTCTGCTTAACATACAAGGCCATGTCAAACCCTGAGCTGTTGGACATGCTCCACTTAAAGACATCCCAATTCCTCAGAGCCACATGCTCCAGGGATCTAAACCTTGTCATCACAATGAACAAAACATGCTGGAGGGATAGGTTCCTGACCCAGACACTCCCCATACTCTGGAATAGACTGCCCATACATGTCAAGCAGAGCGCCTCCTTGGCCCTCTTCAAAAGGAACCTTGATGACTGGATGGGAGATGAGAAATTCACCCTGCTAGACAGGGGTCCAGAGAAATAAATATTGTGGGAAGAAATATCCAGGGAATTGTTATGGCTAGGCTTGTATAGGCCGTAGGGCCGATAGCCTAGTGCAAACCTATGAACGATATGCTAATGATTCGACCCTTATCTGCTCTACTCCATCCATAACAAAATTACAGGAAATCATCACTCAAGTCAAATAGTACTAAAAATTCTAACTTGCTGCTTTAATGCCAAACAACCTTATGCTATTTCCTCCAAAACAACACCTTAACCAGAAACGCACATTTTATACTATCTCAAGTAACAATACAAAAAGAGAAACCATAAGCCAAATTAAACTACTCGGAGTCATAATAGATAATAACCTCAAATTCCATCATAATAAACTTCATTCCATCAAGAAAACTCACCAAAAACTCTTCTCCCTCTACAGGGCCAAACACTACCCGACAGATTAAGCAAGGGTTACCTCAGGAACAGGGCCAAACACTACCCGACAGATTAAGCAAGGGTTACCTCAGGAACAGGGCCAAACACTACCCGACAGATTAAGCAAGGGTTACCTCAGGAACAGGGCCAAACACTACCCGACAGATTAAGCAAGGATTACCTTAGGAACAAATTCCTGCTTCCGTTTCTGTTATATGCTGCTCCTTTTTTTACAAATATCAATTCTAAGTATGAAGTTACACTAGCCTCCTGTTACCAGAAAACAGCTAAATGTTCAACCAAACAGCCTTATAAAACACACCACTGCCTTGGATTAAAACAATTAAACTAGCCTGAAATCCCAAACCAGTTGACATACTCACAGCTAATCATTGTCCACAACCTGCTGTACTCAGACAAATTTCCTGCATTATAAAATCCTCTACTATACCATTCACACACACTAGAGACCTTTGCTCTAGCAATAAATTCTTGCTTTATATCAGAAAGACATTCAATACTGCTGGAGACCCTCTCTATAGGTTCATACACTCATAGGAGGTTACTAGACTAATGGCCTTAGGACCTTTACAAGACTATCCATGTAAAAACCTGTGTACCCTAATTGACCACAGTTAGATAGTCATTGTTAGCAGAGCAATTCTATGATCAGCACCGACTACCACTGACCATGTGGGACATAGGTGCCCACCCCCAGGATGAATTTATGGTCACCCATCCAATTGTCAAGGCTGAGCTTAAATAGGGTCACAGAGGAGCTCTGCTTCATGTGAAGTGGGATCTTATTCCAGAGGAGTGGCAATCTCTGGGAGATGCATCTGTCTTTCCAACATGTTCTGTTGATGTCACAGGCTAGGCCAGATCCCTGGAGTGAGTGATTCTTATCCTATTTCAATTACAGACGTGCAGCATTTCCATTAGGGCAGAGTCAGAGACTGCTATGTCGTCCAGGCACAGGTCACCTCTCAGCAGCCTGTATGATACAGAGTACTCTAAACAGGGCTTTTAGGGCAGAGTCAGAGACTGCTGTGTAGGCCAGGCACAGATCACCTCTCAGCAGCCTGTATGATACAGAGTACACTGACAGGACTTTTAGGGCAGAGTCAGAGACTGCTATGTCGTCCAGGCACAGGTCACCTCTCATCAGCCTGTATGATACAGAGGACAATGACGGGGCTTTCAGTCTTTTCATGTAGGTCATGTCTTGCAGGTCCTGAATTCACTTGGATAGAAATTTGTCTGGTCTCTTCAGTTGCTGCAGGTGTCTGTTGAGATGCATACAGAAGGGAGCATTGTACTCCATTAGTGATCTGATAACAGCCAAGTACAGCGGAGTTATAACCTCTTTAGTCATGGATACAATGCCCTTATTTATGAGTTGCCTAATCTAGAAGGCTTTCTTTATGAATATGGACACATGGTGATCCAAGTTTAGATTGCTATCAACCTGTGTCCCCAAGTCTCCCTCACCACTGGATTTGAGCTTAGAGGGGTGATATCTATATCACAATTAGCAGGGACTACTACTTTGCCACAGGGGAATAATGAAGCATTTTTTTGTGTTTGGTTTTACTCCATGACTTTGGTACCAATTATCTGTCTGCGTCAACCCCTTTCTGTAATATGTTTACATTGTTGGGGGACTCAAAAGACTGCACCCAGTTTGTAGATATCTGCAGACTTGGTAAGCCGCAGGCCATCTACTTTCACCTGGACCTCAGAGAAATAGATTCCAAACAGTAGAGGGCGCAGCACAGATCCTTGTGGTACCCCACTGGTAACTAGTCTACTGGTGGAGGTGGACTCCCAACTTT
This sequence comes from Protopterus annectens, assembly GCF_019279795.1. Taxonomy (NCBI): domain Eukaryota; kingdom Metazoa; phylum Chordata; order Ceratodontiformes; family Protopteridae; genus Protopterus; species Protopterus annectens. Next base: position 447,777,886 of record NC_056740.1, read on the forward strand.
GACAGTCTGCGTTCCGTCGGTGAACCAGTTATCTACCAGTTGGGGAGGCCCAGGGTTCAGTGGGTTAATCCACAGCTAGCAGAGCTTCTCAATGATCCTAGAGTATGGGATGGTGTCAAAAGCCTTGGCTAAATCAAGATAGGAAGTATGTACTGCTCTGCCCTTATCCAGGGTTTTGGTGACATTCTCAAAGAAGTCCACCGGGTTTAATAAACAAAATCTACCCTTGATGAAACCAAACTGGGTCAGGTCAACAGTTTGAAGGTCGCCTGTGTACCTTTTGATAAGGTCCTTGATGATTCTTTCCATGGCTTTGCTGATCAGGCTTGTTAGGCTTGTGGGTTGGTTGATGGACCCCCTTTGTGCAAAAGGAAAATACTGTTGCTGTTCTCCACTCTGCCGGAACAAAGCCAGTTCTGGCGCTATGGCTAAAAAAAAGAGTGCCAAGTGGTTCCACTAGGTCTTGTTTTAGATCGTTCAGTAAGTAACCTGGGATGTTATCTGGTCCCACAGAAGCTGTGTTTTTGGCCTTGGAGAGTGCTTGCATGACCTGTTCTTTGGAGATGCTCGGTAGAGGAATGGCGTCAGGAATGCTTTGGAGTATGGCTGATGGGGATAGCGGGTGAACTTATTGCCAAGTTTGTCAGCTAGCAGGCTGGCAATTTCTTAAGGTTCAGTGTGAGTGGTACCGTCCACTACAAGTTCGGCACACTGCTGGGCATTGCCTTTCAGGTTTCAGATGGAGCTAAAGAATGCCTTATGGTTGTCTTTAGTTAGGGATGCAAATTTAGACTCATAACTAGCCTTAGAGGACTTTACAAGGTAACTGATTTGCTTGTTCAAGCTGCGGAGGGTACTCTTCCTCTGTTGATTAAGTTCCCTCTTGTTCTCTGATATCGGTTTCTTTCTTTGTTATATAACTTATTTATACTTGCAGTCCACCAGGGTGGCTTGTTTTTTCGGTAGGACCTGATTTTGCTCCTGTCAGGTACAGCTGAGTTAATACATTTGTTTAATTGGCTTTATAGGGCATTTGTGTACTCTTCTGCATAGTCACTGTTGGCTGTGTTAGCAGGGCTTTGAAACTTTTTATATCAAATCGCTTAGTAGCCTATAGTTTGCTTTGGAGAAATTTGTCATTTTTTTGGTCCTGTGGGGGTTATGGTCTGACCTTACCAGGGAGGGCAACACAGGGGCTAGTGCAGTGATTCCCCATGTTGCTGAGCACTAGATCTAGGACATTTGAGCCCTTTGTTTGAGGGCAGACCAACTGTTCCAGGGCATTTGAATTAACAAAATCCAGGAACGTTAATGTAATCATGTTTGTACTTATGTAAGTCGCCCAATCGATGGAAGGAGAGTTAAAATCTGCCATGACCAAAGTATTTGGCTGTATACTGAGCGACTCCAGCAAGTGCAGGCGTGTGATGTGCTTCTCCTGGTTCATGGTGGGGACCTGTAGCTAGAGATGATGTGGTAGGGTATTTTGCTTATAGTTATTTGGACCTGGAGTAGCTCAAGAGAGTCATACTATTTTACCAGTCTCGAGGTGTACTTGGATTTAATGAAGATGGCTGCACCTCCACCTTTGGTTCTTTCACAATTGTTCTGAGGTCTGAACATTTGAGAGGCATTGTAGCCTTGTATGGTCAGGGTGCTCTCTGCAGCCTTGAACCCAGTCTCCGTGACTGCACAGACGTCAGCATCTCCCAAGATGAGGAGGCTTCCATGGAGTGCGGTTTACTGTTTAGCTCCCAGCATTAACAGCAGGACCCTGAGTTTGCCTTTAGTGGATTTATTTACATGAGAGGTTTTGTTTATTTATTTGTTTACCGGGAATGTCCCACTTGGCATGAATCCTGTTTTCAGTGGAAGCCCAGGGAGAATAGCTCCAACATAAATGAAGTACAGTAACAACCAGAATCGACATACAGGATAAATAACATCAGCTCAGAAAATCATACAGTGAATCTTAAAACAACAATCAAAGGATACTGAACACCTCGTAAAGTACAATCAAAAGTCATAACCAATGATAACAATGTTAAGCATTTTAAATATGGGCAAAAGACTAACAGAAAGGAAAGAGATTTTGCAGTTGAGGGGAGATTAGGAAAAGGAGTTAAAGTAGGGAGCTGTCGGAGAAGTAACTGATGCTTTGGATGATCAGAGAAGGGAGGAGAGGAAGGGAAAGAGAAGAGAAGGAAGGAGTAAAAGCCTGGTGTAAAACGTACACACCAGGAGTTACAGATAGTTGTGTAAAATCTTACCATAACCATAAATATCCTTCATTTCCATGTTGCAGTATTCTTAACATGAGGGATTCATTGCCAAAGGTGATCCCAACATCCACTCAGTATAAAAAACGACTTTTACTACTGCAAGGTATGCGGGACTTCGCACGTAGGCCATAAAAGTGACATTCACACGTACCATCCTCAGACCGGAATGCCCCAGAAAGAACATCAGCCTAAGGAACAAAAGGAGGTAACCATACATCCAGAGAAAAGAGACAATATCCAAGGGGAAGGTGGAAGAGAGAGAATACTGCACCACATAAGCGAAGGACATCTATGGTAAGATTTTACAGAATTGTTCTATGTCTTTCTTTTCATATGTTGCAGTATTCTTAACATGAGGGAGGGTACCACAACTCATGAAGAAGAAAGGGAGGGGGAAGGCTTTCTAAACAGCCATGGATAATGGCTCTAGCAAAGCCACCTCTGGATATGGAAATGACATCCAATTTGCAATGTATATTGAAGGTATGAACAGAAGTCCAGGTAGCTGCTTCCAGAATGGTAGTATTATCCAAACCCTTGAAATAGGCACCAGAAGAGGTAACAGCTCTATTAGAATGAACCTTAACAGAAGAAGAAAGGATCTCACCATGAAAAACATTGCAAAATAGCCATAGAAATCCAAGTGGAAATGGTCTGTTTGGAAAGAGGCATTCCCACAGCCCTGGGAAGAAAGGAAACAAAAAGCTGATCAGATTTCCTGATAGCCTTAGTTTTATCCTAGTAAAATCTGAGTTGACAATGCACATCCCGGGTGTGTAGAACCCTCTTACTAGAGGATTGTGGAGAGGAGAAAAAAGTGGGCAAATGAACAGATTGATTAAGTGACAACTCATTTACAACCTTGGGCATAAAAGAAGGGTTAGTACACAAAGAAAGTTTGTCCTTATGGAACACCAAAAAGGGGGGAGAAGCCATCAAGGCTTGAAGTTCGGCCACCTTTCTGGTTGCAGTGATGGTTAGCAATAGCACAGTCTTCCAGGTCTACTGTTGGAGGGTAGCTGTTGTTGCAGGTTCTAGAGGACCCATAGTGAGTTCTTCCAAGACAAAACTGAGATCTCAAGGAGGAGGAACAGGTTTCCTGAGAGGACTAAAGTGAAGGATGCATTTAAGGAAGAGTTTTAACTCTAATTTAGAAGTCAGAGGAGGAAAAACACAGACAGGCAGAAGTGGCTGATAGGTAAGTTTTTTACACAGGAATAAGCAAACCCAGCCTTCAGCAGTTCTCACAAGCAAGATACAACCAAAAGGACATACACCAATAGTGGGTCTAGGTTACGAGAAAGACACCAGATGGAAAACCTCTTCAATTTAGACAAGTAGGATTTCCTAATATTGGGTTTTCTGACCTCCTGCAGAACCTTAAGCACATCCTCAGATTAAAAGGTGTCTGAAAGAATTCAAAAGCCCCTCACCCACAGGATCACATGCAGAGCTGAAAGATGTGGGTGTATGAGAGATCCCTTGTCTTGTGTGAGAAGATCCACCCTGTGAAAGACAGATGGACCCAACATAGGCCTACATTCAATGACAGTTGTCCGAACTTCCTCCCTAACTAAAACTTGAGGAACAGCTCAAGGGCTTTCTGAAACGATGAGCCTCAGTTCCACTTGTCCATCCAAAGCAGACATCTGCAGAGCCTCTGAGGATGTGCCAATGGCAGGATCCCTGGCTGCGTCCAATGTGCTACCTGCCGAAGAATCCGAACCAATATCGAGACGGGCCTCCGAGCCTTCATTGGCCTTGAGAGAGACATCCGGACAAGGCGGCACACCTGAAGCTTCAGGCCTAAGTTTCTTGGCTTTCTTCAAAGCAGGCTCGGCAGAAGTCCCGGATATACCCTCCATAACGTTAAGTGCTAACCTTTTCAGTCAGTGACTTCCAAGGTAAATTTAGAGGAAAGGCAGCTACGGCGAGTCTTGGGAGCAAATGCCTTACAGATAGGGCAAGACGTATGGTCGTGGTTAGGACCTGATGATGACCATCTTTATGTGGAATCTTTCTTTCACACTGGTATTTGCCTTTTTTGGATGACATATAACCTCACAGCAAAAAAGCACTAGCAGCAAACAACTCAGGCAAGCAGACTGACCATCGAAGATGGCATTCGGATTGGTGCCAGAGAAGTTCTGAAGATGGTACACATGGCCGTCACTTTTATGGCCTATACTGGGTGCTGGCCTATGTGTGATGTCCCACGTACCCTGCAGTAGTAAAAGTCTTCTGTATACTGGCTGGACGTCAGGATCGCCTTTGGCAGTGAATCTCTCATGTAGGAATACTGCAACATATGAAAAGAAGGACATCTATAGGAATACTGTTCTAGACATCGGCTACTGAGTAGTGAGAACGGATACAGGCAGTGACAGACAAGACTTTTTCAGTTTATGGATTTCAAGGAAGTGTTTCTCAGATGAGCAAAGAGGGCAATTAGGGAGTTAATGGGTGGGAATTCCCAGATATGCTCAGAATTAGTCCAAAACGACAAAAAATACACCAAACCCACAGACATTGCCAACATCCTAGCTGACAGGTTCAGTGCAAACTTCTCCCCCACTTCCCCACCAAAAGGGCAAATATCTATCCCAGCAGAGTGCTGCCCCCCTGACATCTCAGATGCTCGGGTAAGAGCTGCCCTCTCCAAAGCAAAAACACACAGCATCAATGGGACCAGACGGTGTCGCGGGCTGCATCCTACATGAACTCCAAAAAGAACTAAACCCAAACATAAAACTACTGTTCAATCTCAGCCTTACTACAGGATATGTACCCAAAGAGTGGCGTACAGCAACAGTGGTCCCTCTCCACAAAGGTGGTGCCTCAACGAATCCTGGAAACTATCGCCCCATAAGCTTGACTAGCTTGATCTGCAAAGCTATGGAAAGGATCATCATGGACCTCATAAATAAAGATATTGGGGACCTACAGACACTGGATCCTACCCAGTTCGGCTTTGTTAAGGGCAGATCCTGCCTCTTAAACCTGATCGATTTCTTTGAAACAGTCACCAAGGCTATTGACGAGGGGAAGGTGGTCCATACAGCCTACCTGGACCTTGCAAAAGCCTTCGATACAATACCCCACTCGGGCATTATAGATAAGCTGACCAACTTAAATATAAACCCCTATGTCACTAGATGGGTTGCAAACTGGCTCAAGGACAGAACCCACATGGTTAGAATTGCTGGAGCCATGTCAGACTCCAAACCAGTTACAAGTGGCATCCCACAAGGCTCAGTCCTGGTACCTCTCTTGTTCGGTATATATTTCTCAGAGGTACAGGCTAACATGGAAGGACTGTGGCTGACCAAGTTCGCAGATGACTGCAAACTGGGCGCCATAATCGACTGTCCAGCCGACGCAAGCATCCTACAAAAGGGCCTCATAGAAATAGACAACTGGTGCCAGAGCCATGGCCTCAAGCTAAACGCCAAAAAGTGTATAGTCATCCCCTCTGGCAAAAACAAAGTGCCTACAAATTACCACATAGGTGATAATCCATTAAGTACGGAAGAAGTAATTAGGGACCTGGGGACCCAAGTTGATAGCAATCTCTCATTTGACAACCACGTGGCCAAAGTGGTTAGAAAAACATTTTATATAGCCTACCTAATCATGAAGGGATTCACATCTAGATCAGGGGAGGTCATCGTGCCTCTTTACTCATCGCTCATCAGGCCCATAATTGAGTACAATGCCCCTTTTGGGATGTACCTTACCAGACACCTGCAGCAACTGGAAAAACCCCAAAAGTACCTCACCAAGAGGATCAAAGGGCTCAAAAGTACAGTTTTGTACCTACCATAAATGTAGATGTTCGAGAATCCACATTGCTGCAGTCCTAACTATTGGGTAGTCCGCTGTCCAGTCGGCCCGAATACCAAAGTATATGCGCATGACCGACGCCATATCCTCAGTCTTTTCTTGCCCCAGATGTCAGAAGACCTAAAAAGACAAGGCCCAATATACCTGCACCAAAATATGTACAATATATACAAAATTATCAACATATAACCTCACCTACACAATCACCCCTAAACACAGAGGGAAGGAGGAGGGTAAATTGGACTGCAGCAATGTGGATCCTAACATCTACATTTATGGTAGGTACAAAACTGTACTATGTTCTTCATTCCACATTGCTGCAGTCCTAACTATTGGGTAGAATCCCAAAGCAGAGGTAAGGGAGGCTGGCAAATCATAAAGAAGCAGGAGTTGACAACATGCCTTGCAAAATAGCTGTGGCAAAACCAGCCCTAGACTTAGAGTAGAGAGGAAGGTGATAATGCTTAGAGAAAGTATGCACTGAACTCCAAGTAGCTGCCTCCAAAATATCCTTAGTTGCCAACCCCCTTAGAAATGCTGTTGAAGTGGCAGTAGCCCTAGTGGAATGAGGCCTAATCCCAGCTGGAATCTCCTTGCCATGATGGGAATAACAAAATGCAATGCAAAACCCAATCCACCTAGAAATAGTTTGTTTTGACACAGGCTTGCCAACTCAAAGCAAAAGAAACAAACAACTGCTGAGACTGCCTAAAATCCTTAGTCCTGCTTAAATAATAACAATTGCCTGTGTACATCTAAAGTGTGCAAAATCTTTTCCCCTTTATTTTGGGGGTCTGCATAAAAAGTAGGCAAATGAATAGTTTGGTTTAAAGCCACACTAGAAACCACCTTAGGCATAAAGGAAGGATTAGTACGTAATGATACCCTATCCTTATGGAAAATCAAAAGGGCTCTACTGCCATAAGGGCCTGCAACTCAGACACCCTTCTTGCAGAAGTAATAGCCAACAGAAAAGCAGTCTTCCATGACAAGTATTTCAATTCAGCAGTAGCCGCAGGCTCAAAAGGTTGTAGAGTAAGTTTTTCCAACACAAAATTGAGATCCCAAGCAGGAGTAGGAGCTCTACGTGGGGGTCTTATATTCTTTGCCCCTCTAAGAAACTGCTTGAACAAAGGATGCGAAAACAATGGTGGGTCACAATCATAGTGAGCTGAAATTGCTGCAGCATGAATCTTAATGGAAGAAGGACAAACCTTTGTCCAATAACTCAGTAAGATATTGAAGAGCCACACTCAAATTAGGCTCAGAAATCTCCAAATTCTTTGCTGTACTCCAAAATAAAAATCTCTTCCATTTTACACTTTCCTGGTACTAGGTCTTCTAGCTTCCATAATCACATTTAAAACTTGAGGAAGTTGAGACCTGCTGTGTTTCAACACAGAATATGCCAGGCTGTTAGATGAAGAGAGTGAAGCTTGACATTGAGCAGATGACCGTCCTTCTGAGATAACAGATGTGGAATCAAAGGTAAAGGCCATGGAGGCTTCCTTACCAGACTCTTAGTAGTGGGTACCAGTGTTGCGAGGCCAATCTGGAGCTATTAAAATCATCCTTGGCTTGTCTTGTCTGACCTTTAAGAGCACCTTTGGAAGAAGAGGCAGAGGTGGAAAGGCATACACATGAAGATTTTTCCAACTGAAAGACAGAGCATCCACTTTCAAGCTGTGTGATGAAACCCCTTTGTGCAAAACTTTGGCAGCTGGTGGTTTAGTGGAGAAGCGAACAGATCTATGTCTGGAGTTCCCCATGACACTGTCAATTTCTGAAATACATGAAGATCCAGTTGGGGATCCATGATTTGTCTGCTTAACACATCTGCTAAGGAGTTCTGTGCTCCCGGCAGAAACCTTGCCTGTAGAGTTAGTTGCAAGCTGAGCCCAGTCTCCCATAAAATCATTTCTTGCCTGTATAGAGGATATGAATGTGTTTTGATGTACCACATTACAGTTGTGTTGTCTGTTAGAATCAACACCTGCCCTGGAAGAAGTAACTCCTTGAAAGCCATTAATGCAAACTGGACTGCTAACATCTCCTTCATGTTGATATGTAGATGCTGTAGTCTGGCAGGCCACTTGTCTTGTATCCACTTTCCATTTAGATGAGCTCCCAAGCAATGTCCGAGGCATCTGTCGTTAAAATCTGACTGGCCTCTGGCCGGGTCACAGAGTCCCTTGTTTAGGTGACATTCCTGAGCCCACCACAAAATTTTGAAGGCAAGGTATTATTTGAATGACAGTGTCCAAATCCTGGCAGTGCTGTGTCCATACATTTTGAGATACCATTGCAGCTTCCTCATATGCAGTTTGGCATTGGGAAGCACCAGAATACAAGATGCCATGAACCCTAATGCTTGAAGGACTGTCCTTGCAGTCAGCATGGACTGATGAGATAGTTGATGGAAGTAAAGGGATAGACTCTTTGTTTGTCCGGGGTTAAAAGGCCATCTGCTGCTGTATTCAGTCTCACACCCAGAAAGCACATGTCTTGAGAGGGTACTAGACTGGACTTTATTTCGTTCACAGAATACCCTAGGCATCTTAGCACTGCTATAACATATTCCAGATGCTGTAGAAGGTCTTCCTTTTCTTGAGCCAGAATCAGGCAGTCGCCCAAGTAAGGATAGATTTGAATTCCTTTTAGCCTGAAGTAAGCTATCACTGGAGCCAGAACCTTTGTGAATACTCTGGGCGCAGTAGATAAGCCAAAGGGCAATGCAGAGAACTGATAATGAGAATTTCCAGCTCAACGCAGATACTTCCTGCAACTTAGTCTTATAGGCACATGAAGGTAAGCTTCCTTGAGATCTAAAGTTACCATCCAGTGATCTTTGCCCAGCAGAGGTAAAAGCTGTTGTAACGCCAACATCTTGAACTTGGGAATGTCCAGATAAGTGTTGAGGATAGATAAATCCAAAATTGGTCTCCACGTGTTCCCCTTCTTTGGTACTAGGAACAGGCGAGAATAAAATCCTAGGCCCCTTACTGATACAGGGACTGGCTGAATGGCCCCTATTTGGAGTAACAGAGAAATTTGCTTGTGAGCCTCTTTCCTTTGTGGAGGAGGAACGTCTGGCATGCCTTTGAAAGGGGCAATGTATGGAAATAAAACCTGTAACCGTGGTGAATGATATCCAACACCCATCTGTCTTGAGTAATTAAATCCCAATTTTCTTTAAAAGAGACAGTCTTCCTCCCAAAGGAGCTGCCAGACGAGAATCTACTGGCAGCTGAAAAGGCAGGTCATTGGGTCTGTTTACGAAAGGACTGACCCTGCCCTCACCAGAAGTCTGAGCAGGTGAACTCCTGTTCTAGGCCTAAAAGAACCTTGAGCTCTGCCCTACCTACGCCTAGACCTACCCCTAGACTGGGAATCATAAGCAGGATATGTCCATCCCTTAGTAGGCCAATTTCTACTAAACTTGGTGGCTGCACCTGCAAAAATCTTTAACAGTTTGCATAGACTTAGCTTTGTCCTCCATTTTCTTTAAAACTGCTTCCACAGGCGAACCAAACAACACATCAGACTGTAAAGGAGCATCCAAAATCCTTGTCTTAACATGCTCAGCTAAATTCTGATCCCTCAACCAGGCATGCCTGAAGAACAGAACTAGTGGCAGCCACCCTCGAGGAGGCCTGTACAGCATCAAAACCACATTGCAAAGAATGCTTACCCACTTGTTCAGACACATGAACTAAATCCAGCAACTCTTTACACTCAATACCTTCCGCCAAAGCATCCACCTTAGATTTCAATTGTGAAAGGAGATAATTTTGATATTTTAGCATGTGAAACTGACAATTCAACGCCCTCATGGCTAAAGTGGAAGAAGTATACACTTTCTTTCCCCATCTATCCAAAGCCCTTGCCTCTTTATCAGTGGGAACAGGTTTTTAACAACAGAGGCCTTAACACCTTTAGGTCCCTGAGAAACAGTTTCCGGGTCTGCCCTAGGACTCTTAAAAGATACTTATGAGCTTCAGGCACCCTATAGTACCTATCAGGTTTAACAGGAGCAGGAGGCAAAGAATCAGGGTTCAGGAAGCCTCTGCAAAAACATCTTCCACCACATTCAACACAGGAGGTATAGCTAAGGGCCTATGCTGGGGTAAAACAAGAATTCCTAAGCCTTTCCTGGAATCAGAGTAATCTTGGCCTTCCCATTTAAAGTGCTCCCTCATGGAATGCAGAGTCTCTGAAAATGAGAAATCCTCAGGAGGAGAAGCTAGGAGTGGAATCATCCACATCAGAATCAGAATAAGGAGGATACTCCTGCAAGTCTTCAGAAGACTCAGAAGCCTCTGAACACTGTTCAAAACTCAAACTCAGGTTCCACCCTAGGCCTCTTATCAGGAGGGGCATAGAACCTCTAATCATAGTAATCAAATCTTCTGCCATTTTAAGCATATGTTTCTTAGGCACAGAACCTGAAGTGCTAGGAGAAGCCCCACTGAAGCTAAACTTGGCCAACCACTCAAAGAAGAATAGGAAACAGAAGGAGAGGCACTAACTACCTTGGGAAGAGAGGGAAGAACAGTTATCTGAGAAGCCCCTCAGCCTGGCCTACCTCCTGAGAAGGCACATCCTGTAACAGTAAAGTCTCTGCCTGAGACTCCAAAGAAACTCCTGGCAAAACCTCTGGCTCCACTGAGTTTCTAAAGAACCGACGTCCGGGACTGCGGTTCATCAACCCTAGGCTTCGCTGTTTTCCTTGCGCTTTTGGCCGGAGCATCCGACGGCATTTTATAATTACAACGCTTCCCAAACACTAACCTGGCACAGTCTAACCTTCTCTTAATAGTGCTTTGTTAAATCTAGCACAGGCATCCAATCAGGCCCTAAACAAGGTATACACAAGGTATGGTAATCCCTATGAGGTATCTGTTTCCCACAAGAAATACAGTTATTCACTTTTCTGACATCCGGTAAATACTGAGGCAAGAAAAAAAAAATGTTCTAACGGGTACTTAGCCAACTTTGATTCGGTCTGAAACTCCGACTTCAGAAAATTTCAGAACGCCAACCTGCACTCGCAAAACTGCTTCTGCATCGGACCATGCGCCTGACCGACGTCAGCCATATACTTTGGTATTCGGGCCGACTGGACAGCGGACTACCCAATAGTTAGGACTGCAGCAATGTGGAATGAAGAACATCAGATGCCATATGCTGCCCGGTTAAAGAAACTCCAGCTCTACTCAGTGGCATACCGCCTGCTCAGAGGCGATCTGTGCCTGACGTACAAAGCCATGACCAACCCGGAATTAATGGACATGCTGCACCTCAGAAAATCCAAATCCCATCGAGCTATGTGCTCGAGAGACTTGAACCTCAGCACCGAAATAAATAGGACATGCTGGAGGGACAGATTCATAACCCAGAGGCTCCCTTCACTCTGGAATAAAATCCCAGTCCAGGTTAGGCAGAGTCCCTCATTGACTCTCTTCAAGAGGAATCTTGATGAGTGGATGGGAGATCATAGGTTTACCCCGGGTATCACTTCTGTGTCACTGTTAGACAGAGGCACAGTATACTAACATCGAAAAAGGGAATAGCAAAATTCATTTAAAATGGGTGGCAAAAGCCAAACACACTCTGGCTAGGCTTATAAATGCCCTAGGGCAGATAGCCTAGTATAAACCTATGAAATGAACCTATGAATAGCATAGGCTGCTGGACAGGATGAGGATTTATATACCATTTTATAAACAAGGAGGAGTTGGGTGAACTTGAGGTAGTGAGGTAACTCAAGCCAGTTTAAATATGTGAGGGGCACAGCAGTGGTGGGAGTTGTATGACTGACTGGATGCAAATCTAGCTACTTTGTTATAGCAAAGCTCAAAAGTTTTGATCTTAGGGAGATCTGAATGTTGGTGAAAATGGGTGAAGGAAGGAGACATGTACTGGCTAGAGCAACTCTTGAGGAGTCGGTAAGGAATCTTTTGATCTACACGGCAGGCCCAGTTTTTGGTGTGTTGTTTTATGCACTTTTGAATGTGAAAATCAAATTTCAGTTGATCACCTATTATGACACCAAGTAACTTTGTGTGAGGTACAACTTCAGTTTCAGTATTGTTAAGAGAGGATATTTTGAAGCTGTCTTGTATGTTTGGGATTTGGGGAGAAGTAAGAGCAGTTTTGTTTTATTTGGATTTAGAAAAAGCGGATTGTCACTGAGCCAGTTTTCAACAGAGTTGTTTTGACATTGCCTAAAAAAGGCACTATGGTGGAGGCAAGTGTTTTTGCAAGTATCTGAAAGCCTTAAGGAGATGGGTGAAGGCCATTTCTTGCAAAGCAGCATGATCTGTCGACCATGTCTTCCTAGGCGGTCAGATACTGGATCCTCTGGGAGTAAGCCAATTGATGTTGTCAATAATATTTTGTTTATATTGTGGCATCATCCTGGGTGAAGGTAGAATGCTGCTTAGGGCTAGGGACATGCCTGCCTGGGACACATAATCAGAGTTCAGTCATGTCTCTCTTCATACAGTCCAGAGAAGTATTTCTCATCACACCAACATGTACTGTAACAGAGTCATAATGGTACTTGTTGCTCAGTGACCCGAGTGCATGCGTGATATGATGGATCCTGTCACCTGACAAACAGCTCAACAGGACCTTCTCCTTGTTCGACCTGGCGAGGGGAACATGCATGTGTGTCTCAGTACTGAGTTGCCTATGACTAGGACATTACATTTTGAGGTGCTCTGCCTTAGGGGTTTAATTGTTGAGACACTGATAAGTGCGATGTGTGGTGGTGGATTCTATTTGTGTACCAGTATGTGTAGGTTGTTTGCACTTGGGAGGTCTTTGGTCTTTTGGTAGGCTCTTAGTGAGTACCTCCGTGTATGTGGGTTTGTGCGTCTTGACCTTATCTTGTGGGAGTGGAGAGGGGTGTGTGTGCTGACAACCTGTTTGCTGTCTTGTTTACTGTTACGTGAGAGGACCGATTCTAGTTTTGTGGGACAGTTACATCTGTCACATACTGTATTTGTTTGCTTTAGGAAATTATATTTTGTTGATGGGGTCAGGCATGCTGTGACCACTTTGCCTCCCCATTAATACCAAGTGCAATAGGTATTTTGCCCTAACCTCCCCTGGGGGGGGGGTCACCAAGAGACACTATGGCTCATGATTGCCTCTCCAATCTGCTGCATGTCTTCCCCCAACTCCTCTCATAACCAACTTTATTCTGAAAGCATTAAGGCCGAAAAGCAAGGTTATTCTCAATGCCCCATTCTGGCCACTTCCAAGTGTGTTCATGTGGCCTCACCTATTTCACCCTTCCTTGGGAAGTCTCTGGTCTTTTGGTAGGCTCTAAGGGAGTACCTCCATGTACTTGGATTTGTGTGTCTTGACCTTATCTTGTGTGAGTCGATAGATGTGTGTGCTGACAACCTGTTTGCTGTCTTTATTTGCTGTTATGTGAGAGGACCGAGTCTAGTTTTGTGGGATAGTTACATCTCTCACATACTATATTTGTTTGCTTTAGGAGCAAGTGGTTGTCTGTATACATGAGACAATTGCTACATTGTCTTAGGATGCCCATGTCAATCAGGCTGGCTGGAGAAACATTGGGAAACTGACTGTCCAAAGTAGCAGGCAGGTAATTGTTAAGTACTAGTTTGTGAGAGAGCAAGTTAGATCACCTATTGCTGTGGGATTCACAAGGGGACTTATTCTACAAAAAATCAGGGATGGAAACGGACGAGATGCTGCTCAGTAGGACCCCAGGAGGGGTTCACTCACTGCTGTCTAGGCATTTGCATCTATACAAGGCATCGCTAACCCCCCGGTGCAGAGTTACAGGCAAATGCAAGGCTTCTATAGAGTTGAAATTAAACAATTTTAAACTAGATCGCCAAGAGAAAATAACACAATGATCCTTCCTCCACAGCAATGCCCAGCTCAGACAAGGCTATATCCACACTCTTCTGCTACAAGGGTGCAGGGGAGCCCTTCTTAATGTAAGATGGCTGGATTTGAGTTCAACTGTATGAAAACAGGCTAGATTCAGCAAGTCTGCATCTAGTCTATGCTAACTAAACAATGTTCAGTGCAAAGCTAGTGCAGGTAATAAGCAAGTAAAAACAGTCAAAAAGGCACAGATTAATGCAGTAAAACAGTAAAATACATGAAAGAGTGCAGATCAAACTGAAAATAAGCTTTAATTATTCAACTCTTTATTAATTGCTATCCACAAATTCTCCTCTGGTTGATAAAAATATGTCTGACCTGTGTATAAGACTAATGGGACTAAAGCATTTTAAATGCTTTTATCTTACTATCCATGTCTGTATAACAAAGCTTCAATATCAATAAAGGTGCTTAAAAAAGTTTAATTTATTGTCCTTTGCTTTGGATGGCTTGGATTCAAACAGAAACACGCTAGACCTCTGGCAAAGGATGCCAAACACAGAGCAGCTCCTGTTAATTGAGCTTAAACCAGAACAAAAACACTTACAATCACAGGCACAATAAGCCTTCAACCAGTAATTCCCAGCTCAGAAGGGTGGAGACTACCCTCTGCTCCCAAAAGAGTGTAAACCACAAACCTTCCTTATGTAAGACAAGTGGTTTGAAGCTCAAGTGCTTAAATCAAAACCAAGAGGCTTAGAATAACAGTCACAATTGAATCAGGCTACTAACAAGAAGTAATAAATGCAGCACAATAAATGCAACTGAAAACTTTTATGAAAGTACAGTTTTGTACCTACCATAAATGTAGATGTTTGAGTGCTCATACAGCTGCAGTCATTACAGATGGGTTATCCTGCCGTCAGGCGGGTCCTCGGTTGGCCGAATTCCAAAGTCTAGGTCTGGTGTCTGACGTCAGTGCAGCAGGGGGTATAAAAGAGGCAGCCGACGCCATTTTCTTCAGTTTTTCTTGCCCCAGATGTCAGGTGCCCCCAGAAGGAAGGCAAAACATAATGTTATGCAAACAAGCAATATAGATAAATCAAAAAACAGTAGTTGCAAGCAAATACACCATAAAAGAATACCCCAAATAGGTTGTATGATAAAGGCGTTTGTCATAAGGTCTGTTCTAAGAGGGGATGGAGGGGGGATCACCTGGACTGCAGCTGTATGAGCACTCGAACATCTACATTTATGGTAGATACAAAACTGTACTATGTTCATTGTGCATACAGCTGCAGTCATTACAGATGGGAAGAATCCCAAAGCTAAGTAAGGGTGGTAGGCACTAAGTGGAACTAGGAGGAGCGAGGATGCCCTGCAAGACTGCTGTGGCAAAGCCTGCTCTAGATTTAGAGTATAGTGGAAGGTGATAGTGCTTGGAGAAAGTGTGCACTGAACTCCAAGTGGCTGCTTCCAAAATGTCCTTGGTAGGAACCCCCCTGAGTAAAGCTGCAGAGGTAGCTGTGGCCCTGGTGGAGTGGGATCTGATGCTTGTAGGCACAGTTTTTCCATGGAATGAGTAACAAAAGCGTATGCAGTGGGCTATCCATTTTGAGATTGTCTGTTTGGAAATAGCCTTTCCTTGAGCACCTGTAGCATAGGACACAAAGAGTTGCTCGGATTTCCTGAATGGCTTTGTCCTGTCCAAATAATAACAAAGTTGTCTGTGAATGTCCAAGGAATGCAGTAGTCTTTCCCCTTTGTTTTGTGGATTAGGATAAAAGGTAGGTAAGTGGATAGTCTGATTCAAAGCTACACTGGATACTACCTTAGGCATAAAGGTAGGATTGGTTCATAAGGAAACTCTTGTCTGATGGAAAATGATGAAAGGTTGAGCAGCCATGAGGGCTTGTAGCTCCGAAACCCTGCATGCTGAGGTGATAGCCAGAAGGAAGGATGTTTTTCATGACAAGTATTGTAGTTCTGATGAAGCAGCTGGCTCGAAGGGAGGAAGGGTCAGCTTTTCCAATATGAAGTTGAGGTCCCAAGCAGGGACTGGTGGTTTCCTTGGGGGTTTTATATTCTTTGCCCCTCTGAGGAACTGTCTTAAGAGAGGATGTGAGAATAAAGGAGGGTCTGTGTTGTATTGTGCAGAAATGGCTGAAGCGTGGATTTTGATTGAGAAGGAAAGTCCACTGTTTAACAACTCAGCTAGGTACTGTAAAATCTGAGGTAAATTTATTACCCAAGGATTCTGGCCCTTTTCTTGATTCAAGGCACAAAATCTTTTCCATTTGACGGAGTAGGCTTTTCTAGTAGAAGGTCTTCTGGCTTCCAAGATGACATCCTGCACCTCCTTGGAGAGGAGGGTCTGTTGGGAAATCAAGAAATTCTCCATGCAGCTAGATTTAGGGTTTTGAGCTGGTTGAGTCTTGTAGTTGTGCTGGGACAACAGTAGAGGGACCAGAGGTAGGGTCCATGGTGGAGAATGTGTCAGGCTCTTCGGGAGCAGATACCAGTGTTGTCTTGGCCAGTATGGAGCAATGAGAATCATTTTCAGCCTCTCTGCTCTGGCCTTTAATAGAACTTTGGGCAACAGAGGAAGAGGCGGAAAGGCATAGACTGTCAACGTTGTCCAATCAAAAGAAAGAGCGTCCACTTTCCAGGCCTGTGGATGATAGGTCCTTGAACAAAATTTTTTCAACTGGTAATTTCTGTGGGTAGCAAAGAGATCTATGTCTGGCTGTCCCCATGCCTGAGTTATCTTTGCGAAAACTTGAGGATGCAACCTCCATTCGTGTGGATCTGTCATATTTCTGCTTAGGCTGTCTGCCAGTGTGTTTTCCTTCCCTGGCAGGAATTGTGCCTGTAGTTGAATTTTTAATTCCAGTGCTGTGTTCCAAAGGGTCATGGCTTGCCTGCACAGGGGGTATGAATGAGGTCCCCCCTGTTTGTTTATGTACCACATCACTGTGGTGTCGTCTGTCCTTATCCATAACTGGCCTGGATGCAGTAGTTCTTTGAAGGCCATAATAGCATTTTGCACGGCTAGCATTTCCTTTTGATTGATGTGTAGGTGCTTCCCTTTTTGGGACCATTTTCCCTGAATGCAATGATCTGTCATGTGTGCCCCCAGGCGTAGTCTGAGGCATCTGTTGTGATGATTTGAGATGCATGAGGTACACAGAATGGGAGACCTGTGTTTCTTTGGCATGCATAAGCCCACCACAGGAATTCCTTTTGAAGGCAGGGAATGAGTGGTATAATTGTTTCCAAGCTGTGGCTGTGTTGAGACCATAAGCTTTTTAGGTACCATTGAAGTTTCCTCATATGCAGCTTTGCACATGGGATTAGTAGGATGCAAGATGCCATGAATCCCAGAGCCTGCAGGACTTTCCTTGCAGTCAGCCTGGTGAAGGTTGCCATTTTGCTGAAGTGTTGACACAGTTGCCCTTGTTTGTCTGGCGTGAGGTAGGCCATCTGGGTGGTTGTATTCAAGCTGGCACCCAGGAAAATTATTTGCTGAGAGGGTATTAGTTTTGATTTCTTTTTGTTGACTGTGTATCCCAGAAAGTTCAACAGTTTTATTACAAACGCCAGGTGTTTCAGAAGAATGTCCTTGCTGTCCGCTTGGATCAGGCAGTCGTCCAGATATGGGTAGATTTGTATTCCTTGTAGTCTGCAGAAGGCGATTACTGATGCCAGGCATTTCGTAAACACTCTGGGCACAGTAGATAAGCCAAAGGGCAATGCAGAGAATTGATAATGGGTTGAACCTGCAAGAAATCTGAGGTATCTTCTGCAATCTTGTCTGATAGGGACATGCAGGTATGCCTCCTTGAGGTCCAATGTTACCAGCCAAGACTCCTTGCCCAGCATGGGAAGAAGCTGCTGTAATGTGAGCATCTTGAATTTTGGTACCTGTAAATATGTGTTCAGGATGGATAGGTCTAAGATAGGTCTCCAATCTTTGCCCTTCCTTGGTACCAGGAATAGTCTGGAATAAAACCCTTGACCTTGTTCTTTTGCAGGTACATCTTGAATCGCTTTCATGTCCATGAGAGCTGAAATTTGCTTTTGTGCCTCTGCCCTTTGATTTTGTGGCAGGTTTGGCATGCCTCTCATTTTTGGAAGGGTGTGAAAGTGGAACTTGTAGCCTCTGTCTATAATGTCCAGAATCCATTTGTCTTTTGTAACAATATGCCAATTTTTTGAGAATAATGCCAGTTTTCCACCCAAAGGTGCTGCCATTAAAGCTTTGCTTGGCAGGTGAAGGGGGGAGTCATTGTGTCTGCTTTCTAAAAGACTGTGATCTTCTCCACCTCTTGGGGTTGGTGCTTGTCACTGTCTGGCTCTGAAAGATCCTTGCAGTTGCCCTCTACCCCTTGGGTGTCTGTATTTGCCCCTTTGAGGTCTGTCCATGGCTGGAAAGGACCAATTTTTTGAAGGCCAGTTTTTGCTGAAACGTGGAGGTTGTACCTGCAGGAAATCTTTCACTGTTTGCATTGATTTCGCTTTTTCCTCCATTTTCTTTAGTACCTCCTCAACTTTAACAACAAACAATACATCTTTTTGAAGAGGTGCATCTAATAATTTAGCTTTGACATGATCTGGTAAGGCTTGCTCTTTGAGCCAAGCATGTCTACGTATAACAGACCCCGTAACAGCAGCTCTGCATGAGGCCTCTAAAGCATCAAAACCACACTGCAAGGTATGTTTACCCACTTGCTCTGCACCATGCAACAAATCCTGCAACTCTTTTAAATCTGGTTGTTCTGGTCGTGTCATTTTGCTCTTCAACTGAGATAACAAAAACTGTTGATACTTTAACATATGGAACTGACAGTTTAATGCCCTCGTGGTTAAAGTGGCCGAGGTGTACACCTTTTCCCCCACCTTTCTAAAGCTCTGGAATCTCTCTCTGAAGGTAATGGGTTTTTGGCAGTAGAGGCCTTAATTCCCTTGGGACCCTGTGAAATAGTTTCTGGGTCAGCAGTATGGCTTTTATATAGGAACTGGTGAGAATCAGGAAGCCGGTAATACCTGTCTGGGTTTAACAGGGGCTGGAGGTAAAGAATCTGGATTAAGGCTGGCTTCTGTGTACACATCATCCAATATATCTAAAACAGGAGGGATAGCCAGGGGCCTATGCTGGGGGAGCAGTAGAAATTCCCTGAGCCTTTTCTTGGAATCTGAGTAATCTTGGCCTTCCCAGTGAAAGTGTTCCCTCAATGTATGTAGAGTTTCACTAAAAGAGTAGTCCTCAGGGGGGGGAGACCGAGGGAATAGACTCCTCTGCATCAGAGTCTTCAAAAGGAGAATAAGCATAATCCTGGTCCTCAGAATGTTCAGAGGTAATAGAGGCTTGATCTGAGGAAGGGTAGTCTTCCTCTAATCTGGGCCTTTTGTCCGAGTAATCAAATCCTCAGCCATTTTGAGCATCTGTTTTTTAGGCATGGGGCCTTGAGAGGGGGTCTGAGGTCCGTGTTATTTGGATTTCATGGCTGCTTTAGATTTAGTGAAAGCTTTAATAGAGGAGGAGGAAGGCCTGAAGACACCTTGAGAAATGGCAGGCCTATCTAAACTCTGAGTTTCCCCGCCAAGAGTGGAGTCGGTATCTGTAGTAGGAAGGGGGACCGAGGAGCCTGCGACCTCGGTTACTGGAGACACCGGTAATGTTGCGTCATCGGTACTCAAGGGTTGCGTAGGCGCCTCACTGAGTACCGGAGAACCGGTGGTCGGCCTTAGCGTGGTGTCAGTAGTCGGTGCGGACCTCGAAAGTCGGTCCTTATCTTTGCGTCTTTTACTCAAAACTGGAGTCGGCGTATCCGACGACATAATATAATTAAATTATCGAGCACAGAAACGGCAGGCCAAGACGTCGTGGTCTGGGCCTAAGCAAGGTATACAGAAAGAGTGGAAATCCTTATGCGGTATTTGCTTCCCACATGAAATGCAATTATTAACTTTGTCTGACATCGGTCTGAGGCAAGAAATGTTTCCCCAACGGGGTACTTAGCTTTCAAGAAGACTTCGGCTGAAATATTTTCGTAAATCTGGCCGACCGGCACTTGCGAACTGCTTCTGCTTCGGACACCGCGCGGCAAGAAAGACTGAAGAAAATGGCGTCGGCTGCCTCTTTTATATCCCTGCCGCACTGATGTCAGGGAAGAAGCAACGACAACAGACGCCAGACCTAGACTTTGGAATTCGGCCGACCGAGGACCCGCCTGACAGCAGGATAACCCATCTGTAATGACTGCAGCTGTATGCACGATGAACATCAAGCAGCAAAAAGCAAAATAAAATAAAGTAGGAAGAAGCACAGACACAGGACAAACAGTTGAATAAAGTGCAGTTTTTTCTTTTAGTATGCGGGAATGGAGATTATGTGTCAAAACACTGGAATGAAATCCCCACACAGTTAAAACAGACAGAAAACTTTAACAGTTTCAAACCTTTGCTTAAACAGCACCTATGCCAAAGACGGTGCCGTTCTTCCTGCTTGACTGACTAGCTTTACTCAGATTACTTTTCTCCAACTCTTACAGCCACTTTGCTTCCCATTCTTTGTGTACCTTATCGTTCCTCCTCATACGGGGCTTCTTTCCTAAACTCGTACTCTTCCTCCGTCTGTCACAACACTAACTACAATTCCTCCTCTGTCCATGTATCTTCCAGCTCATTTCCATGACTTCTCCTCAGTCTGTCACGCCACTAACTACAATTCCTCCTCGGTCCATTTATCTTCCAGCTCATTTCCATGACTTCTCTTTTCATAAAACTCTTATAATTTTTAAAGCTACATTCTACTTGTCTGTCTATAAATTATTGTTTGTTTGTGTCTTTCGGCTTTTCCTGGTTAGGGGTCGCCACTGCGGAACTCTGGTCCACTAATGATTGGTAGTGGATTTTTACGTACCGGGTTACCAGCCCTGACGCACAACCTTCAACGAAGGCACGCCCCATTCACGTATGCCTCCAAACAGAAGACGCTCTAGCTGAGAATCGAACGGGACAACGTCTTGCTATGAGGCGACAATGCTACCGCAGCACAAATTATTACTAAACTCAAAAACACCCCAGTTTGATCTTTTCCCTGCAGCCACTATGCTTTAAATACATTGCTACTGCATGTCATTTTTTGTATTCAATAATTAGATAATTTATGTTAATTTCTCTCTTGTTTTTGTGTTAAAATGCTATATTCATGAAATAAATATTTAAAATTAATGTAAACAAGCTCCTGTACTGATATTTTTACCCTGCAATTAGACATGTAGATCATGTGCAACTTAAAGGCCTCTGCCAAAAATGAGTTTTACCCAGTTGGACTTTTCTCGGTCAACAAAGACAAATAAAGTTCATTTTGTTACAAGTTTATCTTGTTTACTCAAAGCAAATGCTTCCAACAGTCAGTCTGATGTGTTGGAGAAATTGGTCCTCTGCGAGTAAACTCGACCGTCTGTGCACGTACTAGTCCTCTGCGAGTAAACTCGACCGTCTGTGCACGTACTAGGAATGCAAAGCCATTTCTCTTTCGCTCTGTGGATGTGAAAAGAACAAAGGGAGACGAATGGCTTGATTCAAGGACAATTCTGAAACCAACTCGGGCATAAAGGAGGCATTGGTTTTACAGGTGACTCAACAACTCCTCTGTAAGATCAGGAATTACTCCATGCACATTAGGAACTGGGGCTCAGAGACATGCCTGACAAGAGGTGTGAGTGAAAATGAGAGGGTTTTATGTGTTATAAATTGGACAGGAAATGAAGCTGCTGATTCAAAAGGTGACAGAGTGAGTTTTTCAATAACAAAACAAGTCCCACGGAGGAAAAGGTGTCTTATAGGTGGTTTGGGGAGAATAATCCCCTAAAGAAATTGGTTTTAAGTATGGATACAAGTAAATGGGAGTGTGGGCCTGGGAGGCAGGATGAAATGGCAGAGGCATGAATATTTACCCTGGAGTAGGATAAGCCTTGTATGAACAGGTAGGAGAGGTAGAGAGGTATTCAAGTATATGAGGTATGATAGGTTGTGAATGTGGAATACCTTTCAATTGGCATCGGAAAGAAAACCCTTTTTATTTAGCTAAACAAGACTTTCTAGTGTTTGGTTTTCAGCTTTCTTTCAGAATGCGCAGAATGTCCTGTGTGTAGGGTAAAGAGGACAGAGTTAAAATACAGCCCTCCAAGCTGTGATCTTATGTCAGGTTGGGATGAATTGCAGACCTTCTGTTCTGGGTGAGAAGGACGAAGTCAGTGGGAAAACGGGGGGCGGGAGGAGAGTCAGTTACGGCATGTGGGTGACAGTACAGAGAAGAAGGGTTGTGAGAAAGAAATGAGAGGAAAGTAGTTGAAGGGCAGGAAGACCTGCGGAATTATGGTTCGACTACAGGTACCTATCCATGGGTGGGCATCTGTACTCTACGTTTACTGATTCGCGGAATTATGGTTCGACTACAGGTACCTATCCATGGGTGGGCATCTGTATTCTAGGTTTACTGATTCACGGAATTATGGTTCGACTACAGGCACCTATCCATGGGTGGGCATACTCTACATTTACTGATTCGCGGAATTATGGTTCGACTACAGGTACCTATCCATGGGTGGGCATCTGTACTCTAGGTTTACTGATTTGCGGAATTATGGTTCGACTACAGGTACCTATCCATGGGTGGGCATCTGTACTCTAGATTTACTGATTCGCAGAATTATGGTTCGATTACAGGTACCTATCCATGGGTGGGCATCTGTACTCTACGTTTACTGATTCGTGGAATTATGGTTCGACTACAGGTACCTATCCACGGGTGGGCATCTGCACTCTACATTTACTGATTCGCGGAATTATGGTTCAACTACAGGTACCTATCCATGGGTGGGCATCTGTACTCTAGGTTTACTGATTCGTGGAATTATGGTTCGACTACAGGTACTTTATCCATGGGTGGGCATCTGTACTCTACATTTACTAATTCACGGAATTATGGTTCGACTACAGGTACTTTATCCATGGGTGGGCATCTGTACTCTACATTTACTGATTCACGGAATTATGGTTCGACTACAGGTACCTATCCATGGGTGAGCATCTGTAACCTACGTTTACTGATTCGCGGAATTATGGTTTGACTACAGGTACCTATCCATGGGTGGGCATCTGTACTCTAGGTTTACTGATTCACGGAACTATGGTTCGACTACAGGTACCTATCCATGGGTGGGCATCTGTACTCTAGGTTTACTGATTCGCGGAATTATGGTTCGACTACAGGTACCTATCCATGGGTGGGCATCTGTACTCTAGGTTTACTGATTCACGGAATTATGGTTCGACTACAGGTACTTATCCATGGGTGGGCATCTGTACTCTAGGTTTACTGATTCATGGAATTATGGTTCAACTACAGGTACTTCTCCAAGGTTGGGCATCTCTACTCTAGGTTTACTGATTCACAACTTGTTCAACTGTTTGTTCTCTGAAAAGGCAAAGATATCTATACCTGGGACCACTCACCAGTGAACGGGTTTCAGCATACTATAGAAGTGATCAGGCTTCCTAGAAGCGGGGGTGGGATTGGAGGTACAGTGATATATCCTCAGACATGTCATTCAAGACTACAGGAACTGCCAAAGGTCTAGGAGTGAAAAGGTTCAGAGGGGAGTGTCCGTTACTTTTCCAAGGGAAGTTTCTGGCACAGGGTCTTTTCACATGGTGAATTGCCTGGTGTCCATAAAATCCATGAAGTCCTGAGCCAGTCTGTCCAAGTCCTGTGAAGAGACCTGGGATATTCCGGCAATGGGCTGAGGCAGCAATAACTGAGACAAAGCTGAGGGCTTCTTGGATTTGGAAAGCCAGGTCTTAGGGGTAGTGAAGACCTCAGATCCCACATGGGTGGCTGTGACCTCAATCTGGTTCCCAGATATCCCCTTCCTAACAACAGCCACAGTAATGGCACCCTCACCCTCAGTCACCAGCATGCAGGAGTAGGAAGCCTTCTGCTACTCAGCAGCTTTGGACCCAAATAATGTCGGCCTGATGTCTAGTGACTGCAAGACAGGGGCCATAGTTGTGGCAGTCTCCAGAGGGGTCTAGACAGAGGGGTTGGGCTCAAAGGTGCCTGCCTAACCAGGGGGGCTGCAAAGGATCCTCATCTGTGTTGGCAACATCAGACTTGGTAAAGGGCCTGGACAAAAACATGCCCGGAATCCCCGACATCCCTCTCCTTCTGACATTTATCTTGTGCTTTTTGGAAGGGGGCGCCTCCTATGCCTGGACATGAATGAAAATGGTTTTGTCAAAGGCACATCCTGGCTTTTGAACCTGGTTATTGTCTTCATAAACCTAAATGAAGCAGTGGATAATGGCTGTGCTGTACCCACACATACCGTGACTTGGTCAAAACCTTTGATACTACTGCTTATACCAGAAGTATCGGCAAACATTTTAAACTGAACGTAAATCCAAATATTCTGCACTGGATAACAAACATGCTGCCTGACAGAATACACCGGGTCACAGTTATTGATGCTTCCTGTGTGTGTAAAACATTTTGTTTAATGCAGAGCTTTCGGGTAAACCACCCTCCTTCAGCGCTAATAAAACAATGTTAAAATACAAGCTTTAAATAGGAGCACATAATATCACATGATCACAGTCAGCTTATCACAAACACCTCCCCCACCCAGTTTTCAAGACATTTAAAACAATATCACTCTTTTCTAAAACAGTGTAACCCCTCATACTTCCTTCAGTACTATATCTAAAACTCTAAACTTAGAGCAATGCTCAGGACCATTTTCTATGATGTGTTTACTTCATGCATTAGTGTGGGTACTTCTACAAATTTTGACTTATGCTCTACTATTCACTCTCTGAATTTTCTTGTGGTCTTACCCACATAAAACGATGCACATTTCTGACATGTTGCTAGGTAGACCATGTTAACTGCACTACAATTTGCGGAGTAATAAGTCACCTATTTTTTATGAGTTAAAGGGTGTATAAATATATTACCCTTAACAAAAAGGGTTCCTATTAGATGACCAAAGACGCATTCTTTCGAATGCGTCTTGGATGAACTTGAAAAGACGAAAAGACAAAACGACGAAGTGGCATATAAGCAAATTATTTCACTGGGAAAGAAATTGCTTGGCCACATCCGGTACTTTGCCATTTTCGTCACTGTAGTGCAATCTCGAAGCTGGAAAAAATCGCTGTTCTAAGCGTTCGAGTTTGTAAGCTTTCGCTTACATGGGGTCGATAAATCATCATTCGCTCTTCTAAGCATTCAATGATTTAATATAGACCCAACAAAAACAGGGTGCATAAATATATTACCCTTAACAAAAACAGGACGTTTATATATATTACCCTTAACAAAAATGTCTTCACAACAACTGCAATTCATACATTTAAATGCATCAGGTCTGCTTATGGCACTCTTTTTACTAACCATTCTAAGATCTTTAGAACACAACTTTCTTTTCAGATTTCTTAGATTTTTATATGCAAATTTAGGCTTGTCACCCCAAATTTTCTGCAATTCTGGCACTGCCATCAAGATAAAGTACAGTTGTACACACTTATGTAGATGTTCGAGTGTATTCACTGTTGCAGTCATTGCATTTGGGTTATCTGCTTGCAGGTAGCCCTCGGTCGGCCTGAATACCAGAGTCTTGGATTCCTGCGTCGGATGTTGTCCCTTCTTCCATGGCGTCAGGTCGTCAGGGGTATAAACATGCAGCCGATGCCATTGCATCATTTATTCTTGCCCTAAATGTCAGGTGACCCCATAATGGGAAGCAATTATATGTAAAGTTACACCTCGAACAAAAAGCAAATACACCACACGAGAAGGAAAGGTAGAGCCAAGAGAAGTCAGGAGGCTGGAGGAAGGGTAACCAGTACTGCAATAGTGAACACACTCGAACATCTACATTTATGGTAAGTGTGCACAACTGTACTATGTTCTTCATGTTTCACTGCTGCAGTCATTACATTTGGGTAGATTCCCAAAGCTAAGGAAGGGAGGAGGACGTTAGAGAGCATTAGGACCAGCTATTAGACCCTGCAATACTTGCAGTGGCAAAACCAGCTTTGGATTTAGAAAAAATAGGCATATGGTAATGCTTGGTGAAGGCATGAACAAAGCTCCAGGTAGCAGCATCTAGGATGTCCCTAGTAGGGACCCCTCTGAGAAAGGCTGTAGAGGTAGATGCAGCCCTGGTGGAATGTGATCTTATCCCCTGTGGGGTAGGTTTTCCATGGCGTTTATAGCAGAAATGAATGCATTGGGCTATCCCCATTTAGAAACGGTTTGCTTTGAAATGGCCTTCCCCTCTGCCCCTGCAGCAAAGCCAACTAGCAGCTGTTTAGATTTTCTGAGAGGCTTCACCCTGTCCAAATAAAATCCAAGTTCTCTGTGCACGTCCAAGAGTGCAGAATTCGTCCTCCTTTGTTTTGTGGATTAGGAAAAAAAGGTAGGCAAATGAATGGACTGATTTAGGGCCACACTAGACACCACCTTGGGCATAAAGGAAGGACTGGTCCTGAGGGAAACCCTGTCTGCATGGAAGATAATGAAGGGTTCCACTGCCATGAGGGCCTGTAATTCAGACACTCTTCTTGCTGAAGTGATGGCTAGAAGGAAGGCTGTTTTCCAAGAAAGGAATTTCAACTCTGCAGTTGCAGCTGGTTCAAACAGAGGAAGAGTGAGCTTTTCCAATACAAAGTTAAGGTCCCAGGCTTGAGTCTCGCCTGGGGGGGGTCTTAAATTTTTAGCCCCTCTGAGGAACTGCTTTAACAGTGGGTGAGAGAAGAGGGGTGGTTCAGTATTATAATGTGCTGAAATTGCAGAGGCATGAATCTTAATTGACGAGAAGGATAGGCCCTTGTGGAGCATTTCTGTTAAGTACTGAAGAATATGAGGTAAACTGGGCACCGTAGTGCCCATTCCTTGGGTCTGGCTCCAGGAACAGCATCTTTTCCACTTTTCAGTGTAGGACTTTCTAGTTGTACGTCTCCTTGCTTCCAGAATGACCTCTAGCACCTGCTTACTGAGGGATGTTATTGGAGAGCTCAAGGAATTGGCCAGGCAACAAGGTTCAGGGTTTGAAGCTGAGGGTGCAGAATCTGGCCCGCCTGGTGGAACAGCAGGGAAGTTGTCTGAGGTAGGTGCCATGGATCCAGCAGTATCATGCTGCGCAAGAGGGGGTACCAGTGTTGGCGAGGCCAGTGTGGTGCAATAAGAACTGACCTTGGTTTGTCCTGTTTGATCTTTAGCAGAACCTTCGAGAGGAGAGGCAGAGGGAAAAAAGCATAAACTGACAGGCTTTCCCAGGTGAAGGACAGGGCATCCACTTTCCAAGTTTGACTGTGGGGGGTCCTTGTGCAGAATTTGTTCAATTGGTAGTGCTGGGGGGAAGCAAACAGGTCCATCTCTGGAGTCCCCCATTTGTTTCTCAAGAGGTTGAATACTTTTGGTTCCAGTTTCCATTCGTGTGGGTCCATGAGATTTCTGCTTAGGTCGTCTGCCAGTGAATTTAGCTTGCCTGGCAGGAATTGAGCTTATAGGTGTGCTTGGTAGCTCAAGTCTGTGTTCCACAGAGCCATGGCAAGTCTGCAGAGAGGGTACAAGTGGGTTCCCCCCTGCTTGTTTATGTACCACATAACTGTGGTGTTGTCTGTCTTTACCAATAATTAACCTGGAAGAATGTGGTCCTTGAAGGCTGTCAGGGAATTCTGTACATCTAATATCTTTTTTTGGTTGATACACAGGTGCATCTGATTTGGGTTCCATTTGCCCTGAATGCACTGCCCTGCCAAGTGAGCCCCCCATGCATAGTCTGATGCATCTGTAGTCAGGGTTTGGGCGGCAGGGGGTAGATTGAAAGGGAGCCCCTTGTTGAGGTGGCAGGCCTCTGGCCACCAAAGGAACTCTGTCTTTATACAAGGAAGGATAGGAATCATTGATTCCAGGTCCTGAGAATGTTGACACCATAGGCTTTTTAGATACCACTGTAGTTTCCTCATATGCAGTGTTGCATATGGAATTAGAAGAATGCAAGAGGCCATGAACCCCAAGGTTGCAAAATTTTCCTTGCAGATAGCTGGGTCTTTGTGGCCAGTAGGCTGTCAAATAAACTTGTTTCTCTGGCATGAGGTAAGCCATCTGGGAAGTTGTGTTCAAGCTTGCTCGCAGCAATACAATATGATCTGAGCTCCAGGTAGCAGCTTCTAGAATGTCTCTGGTAGGAACACCTCTGAGAAAGGCTACAGAAGTAGATGCAGCCCTGGTGGAATGAGAACTGATCCCTTGGGGGATAGTTTTACCATGGTCCATACAGCAGAAATGAATACAATGGCTTATCCATTTGGAAATAGTCTGCTTTGAAATAGCCTTTCCCTCTCCCTCTGCAGCAAATGCCACCAATAGTTGTTCAGATTTTCTTAGAGATTTTGTCCTGTTTAAGTAAAATCTAAGTTGTCTGTGTACATCCAATGAATGCAGAATCTGCTCACCCTTGTTCTGTGGACTGGGAAAGAAAGTTGGCAGATGAATGGTCTGATTAAGAGCCACACTGGATACCACCTTAGGCATAAAGGATGGATTGGTGCGGACAGACACCCTGTCCGCATGAAAAATAATGAAAGGCTCCACTGCCATAAGGGCCTGTAATTCAGAAATCCTTCTAGCTGAAGTGACTGCAAAAAGTAAAGCTGTTTTCCAGGAGATAATTTTTAGTTCTGCAGTAGCAGCTGGCTCAAAATGAGGGAGAGTGAGTTTTTCCAAAACAAAATTGAGGTCCCATGCAGGGGGTGGAACTCTCCTGGGAGGTCTTAAGTTTCTGGCCCCTCTGAGATGCTGCTTTAGCAGAAGATGAGAGAAGAGGGGAGGTTCTGTGTTGTAATGAGCTGAAATGGCAGAGGCATGGATTTTTATGGAAGAAAAAGATAGGCCCTTGTGAAGCATCTCAGTTAAGTATTGTAAAATCTGATGAATATTGGGCATTGCTGTGCTTTATTCCTTGTGATCGGTTCCAGGCACAGAATCTTTTCCATTTGTCAGCATAAGATTTTCTAGTACTAGGCCTTCTTGCCTCCAAAATGACATCCATCACAAGTTTGCTGAGGGATGCCAAGGGTGGATTTAGATGATTAGCCACGCTGCAAGATTCAAAGTTTGGAGCAGAGTGTGCAGAATGTGGTTGTTCTGCTGAGACAGTAGGTAAGGTTTCTGAGGCATGTGCCACCGTGGAAGGTGTGACACACTGCACAGGAGTGGGTACCAGTGTTGGCGAGGCCAGTCTGGAGCAATCAGAATCATTTTTGGTTTGTCCTGTCTGACTTTTAGTAGAACCTTGGAGAGCAGAGGGGGAAAACATAGACTGATTTTTCCAGCTGAATGATAGAGCATCCACTTTCCAAGCTTTTTTGTGATGAATTCTTGTGCAGAATTTGTCCAACTGATAGTTCTGGGGTGAGGCAAAAAGATCTATGTCTGGACTCCCTCATTTGCATGTCAACATGTTGAAATTTGTGGTTCCAGTTTCCATTCGTGTGGGTCCATAAGATTTCTGCTTAGTTCGTCTGCCAGAATATTCAGCTTTCCTGGCAGGAATTGAGCTTGTAGTTGTATTTGGTAGGTCAAGGCCGTGTTCCACAATGCCATGGCTAGTCTGCAAAGGGGGTAAGAATGTGTACCCCCCCCCGCTTGTTTATGTACCACATAACTGTGGTGTTGTCTGAATTTATCATTAATTGACCTGGATGAAGGTAGTCCTTGAAGGCTGTCAGTGCATTCTATACAGCTAGCATCTCTTTCTGATTGATATGAAGGTGCATTTGATTTGGGCTCCATTTGCCCTGAATGCACTTCCCTGCCAGATGAGCCACCCAACCATAGTCTGATGCGTCTGTAGTTAGGGTTTGGGCAGCAGGGGGTGGAGTGAATGGCAGTCCCTTGTTTTGGTGGCAGGCCTCTGCCCAGCATAGGAACTCTAGTTGCAGGCAAGGTATGATAGGAATCATTGTTTCCAGACTGTGACAATGTTGACTCCATAAACTTACCACTGAAATTTCCTCATATGCAGTCTTGCATATGGAATTAGAAGAATTCAGGAGGCCATGAACCCCAAGGCTTGCAGAATTTGTTTTGCAGATAGCAGGGTTTTTGTGGCCACCTGTTTGAAGTAAGTCACCAATTGAATTTGCTTTTCTGACATAAGGTAAGTCATCTGGGCAGTTGTATTCAAGCTTGCACCCAGGAATGTAATTTTTTGAGAAGGTACCAGTTGTAATTTCTTTTCATTTATGGTGTACCCTAGACAAGTTAGAATGTACAGTTGTGTACACTTACCATAAATGTAGATGTTCGAGTGTATTCACTGCTGCAGTCATTACACTGGGTAATCTGCTGGCAGGTTGCCCTTATTCGGCCTGCATAACAAAGTCTTGGGACCTGCATCAGTTGGTGTCTCCTCTTCCATGATGTCAGGTTGTCAGGGGTATACAACATGCAGCCGACGACATTTTATTTAGTTTTTCTTGCCCCAGATGTCAGGTGCCCCCCAAATGGGGAGCAAATATATATATATATATATATATATATATATATGTATATATATGTATATATATAGATATAGATATATATATATAGATATATATATATATAGATTTATAGATTAGTACTAGGCCCACTGCCCTTGCGAGCCATTATAAGCCTAGTCAATTATCCCTTGTGAGACTCAAACCCTGCACCTTGTGTTTGTAAGGCAAACACCTCAACCATTAGGCCACCCTCCCAACCCAGATATATATATATATATATATATATATATATATATATATATATATATATGTAAATGCACTTTTAGCAACATAAACCTTACCTTCATCTAAAAGCAAATACACCACAAAGGCTTTAGAATATAGTGAAGGAAAGAGAAGTTATAGAAAAGGGGGATGGCAGGTGGGTAACCCGGACTGCAACAGTCAATACACTCGAACATCTACATTTATGGTAAGTGTACACAACTGTACTAGGTTCTTCGTGTTTCACTGTTACAGTCATTACATTTGGGTTGAATCCCAACGCTATGGAGGGGAGGATGGAACTAAATAGCATTAGGAGCGGCTATAAGGCCCTGCAGAACTGCAGTGGCAAA
Organism: Protopterus annectens; assembly: GCF_019279795.1. NCBI lineage: Eukaryota > Metazoa > Chordata > Ceratodontiformes > Protopteridae > Protopterus > Protopterus annectens. Next base: position 447,809,063 of record NC_056740.1, read on the forward strand.
GCCTACCCTGGATTTAGAGAAGAGAGGCAAATAATAATGCTTTGTTAAGGTATGAACAGAGCTCCAAGTAGCAGCTTCTAGAAAGTCTTTGGTTGGAACTCCTCTGAGAAAAGCTGCTGAGGTAGAGGCAGCCCTGGTGGAATGTGACCTGATCCCCTTGGGCACAGGTTTACCATGGTGCAAGTAGCAGAAACGAATGCAGTGGCTTATCCACTTAGAAATAGCCTGCTTTGATATAGCCTTCCCTTCTGATCCTGCAGCTAATGCAACCAGTAGTTGCTCAGATTTTCTTAGAGATTTGGTCCTGTTTAAGTAGAACCTTAGTTGTCTGTATACGTCCAATGAATGCAAAATCCGCTCCCCCTTTTTCTGCGGATTTGGGTAAAATGTTGGCAGGTGAATTGTTTGGTTAAGAGCCACACTGGATACCACCTTAGGCATAAAAGAAGGATTGGTCCTGAGGGACACCCTGTCCAGGTAAAATGTAATAAAAGCCTCCACAGCCATGAGAGCCTGTAGCTCTGAAACCCTTCATGCTGAAGTGATTGCCAAGAGGAAAGCTCTTTTCCAAGATAAAAATTTTATACCCGCAGTAGCTGCTGGTTTAAAAGGAGGCAGGGTGAGTTTTTCCAGCAGAAAATTGAGGTCCCATGCAGGAGTTGGTGATCTTCTGGGAGGCCTTAAATTTTTGTCCCCTTTAAGATACTGTTTAAGCAGAGGATGAGAAAAGAGGGGAGGCTCCGTGTTGTAATGAGCCGAGATGGCAGAGGCATGTATTTTTATTGAAGAAAAAGATAGGCCCATGTCAAGCATCTCAGTCAAATATTGTAAAATCTGAGGGATACTGGGCTTTGCTGTGTCCATCCTTTGGTGCTTGGTTCCAAGCACCAAATCTCTTCCATTTATCAGCATACGATTTTCAGGTACTAGGTCTTCTGGCTTCCAAAATGACATCCATCACACATTTACTGAGAGGTGTTGTTTGAATAATTAAATGATCAGCCATGCTGCAAGGTTCAGAGTTTTGAGCGGAGTGTGTAGAATTTCATTTTTCTGCTGAGACAGTAGATGAGGTATTTGAGGTAAGTACTGAGGAGGGAGTTGAGACATATTCCTTAGAATTGGGTACCAGTGCTGGCGAGGCCAGTCCAGAGCAATTAGGATCATTTTTGTTTTTTCCTGTCTGACCTTTAGTAAGACCTTGGAGAGAAGAGGCAGAGGGGGAAAGGCAAAGACTGATAGGTTTTTCCAACTGAAGGATAGGGCATGCACTTTCCATGCTTGTCTGTGATAGGTCCTTGTGCAGAATTTTTCCAGTTGATAATTTTGGGGAGGCAAACAGATCTATGTCTGGGCTCCCCCATTTCTGTGTTAACATGCTGAAGATTTGTAGATCCAGTTTCCACTCATGCAGGTCCATAAGATTTCTGCTTAGGTTGTCTGCCAGAGTATTTTGTTTTCCTGGCAGGAATTGAGCTTGAAGATGTATTTGGTAAGTCAAAGCTGTGTCCCACAGTGCCATGGCTAATCTGCAAAGTGGGTATGAGTGTGTGCCCCCTTGCTTGTTTATATGCCACATGACCATGGTGTTGTCCGTTTTTATCATTAGTTGTCCTGGATGAATAATTCCTTGAAGGCTGTCAGTGCATTCTGAACAGATAGCATCTATTTCTGGTTGATATGCAGATGCATTTGTTTTGGTCTCCATATGCCCTGAATGCATCTCCCTGCCAGGTGGGCCCCCCCAAGCATAGTCTGATGCATCTGTAGTTAGGGTTTGGGCGGCAGGGGGTAGAGTGAAAGACCATCCTTTGTTCTGGTGACATGTCTCTGCCCACCAAAGAAACTCCTGTTGTAGGCAGGGAATGAGAGGAATCATTGTTTCCAGACTGTGACAATGTTGACTCCATAAACTTTTTAGATACCATTGAAGATTCCTCATATGCAGTCTCGCATATGGAATTAGTAGAATGCAGGATGTCCCAAACCCCAAAGCCTGCAGAATTTGTCTTGCAGATAACTGGGTTTTTGTTGCCATTTGTTTGAAGTATGTTGTCAGTTGCCTTTGTTTGTCTGGCGTAAGGTAAGCCATCTGGGCAGTTGTATTCAAGCTTGCACCCAGGAATGTTATCTTTTGAGAGGGTACCAGTTGTGACTTATTTTCGTTTACTGTGTACCTTAGGCATGTTAGAAGCCTTTTCACAAACGTTAGATGTTGAAGAAGAATGTCCTTGTTCTCTGCTTGAATGAGACAGTCGTCCAAGTAAGGATATATTTGTATGTTTCTTTGTCTGCAAAATGCAATTACTGGTGCCAGGCACTTTGTAAAGACCCTGGGTGCAGTGGATAAGCCAAAGGGCAGTGCACAGAATTGGTAATGCAAAAGAACCTGCCTTGAAGCAGAGGTATCTTCTGCACGATTCCCTTATTGGGATATGCAGGTACGCCTCTTTTAAGTCTAGAGTCACTAACGATGCGTTCCTGCCCAGCATAGGCAGTAGCTGCTGTAAAGTCAGCATTTTGAATTTTGGAATGTCCAGGAACCTGTTCAAAATCGATAAGTTCAGTATTGCACGCCAGGCATTGTCCTTTCTGGGTACCAGGAACAGTCTTGAATAAAAACCTTGTCCTTTTTCCTTTTCTGGTACTGGTTGAATAGCCCCCATCTCCATGAGGGATGCAACTTGTTTCTGGGCCTCTGCCCATTGATTTTGTGGCAGATCTGGCCAACCGTTTGGAACTGGCAAAGTATGGAAATGAAATCTGTACCCCTGGGATAGTATGTTTAATACCCACTTGTCCTGGGTAATTAACTGCCAATTTTGAGCATGAAGTGCTAATTTTCCCCCCAAGGGGGCTGTCAAAAGATAAGTGCTTGGTGAAGGTAGAGGGAAGTCATTGAGACTGCTTACTGTAGGGTTGTGCTTTGTTTCCTCCAGATTTGGAGGTGGAGGCACCCCATTGCTTTGACCTGTAAGAACCCTGTGATTGGTATCTAGAGCTTTTTGAGCGCCTGGATTTGCCTTGAGAGGCTCTGTTGGACACAGGAAAGGACCAATTTTTAGTAGGCCAGTGCCTACTGAACCTGGGTGGCTGCACTTGTAAGAAATCTTTTACAGTTTGCATAGATTTAGCTTTGTCTTCCATTTTCTTTAAAAACTCTTTTGCCTTATTACCAAACAGAGTATCATGCTACAAGGGGGCAACCAACAATTTAGCATTAACAAGATCAGGTAAAATTTTGCTCCTTGAGCCAGGTATGCCTTCTAATCACAGATCCAGTAACTGCGGCCCTGCAAGAGGCCTACAAGGAATCAAAACCACATTGCAAAGTTTCCAACTTGTTCTGCTGAATGCAATAATTCCTGTAATTCTTTATTTTCCAAACAATCGGAAATCAACATCATTTTCTGCTTCAATAAGCCCTTAACATGCTGTTCATATTTAAGCATATGAAACTGTCAGTTTAAGGCCCTAATTGCCAATGTTGCAGATGTATAAACTTTCATTCCCCATCTATCCAGCTCCCTGGAATCTCTATCTGAGGGGGTAGGATTTTTGGCTGTAGAGGCCTTTACACCTTTGGGACCCTGTGAGATAGTCTCAGGATCAGCAGCAGGATTTTTGAATAGAAATTTGTGGGAGTCAGGAACCCTGTAACATGTCTGGCTTACTAGGAGCCAGAGGGAAGGAATCAGGAGCCATGCTTGATTCTGAAAACACATCATCAATATCTAATACAGGAGGTACTGCCAAAGGCCTATGCTGAGGTAGAAGGAAATCCCTAAGCCTCTTTTTTGATTCAGAGAAATCCTGACTCTCCCAGTGAAAATGTTCCCTTAAAGTATGCAAAGTCTCTCCAAAAAGAGTAATCCTCAGGAGGAGATGCAGATGGGATGGATTCCTCTGCATCATAGGGTGGAATAGAAAATTCCTGATCAGAAGAGGAATCAGAAGAAATGGAAACCCGATCTGAAGATTCATAATCAGTGCCTTGCCTAGACATCTTAGTGGAGGTGGAGGGGGGATTGGGAACCCCTGATCAAGGTAATTAAGTCTTCGGCCATTTAGATCATCTGTTTTTTAGGCATAGGGCCCTGAGCACGTGGCTCATGCGTCAGTTTTTTTAGACACAGAAGATATTTTTGATATTGTTTTTGAGGCTGGCGTAGGTTTTATATAAAAATGTTGAGGCCTGAAAACACCCTCAGAAGCCGGTGCCTGCTCAGCAGATCCGGACCCATCCGAGGGAGAGACATCCGCGGGTTCAATACTCTGAGAATCTCGCTGCATACCAGACTCTGCAAGGGTCTCGGTAGAGGCCTGCGACTCAAAAGTAGCAGGTATCAGGGGCTGCGAAAGCGCCTGAATACCGGCGAACCGGCGACTGGCTTAGGAGAAATTTCGTCTTCGGTTTTGGACCTCGACAGTCTGTCTCTGTCTTTTTCTTTGCGTTTTTTGTGAACTCCAGTAGTCGGACTGCTAACCGACAACATTTCAGGGTAATTAAGTCTGGATCCAAAATATTTAGAAGCAAAAATATGCCAACGTTTAATAGTGCGTTGGTTAAATCTAGCACAAAACCGACAGCAAGGCACATTATGATCTGGGCCTAGGCAAGGAATACAGTACAAATGAAAATCCTTATGGAGGTATTTGCTTCCCACAAGTAATACAATTATTAACTTTTACTGACATCGGTAAGGAGCAAGAAAAAGTTTCCCCAACGGGGTACTTAGCTTTAGTTGAAGACTTCAGTTCTGAAACTCAAATGTGAAAATTTCAAGAGTCGGCCGACCGGCACTTGCGAACTGGTTCTGCTTCGGGCACCGTGCGTCAAGAAAAACTGAATAAAATGGCGTCGGCTGCATGTTTTATACCTGACGACCTGACGTCATGGAAGAAGAGACAGCAACCGACGCAGGACCCAAGACTTTGTTATTCAGGCCGACTGAGGGCAATCTGCCAAGCAGATTACCCAAATGTAATGACTGCAACAGTGAAACACGAAGAACATCCCTTTTTAAACTCCAGATGCTTTAGAAGAATGTCCCTGCTTCGGGCACCGTGCGTCAAGAAAAACTGAATAAAATGGCGTCGACTGCATGTTTTATACCCAACGACCTGATGTCATGGAAGAAGAGACAGCAACCAACGCAGGACCCAAGACTTTGTTATTCAGGCCGACTGAGGGCAATCTGCCAAGCAGATTACCCAAATGTAATGACTGCAACAGTGAAACATGAAGAACATCCCTTTTTAAACTCCAGATGCTTTAGAAGAATGTTCCTGTTTTCAGCCCGAAATAGACAATCGTTCAGGTACGAATATATTTGAATATTTCTTTGCCTGCAAAATGCAATTACTGGAGCCAGGCACTTTGTGAAGACCCTGGGCACAGTAGATAAGACAAAGGGCAGTGCAGAGAACTGGCAATGCAAGTAGCCTGCTTTGAAGCGGAGGTATCTTCTGCAAGATTCCCTGATTTGGATATGCAGGTAAGCCTCTTTTAAATCTAGAGTTACCAACCAGGCATCTTTGCCTAGCATAGGAAGTAACTGTTGAAGGGTCAGCATACTGAATTTTGGAATGTCCAGAAATGTGTTTAGAGTAGATAAGTCCAGAACTGGACGCCATGACTTGTCTTTTCTGGGTACCAGGAAAAGTCTTGAATAGAAACCTGGTCCCTTTTCCTCTTCTGGTACTGACTGAATAGCCTCCATGTTCATGAGGGACAGAACTTGTTTCTGGGCCTCTGCCCACTGATTTGGGGGCAGGTCTGGCCATCCGTTTGGGATTGGCAATGTGTGGAAATGAAATCTGTATCCCTGGGATACTATATTTAAAACCCATTTGTCCTGGGTTATATTTTTTCCCCCCAAAGGGGTGGCTAAAAGGTAAGTGTTTGGTGAGTGTAGCGGAAAGTCATTGAGACTGTTTACCATAGGGAGGTGCCTTGTTGTTTCCAGATTTGGTGGTGGCGGCACCCCATTGTTTTGTCTTAAAAGTCCCTTGTGACTGAAACCTGGAGCCTTTGGAATGTCTGGGTTTGACTTGAGTGGCTCTCGAAGGGACTAGAAAGGACCAGTTCTTAGTAGGCCAGTGCCTACTAAATCTTGGAGGTTGCACTTGTAAGAAATCTTTCTCAGTTTGCATAGATTTAGCTTTATCTTCCATCTTTTTTAAAACTTCTTCAGCCTTATTACCAAAGAGACGGTCCTGTTGTAAAGGAGCATCCAACAATTTTGCTTTAACATGGTCAGGCAGAGTTTGCTCTTTGAGCCAAGCATGCCTTCTTAGCACAGACCCATTTACAGCAGCCCTGTAAGAGGCCTCCAAAGAATCAAAACCACATTGCAAAGTATGTTTTTCAGCTTGTTCAGCTGAATGTAATAAATCCTGTAAATCTTTATTTTCCATACAGTCAGAAATTAACATCATTTTCTGTTTAAGTAGTCCCATGACATGCTGTTGATATTTAAGCATATGAAATTGACAGTTTAAAGCCCTGATTGCCAAGGTTGCAGAAGTGTAAACCTTCTTACCCCATCTATCCAGCGCACTGGAATCTCTATCAGAAGGGGTAGAATTTTTAGCAGTAGAGGCCTTAACGCCCTTGGGACCCTGAGAAATGGTTTCAGGATCAGCAATAGGATTTTTGAAAAGGAATTTGTGGGAGTCAGGAACCCTGTAGCATCGGTCTGGCTTACAAGGAGCCGAAGGCAGGGAATCAGGAGCCATACTAGATTCTGAAAAAAACATCATCAACAATGTCTAGAACAGGAGGTATAGTCAAAGGCTTATGCTGAGGAAGAAGAAGAAGAAAGTCCCCAAGTCTCTTTTTAGATTCAGAGAAATCCTGACTTTCCCAATGAAACTGTTCCCTTAAGGTATGTAAAGTTTCCCCAAAAGAAAAATCCTCAGGGGGAGAAGCAGAAGGAATGGAATCTTCTGCATCAGAGTCCTCATAAGTAGGTATTGACAAATCCTGTTCATTAGAAGGGTCAGAAGAAATAGAATCCTCTTCAGAAGATTCATAATCAATGCCTTGCCTAGGCCTCTTAGAAGGAGGGGGTTGGCTACCCCTGATCAGAGTAATTAAATCTTCAGCCATTTTGATCATTTGTTTTTTAGGCATAGGGGCCTGCACATGTGGCCCAGGCGTCAGTTTTTTAGACATAGATTTAGATTTTGACCTTAGTTTTGAAGATGGCGTCGGTCTAATATACAAATCTGTAGGCCTAAAAACACCCCCAGAAGCCGTTGCCTGCACAGCGGCTCCAGACCCATCTAAGGCAGAGACATCCGCGGGTTCCATAATTGAAGCATCTCACTGCATACCGGACTCCGAATGGGTCTCAGTAGAGGCCTGCGAATCAGAAGTAGTGGGTATCAGGGGCTGCAAAAGCGCCTCACTGGCGACTGGCTTAGGAGAAGCGTCTTTGTCAGGTTTGGACCTCGACGGTCTGTCTCTGTCTTTTTCTTAGCGTTTTTTAGGTATTCCAGTAGTCGGATTGCTAACCAACGACATTCCGGATAATTAAATCATGAGCCAAAATATTTAGAAGCAAAAATATACTGACGTTTAATACTGCATTGATTAAATTTAGCACAAAACTGACAGCAAGGTACGCTGTGGTCAGAACCTAGGCAAAGAATACAGTATTTGCTTCCCACAAGTAATGCAATTATTAACTTTTACTGACATCGGTAAGGAGCAAGAAAAAGTTTCCCCAACGGGGTACTTAGCTTTAAGTTGAAGACTTCGGTTCTGAAACTCGAAAACAAACATTTCAGGAGTCGGCCGATCGGCACTTGTGAACTGCTTCTGCTTCGGGCACCGCGCGGCAAGAAAGATGGATGTAATGGCGTCGGCTGCATGTTTTATACCCCTGACGACCTGATGTCATGGAAGAAGGGACAGCAACTGATGCAAGACCCAAGACTTTGTTAATCAGGCCGACTGAGGGCTACCTGCAAGCAGATAACCCAAATGTAATGACTGCAACAGTGAAACACGAAGAACATCCAATATTACAAATCGCTCCCCCATCTGCTTGCACTCAATGATGTCACATAGTCAGGTTTATCCAGTATTACAAATCGCTCCCCCCTTATCTGCCTGCTTTATGATAATATCTTCACTTTCTTCCAGTTGCTTAAGTGCTATCCTTTCAGCACATGTTAAATTATACTTTATTTTATACATTTTCTTGGCATATATCTCTCTAATTTCATTTTCACATACATTATTAAATACTGTTAGTACCGGGCAACTTACTGGAATAAATGCACTTAACCTTCTACATAATGAAGCTTTGGCAGATTCTTCTGATTTAAACATTAATTTAAGATTTAAACTTTGTACAAACATTTTTAAATCTGTTAATACTTTTACTTCCTTAACACAGACATTTGTGTACTGGTTAAAACATGACTTGATAAATTAACTATACCTTGTCCTTTATTGATTAATGGTGCACAGTCTTGTTCTGATACATAGGACTGCTGTTTTTCCTTTATGTCTCATTTAGTATGATTTTTTGCTGCCGTTGTGTTGACAGTCCTCGAGGCATTTCACTGTTGAGTTCCTACTTTCTCCGGTAAATTTAGTTGAAAATGTGTAGTTGAAGTAGGACAGGAACTTTTTGGATTGTAATATCACAGTCAGTATAAAACCCATTTTAGTTAGAAGACGGATAATATTTGAATATTTTTTTTATTAAAAAAAAATGCGATATTGTTTTAAATGTCTTGAAAAATGGGGGGGGGGGGTTGTGATAAGCCGACTGTGATCATGTAATGATATGTGCTCCTATTTAAAGCTTGTACTTTAACATTGTTTTATTAGCACTGAAGAAGGGTGTTTACCCGAAAGCTCTGCATTAAACGTTTTTGCCTTTCTTGACGTTGGATTTGTTAGCTTTGTCATCACTGCCGGTGTTCCAGTCATGCAGTACTAACTTTGAACTCTGCATGTGTAAAACATTTTACCAGTGTTGTCCCACAAGGCTCTGTGCTGGGCATTTATTTCTATGTTCTCCCACTAATGTCCACAGTCTGTGGTCATTAAACTTGTGGATGAGTAGTAGCTACATATTGTTAAATCCCCCAGTGATACTCACTCCCACTAGGATTAGCCTCTGTTGATAGCTGCTGTTAGGATTACAGTCTCAAAACTACATGCAGAAAATGCAGGCTTGTTCCGTTTGGCAAACAAAACATTTCAACCTCATATCACATTAACAATACACCCCTTCAAAATAGCACAGTCAGGCATTTGGGAATTTGTTTGTACAAAAATTACTGCCTTTTGACTATCCTGTCTCTAAAGCAGTTAAAACATCATTTCATCTTTTGCGCAGTGAACCCCCAAAGGCATCCCTTCTAGACCCAAAGCGGGTTTGCTTCCCCTTTTGATTCTTTTCACATTAATACAGTTCTAGAACAACGCCCTGCTTCCTATGTACCTGGGAAAGTGGATAACGTCGTATGAAACACCTCAGAGATGTACAGTTAGAGAACAACGCCCTGCTTCCTATGTACCTGGGAAAGTGGATAACGTCGTATGAAACACCTCAGAGATGTACAGTTATAGAACAACGCCCTGCTTCCTACGTACCTGGGAAAGTGGATAACGTCGTATGAAACACCTCAGAGATGTACAGTTATAGAACAACGCCCTGCTTCCTACGTACCTGGGAACGTGTATAACGTCGTATGAAACACCTCAGAGATGTACAGTTATAGAACAACGCCCTGCTTCCTACGTACCTGGGAAAGTGTATAACGTCATATGAAACACCTCAGACATGCATCATTTCAAAGATCACAAGCCACAAATCCCACCGTACCTGGGAACGTGTATAACGTCGCATGAAACCCCTCAGACATGCATCATTTCAAATCACATGTCTCAGATCCCACAGCTCTTGCCCCTTACTCAGTTACTCTGAAATGAGATGTACTCAGCTTATTAAGGCATAATAATCCTACCTTTCTCAACCTTCTGTACTTCCACAGGATAAATGGCTCCTCAAATGCATGCACCAAAGGCCTAAATCTTATCAGTGAATAAGTAAGGCACTCTGACATGATAGATTCATATCCCAAAATGTCCCCCACAAATGTCCACTGTATGTCAAATGCAGCATCACCTCTCCCACTTCTAAAGTTTAATTTTAACAAAACACAAGAAGAGACACAAGTCCTTCCCGTGTAAAGCTTGTGCAGTGCTCCTTGTAGCAGGAAAAATTACCAAACTATGGGCTCACTGGGTGAAAACATAATAGTCTGAGAACTGTTTACCTGGTATCAAACCTTTAAACCTATTCTGCAATACAATTAAAGCAAATAGGAACAACATACCTCATATTTACTCTACTATTCCTTTCCATCTCTACCATTAGCCCACCTCTTCCCTCTGTACCCACCCACCACATCCTCACTCATTCCTCTGACCCCCCTGGATCTCCATCTTCGCTAATTATTAGAGCTCTGCACAGTGTAAACACCACACAGGGTGACAGGACAGATCTGTTCTATTGTTCACCTAACATTTGTGAGGCCTACTATTTAATGCATCCAAACCACGCATCCATTACAGCTACTATGATTTTTACATGAACTGGGGCAGCAATGAGTTGAACCTGAAAAATATTCAGTTGGATCCATGTTCTACGCTGATTAATTAATTAATAAATAAATAAAATAAAATATATAAACCTCAGATCTCTCTAATGAATGTGGGCCCCCCTACCCTTAGCTAATTTCTGCAATAAATTTAACTGGTTTATCCCGACAAACATTGTACAGGCAGACAATTTAAGCATCTCATTTGACTGACTGACTGTCTCCATGAAACTGTGATGGAAGCCTAGGGCAAGTTTTACAGCGGCTAGAGAACCAAGCCCTTAATTTGCATCATGACTTGACTATGGTTCCATGGAAAAAAATAAATCTACTTGAGAAATTTCTGACAGGTGCCCTGTTCTCAACTTGGAATATTGCAAAACAGCAATGAATAATTTTAGAAGTTGCACAATCAAACCAAAAATGTGACAAAACCTCCTCTGTGCCTGATGTGCAGTGCAGCTCTGCTATAAGGGGATAGTTTCACACAGACACATACACACACACTATGTTGGCGCTGACGATTTTAACATATGCGAATTGCTATCCACAATTTTCACATCTACATTTCTGTCATAAGAAAGACATTTCCCCGGTCAGTTAAAACAACTACAAATATTAAGTTTACAAAGACAGAACAAACAGTTAAATTTGCAGGTTGGTCACTCTGCCAATAATTAAGGCACAGAGCAAACAGTTCAAACAACTTCTCCAAATTTGCCATGTAATTATTTCACAGTACAGTGCTGCTTATAAATGCCTTCTCACAGAACCAAACATTTTCAACAGGTTAAATAAAGAGCTACTGAAAAGTTTAACACATAACCTAAGGCAGGCCTAAACTACAGTAATGCATTCTATGCTGCACCAAGTAAAGGTAAAAGCACAGCAACTGTGAAGCTCAGCCTGAGATGCCCGACAGTAACACCTGCTTCTATTTACTCAGTAAATAAAAGTGCAGGTATTAAAAACGCAATTGATGCTAAATTAATTTTACCATGTATAACTTTGGATAAGCATTTCAATATGCATACACATTCCAAATACAAATAATTCTTGCCACTAACAAAGTTTAACCCGAATGGTGATTCCACAGTAGTTACCTGCAACTTCCAAGGGATCTTCTCTCACTTTTCACATGCATGTGGGCTTCCAAAAGCCCTTATTGCCTCCTGTAACACTGCCTGTTTGTGATAATTCAGCCTCCACAAAAATATGTATTTAAATATTCACAGCAAAATAAATAAAAAAAAAAAAATCATATTATCCTAAGCTTTCAAGTATGAAAGCAAGCTAGTGGCGAAATGACGTACCTGGCAATCATGTACATCACATGGCCTTGCCCTTTGTGCTGCATGAGTTGGGATGCGTGTAATCACACATTAGGATGGTGGTGTTCTTCCAAGTTATGTTTTAAGCATGTCTATATGCTCTTATTTCTTCATTACAGTGGTGTTATGGTTCAAGACTAGAAGCCGTAAAACACCTACAAAAGCACAACTTCACAAACCAAACTATCACATTATCTGTCACGTCTTGGACAGCTGTTGCCAAGCCAATGCAGTATAAGCCCCAAAGAGGGAAGTCAGCATGTCCTTATAGAATTCATGTCCCACTTGAGACAGTTGGAACAACGCCATAACAGTGGCTGTTATTATTCAGTAAGGTGCTAAGCCCTCACAGCATATATGATGTTAAGGATAGCTACTACCAAGCAATCACGACTCACAACTGCTGATCACCAGAAAGCCTAATAACTGCTTTACAGGTAACAGCTTGGAATCTGTGCTTATATTCTGATCCTGGTGAGAGAAGAAGCAGAATGCACTGATTCCCGACTGTGTCTGGTTGGAAAGAGACAGTCTGTGCTTAACATACCTGTTTGGTCTGGTTGCTATTAGAGGCATCTACCAAAGAAAGGATACAAGCCTAAAGACCTTTGCATCATCTGGGACAAGACTGTGGATCACTAAACAAGCTGTGGCCTGCTTCTCTTCTTGGGATTGGTGATAACATTTTGTTTCTTGTGAGAGAAGAACCAAAAGAGCATTGTATCCCAGCAGAGTGAAGCTGTGCTGAGACCAGCATTAGTAGTAGCCAGGCAGTAGCCATTCATGCGACTCACCTCTTTTCATCATTCTTGACAAGCTAATTCTTTGTTTTCAGTAAGTACTGCTTAATTTATTTCTAAATTCAGAATATCTGCCTAAATACTTCATCCTTAAATTTTCTAGGTCTACATATTAGATTCCCCTCAAGTGTTTGGCAGAGCTCTGTACAGACTCAGACACCTTGAGTGACATTTTTCCAGTAAAAGCACAAGTGAAATTTCTCCAATACCTAGTTGCACACAGGACAACTAGTTTTCAGTGACAAGCACTGTCCACATAGTTGCAAACCGGTTAGTCCTGACAGTGATTGATAGTCTCACTCCAACTGTCTAATCAATAAAAAAAGGTCTGATGCCATGGATATGAACTTGCCTACTATCTCCGTTACTGGCTTGGTGGATATGGGCATCCTGAGGAATGTAGAAATTGCCTCATGTTTACTGACAACCAGTTAATTCTCAAACAAACTGATATGATATGTGAGAGATGTATTTACACGTCACTGGAGACAAAGCTCTCACAAAGTACTCCTAATGTCAATAAGGCTTGTCAGTAGTACACATGCTGCATCCATCACGCAAAATTCAAAGCAGACATATACACCTGCATATGCTGAGGCACTTACATGTAACCTTCCTAAACCACAAAGCCCTCCTAGATGAAGTACACATAACAAATACCCTCAGCAGCCCCAAATGCAAATATCAGAAGAGTTGTCATTGAATCTTTCATTTGAAGTCCTGAGCAACTAGGCTGTCAAATCCATCAATGACACAAAAATCACCAATGTTAATGTCAGATTAATCTACAACAAAGCATAAGACACCAGCAAAGGTATCACAGGCCAGGATGTCAAAAATGGCTGTAGCCTTGACATCTTCGCTGTAAAGGTTTTAATGCTGGCAACACTGAAACTAGTACCAAAGACAAGGGGGCTGGTAAGAACAGCGTAGAAAATCTATATCCTTACCATTAGTAGGAAACAAATAAAGGAGTTCATCCTTTCCCTCAACAGGACCTCTGCAAACCTGTCATGGTTAAACTCCTGCTATGCAGATAGGGGGAAACTCTCTACAGATGAGCCAAGAGTCGTAAATTTTACTTCTCCAGTAGTAAAGTTTTGAGACTTACACAAGCGTTGCATCAGAAATTCTTATGCAACCATTTTGAGAACATTATTTTCCAAGAGCACAGGCAGAAGCTGAAGAAGGTTACAGTTGTTTAAATGGCTTGGAAGCCATATCAAGCTTTGGTTTATTATGGTGCTTAGACTTATCAAAAATGAATGCTGAGAACTTCATCTCCAAGGAAAGCCATCCTTTAGCATAAGAGGATATCTTCTCTTACATATGCAACTTACGTTTTTGTAATGGATTGTTAGATATACAAAGTAAAGCTTCTAAAACTGGAAAAAATATGCTTCTCTCCCAAAAAGTGCAAGCAAATTTACTTTTATTTACTTACTTACATATGGTAGTGCAGTGATCAATATTGATTTCAGCCTCAGCCTAGATGAAAAAATAAACGTTTCACAAACACAAAAACAGAAATGTTTGTGATAACAGAATAGTTCTCATTAATTACATAGAAAGTATACATGCTGGTGAACAAGTTTAGTGCAATTTACAATAAAACTGAGTGTAACGGACAATATATACATTGTTTCTAAACTGGGCCAGTCTTCAGTGAATCTTGAGAAAGGTAGAGAGACTCAGAAAGGAGACAGGTTAGGTAACATAACCTGTGTTAAAGCAGGAATACTTGGCTTGGATGAAGTAATTTCCGAGCTGCATTCTGAATTGTAACAAGTGTTGATTTTGGATGGGGTGAGCTTACCAAAGAGTGGTGCCTGAGGGAAGAAAGCATGTTCAGTGCTGTGGAGGTTGGTTCTAGGGGTAATGAGAGCTGGTGTGACAGAGCATGTGCAGTCAGGTTGGTTCCAGGGGTAATGAGAGCTGGTGTGACAGAGCATGTGCAGCGAGGTTGGTTCTCGGGGTAATGAGAGATAGCGTGACAGAGCATGTACAGTGAGGTTGGTTCTCGGGTTATAATGAGAGATAGCGTGACAGAGCATGTACAGTGAGGTTGTTTCTCGGATTAATGAGAGATGGTGTGGCTTGTGAGTAGAGTTCTCAGGTTGTATGAGCAGGTTTTGTCATGAAGTCTAGCTGCAAGGGGAGTAAATGAGTGGAGCGGGAGTAGTTTGTAGAGTTGGGATTATTCCCATCTTTTATTTATGCCTGAGGGGTTGATTTGTGGCTGAAATGAAAAATAAAATTTTATCATGGATATGATCAACAGAGGTATAGTAAACCTCCAGACACTGGACCCAACCCAGTTTGGTTTCATCAAAGGCAGATCATGCCTACTCAACCTGGTGGACTTCTTCGAGAAGGTCACCAAAGCAATGGATGAGGACAAAGTCGTTCACACTGTCTACCTTGACCTGGCCAAGGCATTTGACACAATACATCATTTGGGTATTGTTGACAAACTCAAGAGGTTAGGTACAAACACATATGTCACCCGGTGGACAGGCAACTGTCTCACAGACAGGACCCAGGAAAGTTAGAATTGGGGAGTCCACCCTACAAAGAGGCCAGTCACAAGTGTAGTCCATCGGGGAACACTCCTTGGACCACTCCTTTTTGGCATTTACTTCTCAGAAATCAAGGCCAATGTCAGTGGTCTCTGGCGTAATAAATTTGCAGATGATTGCAAATTCGGAGCGGTCACTGAATCTCACACTGAGACAAAAGTTGTCCAGAAGGGGCTGACACGGGCAAACAACTGGTGTCAGAGCCATGGACTAAAACTAAATGCCAAGAAATGCATAATAGTATCCTTTGGGAAGTCATACACCCCCTGGTAACTATCGTACTGACATTTTTTTATTGCTTTTGTTTACCAGGAAAGTCCATCTGGGCACAAGTCCTGTTTTCAGCAGAGACCCTTGGAGAAATGCTCCATTTTACAAAATGAGTAGAAGGCAGTTACATAAGTTTTATATAATAAACATACACACATACATAGACTAGTAATGACATGTCAGTTAATCAAAAAATAAATGTACATACACAGAATAGGATAAGAACGGCACAAAGCTGAAGCGGTAGCATTGTCACCTCACAGCAAGAGGTTCTCCAGTTCGATTTTTGGCTGGGATGCCTTCGGTGTGGAGTCTGCATGCCCTCCCTGTGGTTGCCTGGGTTTCCTCCCATGTTACAAATACATGCGTCTGGAGCGTTTCTTCCAGGCCTCCACTGAAAATTGGCTTTGTTGCAAGTTGGACTTTCCCGGTAAACAAATGTTAAATAAATAAATGTATGTACATATACAGAATAGTAATGACATGGCAGTTAATTAAAACATGACAGTTAAATGAAGAATACAGTAAAATATTAGGCAATATCAAGCTTTTAGGAGTTTACTTTCAAATGGAATCAGCTGAAAATAGATAGAGTTGGGGACAGTGAAGTAATTACCAGATGAAGATGGTTACAAATTATGTACTAGTACTGAAGAGACCCAGGGAAAAGGGAGACAGACACAGTAGTGGGGGGGTAGATGACAGTCAGATAGTTAGAGATTGTGAAGATGCAGCTGTATTATGGCCGGTTTCATAAACCAGTGGGGACAGTAAGGCCTTGGACATTATATAGAAACATCACATGTACAGAGCTGGTAACTGAGTAGGAAGGACTTTGGCCGAGTTTTAAATGATTTTAGGGAGTGTTGTTGTTGTATTGCTAGTTGTTTGGAGTTCTAGGATTTAGTTTGATGTCGGGAGAGCAGTGATTTGCCAGCAGAACTGTTTGGTACATGTTATAGGTATTCGTCTGATGAATGCAGTGGTCTGGAGGGGTTATATGTTTGTAGAAGACTGGAAATGGGTGGACAGTTGTAAGGTTTACAAACAATGTTATGGATTTGGGAAAGTTATGAGTAGGTTAGATAATGTGGTAATTGCAGCAACTACAATTCCCTTCAGGCAATACAGTGGTGGGTTCTTCTTGGCAGGTTGACAGTGAATCATGATATTTTGCATTAACATTTCTCAAGTGTGTTTATCAAGGTCACTTAGATGTTGTTAAGGATGGACGCAGAACACTTTAGAGTAGACAAGAGGAGAAAACAGGCAATGTGCTTTCTTACAATATCTAAGAGGAAGTGTCTAGAGAGAGAGTGAGAGAGAATGGAATTTTTGGTGTAGCTCTTCACTATGTTTTTGATGTGTGTCAGATTTTAGGATCTCATCTACATAGATACCAAACAGTCATGCCAAGTTTGATTTTTGTTTCGCTGGAGCAGGTAACAGAGAAGAAGGCTTTGTTGATTTTAAGATATTTGGGAGTAAATATGACTGGGTTGGATATACTTGGCTTAAGGAATAGATGGGCAGATGTCAGACCGGCTTCTATACAGGAGAAGGCCTACTTGGTAAGTTCTTGTAGTCTGTTCATTTTTTTTTTGTGATATAGATATGTTGGAGCTTTTCTCCTCGGGCCTCTGCTGAAAAAGGGAGCTCTTCAGCTCAGTTGGACAATCCCGGTCAACAAATGTAAAATAAATAAATAATAAATAAAAATCTGCATACTGTACTAGAGATGCAGTCTTACAGGCTTTATGATCACTGATGGAGACTGTAAAGAGAATATGGGTCCCAAGACTGATCCTTGTGGTATGCCAACACGGAAGGGCAGGAAGGAAGAGATGTTTTTTCTCCACCTGACAGATTGAGCTCTACTTTGAAAGTAGCTATGAAACCATGACACAGCAGGGGTGTTGAGTCCTAAGTTACGATGTTTGGGTAGAAGAACACAGTGACAGACCATGTCAAAAGTCAATGATAACTCAAGGAAGAGGGCAGACACCAAGTTTCAGTCCTCCTGTTTGTGTTTACTGTACTAGAGAAACGAAGTAAAGCAGTAGATGCGCTGTGGTGGGGACAGAAGCCCTTCCCAGATGAAACAGGAGGTTAGTTTGCATGAGGTAATGTAAGAGTTTTGACTGGATGCATTTTTCAAGCATTTCTGATGAGGGAGAGAGAATGGCAGTGGGCCTGTAGTTGGAGAGCTCAGCTGAATGCTCTCCATAGTGGAGGGGAAGAATCTGGCTGTTTTCTAGAGGGTAGGGGCACACGCTTCAATGATGGAGTGATTCAGTGATATATTACAATTGAGACTTTTGTTTCTGCAGTCATCTTAAGGTATTCACCAGGTAGTTTCTTCTCGGGCTATGGTGATGGGTTTCAGTAATCGTGTGTTGGAAGGGGAGGTTTTAAGAAGTGGTCTGCCTCCTCTACACTCATTTTTGTGGATTTAGAGGGTATAAAAGGGAATCGCTGGTGGTGCTGTTGTCTGGTTGTTAGTTTTAGGAGAGTTTTGAGGTAGTGAGGAAACTGATTGATTGAATTAAATGAACGCTGAAAGCCTCAGCACAGTTGGTAGAGCTGTTAGTTTTAAATGTCAAAAATGGCCGAGTGCTGTGGCCGGCATTGAGCAGCTAGGTTACAGAGGACCAGAATGTTTCGGGATTTATGTAGTTTTTCAGTTGTAGGTCAGTGTAGTATGTTCTTTATCCAACTTAATTTGGGTTTTAGTTTGAATTCTGAGTTCTCTGTATTTTTGGAGATTTGTTAGTATTTCATTGGATAGGCATGTTTTCCAGGCTCTATCTCGGAATCTCATAAGGTGCTTTGTATTTCAAGACAGCCAGGGAGCAGGTTTGATCCTAACTCTCTTTTTCCTGATTGGAGCAAGTTCATTTAGGATGTTCAAGAAAGTAGAATTAAACACAGCTACGGAATCATCTACTGGAATGTACTTTTCACCATTCCAGTTATATAGTTTTAGATAGGAGATAAAGGAATCTGTTGAAATGTGTCAGATTATGAGTGATGCTGAAACATGGCTGTATTTGAAGGAATCTGTTGAAATGTGTCAGATTATGAGTGATGCTGAAACATAGCTGTATTTGAATAACAGTTTGCTTTCCTTTTATGCAGGCAGGAAGATGATCACTTAGGGTATTGGAAGGGTACCAGAGGTAAAGACTTTATGAGACATAGAGATAAGAATAGAGTCCATTAATGTTTCCTTTGTGTTGTTTTTATTATAACGGGTGGGAGTGTTGACTAGCTGCAAGAGATAAAAGAGATTTATTGATTCAATAGGAAAATGGGAAAAAATCAATCAACAACTACTATTCTTACCAGAAATCTAACCAGCTAACCTTTTTTATACATCATTTTTCTGGCCTCAGTGCCTGCTGACCATCAGGCCACTATTGCTGCTCATTTGCTCCCTATCACTGGGGCAAGAGCAATTTGTGGTACAACTGTCTCAGAGGCAGCCATGATAGGTGATGAAGTTCTATCCTTATCCCAGTCACTGGTGGCTGACATGGATACCAGTGCAGCTAGAGTGGACAAAGGGGGAAGCTGCCTCAGGTGCAAGATGTCAGGGGGTACAACTGGTAGATAGTGCACTACCAGCATTCAGCAATGGATGGTGATAGTGGGCTAAAGCACCTCAGAACTCTATGTGTGGTACTTAAGCTGGAGCAAGTGACTTGCTAAAGATTGAAGAACCTTTTCTTTTGCTCCTCAGGAACTACATTGTCAGGGAACTGGCTTTCTTGTTTGCTCCTGAAGCAAGGAGCACCGAAAGGACATTTTTTGGTCCTCAGCTCAGAGTTTAGGGGTGCTAGAACAGGGCACATTTTTGCTCCTCAGCTCATGGTTTAGGGGTGCTAGAACAGGGGACAGCAACAGCAGTAAGATAAGCCAGTAACACTTCTGCGCACCTCCACTGGGGCATCCAATACCCTCCCTGTAGAATGTATGGCTCTCAGACACTCCATGATGTCTACCGTCACCACATCACCAGCTGGGGATCACCAAGCTCAAGTACACCATCCCTACAGCCACTGAATGCATGCATGCTTCTACTTGCATGAGACTGAGATGCTTCACCAGGACCATCAAAATCCTCCTGTAGGATAGGAAGCTGAAGAAAATGGTTTACTTCCACCTTTCCTTGCCCGGATTCGGCATTGCATAAGCTGCTGTACAATCTGAAGTTATCCAAGTCACAGTCAGGACCTTCAGTAGAACTGCCCAAAAGGGCAACAGAAGGGGAAAAGGCTGACTATATTCTACCTGAAGTCCAACAGCGTTGACAAGAATCAGACGGTTAATAAGTGGCTCAAAACATTTTTTAGCAACAAAAGTAATAGTGGGTAACCGGAGGCAGCTTATACACCTAACTGCTGAGCCAGACAAAACAGACTGCGAAAGAAATGTCACTGCAGTGCATTTTGGGATATGGAAAGGTATAATGGTAGCCTAAAAAACATTTTACATGCAAAGCTGTCCTAATAACTGCAGGTCTTAAACCTGATGTTTCCAAGCATGGACATCCACTATCAGTATGCCAAATACTCCAACCACTAGTGTTTCTATAAAACAATGGAGCAACTAGGATAAAGAATTGAAAATGAAATGTATCCCACAACTTTGAAGCAAATGGTGTCCTCCCTACCAGCTGTTGGACTGAACAGACCCAAGATAAACACTTCCTTAAGAATGTGGTGGAAACGTGGAAGCTAGCTTGATTAGTAAGAAATATTTTGAAACTATGAAGTTCGATTTCTCCTGTTACGTACAGGAACTCACAAGCTAGAAAGCTGTATTATGGCATGGAAGGTTTGTATGTAAAGAACACACTGGGACAGTTTTCTTCTGTAACTCGAGGTCATATTAAGTTGTTCCAGGAGTTCCAACTACAGTCCACATTACTAACTTAAGCAGACAGAAACTTCAATATCTATCTTTGTCCAACAGTGGTCTTTTCATCTCTGAAGTCAATAACAGCCTGATCCCCTTGACTGTGTTAACCTTTTTATTCAGCTTCAAGTCCTGATGCTGCATCCGGGAATGGAAACCAGATTTCTAAATCACTCTCTCAAGTTCTATCAGTGTTGCCATCAGATTCCTGCTACAGCCAGAGATACCCTGATTTAGCTCAGAAAGGCAGTCAAACTGGCTCGGCTGCTGACTGAAACCAGGAAAGGTTGCACAATGGTGTTAAGAGGCAGAAAAATAGAAATATAAACATTATTTTTTTTCAGTTTACTTCTATGCAGCAACAAGTCTTAATACTTTTCAAGTCAAGCTTCATCAAAATAAAAATTAAAAGCCTAGTTTTTAAATCTGCAATTAATGGAAATATCAGGCTTATCATTTAAAAAAGCCACGATGAATAGTGAGCGGGCTCTGTTCCAGCCTATGAAGTAATGATTTAAGTTTAAAAGCATCACTTTCAACTACTAAAAATAAATTAAAACTGCTTTATTTATAAGAGGATATACTATACATGCCACCAAAGACAGAATGTCTCAAAGTACATAATAAAAGTGGAAAAGTACAGTTGTGTACACTTGCCATAAATGTAGATGTTCGAGTGTATTCACTGTTGCAGTCATCACATTTGGGTTATCCCTACCAAGGTAGCCCTCAGTCGGCCCGAATACCAGAGGCTTAGTATTTCTGTGTCAGTTGCAGTCGCTCCAGGACCTACGTCCGGTCATCAGTGTTATAAATTAAGGCAGCAGGCACCATTACATCAGTTTTTCTTGCCCTGTCAAAAGCCCCCAAGAGGGAGCTAGGTTAAGGTGGAAGAACACCACCAGTAAAAAGTAAATACCAAAATATCCTTGTAAGGACAGAGAAAGAGAGAGCGAGAGAGAGAGAAGGGGGATGGAGGGAGGGAAACTAGGACTGCAACAGTGAATACACTCCAACATCTACATTTATGGTTAGTGTACACAACTGTACTATGTTCTTCGTGTTTCACGTTGCAGTCATTACATTTGGGTTGAATCCCAAATCTGAAGAAAAGGGTGTAGGCAGTCAAGAAGACTGTGGGGCTGGCTAGGATGTCCTGCAAGACTGCTGTGGCAAAGCCTGCCCTAGATTTGGAGAAGATAGGCAGGTGGTAATGCTTGATGAAGGTATGAACAGATGTCCATGTTGCAGCCTCCAGGATGTCCCTGGTGGAGAACCCTCTGAGGAAAGCTGCAGAGGTGGAAGCTGCTCTGGTAGAATGTGTCCTGACCCCCATGGGTGGAGCTTTCCCATGCTGCTTGTAGCAGAAATGGATGCAGTGTGCTATCCATTTGGAGATGGTTTGTTTGGATATGGCCTTGCCCTCTGCTCCTGTAGCAAAGCTGACTAACAATTGATCAGTCTTTCTGAATGATTTAGTCCTGTCTAGGTAAAATCTGAGCTGTCTGTGAACATCTGGAGAGTGCAGAATCTTTTCCCCCTTGTTTTGTGGGTTAGGGAAAAAGGTGGCCAAATGAATGGATTGGTTGAGAGCCACACTGGACATCACTTTTGGTATGAAGCATGGGTTAGTCCTGAGGGAGATGCTGTCAGCGTGGAAAATGATAAAGGGCTCTACAGCCATTAGTGTTTGTAGCTAGGATACTCTTCTAGCTGAAGTGATGGCCAGAAGCAAGGCTGTGTTCCAAGAGAGGAACTTTAACTCTGTTGACGCTGCTGGTTCAAAGTTGGGCAGGGTGAGTTTTTCCAAAACAAAGTTAAGGTCCCAAGCTGGGGTAGGTGCTCTTCTGGGTAGCCTCAAGTTGTTAGCCCCTCTTAGGAACTGTTTGATGAGAAGATGGGAGAAAATAGGTGGCTCCGTGCTGAAATGAGCAGAGATGGCAGGGGCATGAATTTTAATGGAAGAGAAGGATAGACCCCTGTGTAGTAGGTCAGCCAGGTAATCCAGGATGAGAGGTAGGGAGGGCTGTGCAGTTCTGGCTCCCTTAGCCTGGATCCAGGTGCAAAACCTTTTCCACTTGTCAGCATAAGACTTTCTAGTGCTAGGGCATCTGGCCTCACGTATAACATCTAGAACTAGTTTGCTTAGACTGGCAGCTTGTGCAGTGGTCAGGGAATAAGCCAGGCTGTTAGAGATTGAGGGTCTGCAATTGGGGATGCATGAATTCTCCATTCCTCTGGGTCTGGAATGTTGGGATCTGAGGGAGATGTCATGGTGGCAGTGGTGACGTGCTTCGCAGCAGAGGGTACCAGTGCTGACAAGGCCAGTCTGGGGCAATCAGGAATGTCCTCGGTTTTTCCTCCATTATTTTGAGCAGTACCCTTGAAATGAGTGGTAGAGGGGGGAATGCATAGACCAAGAGGTTGACCCACTGGAAGGATGGAGCATCCACTTTCTAGGCATTGCTGTGAGGTTCCATGGTGCAGAATTTGCAGAGCTGATGGTTGGAGTTGGAAGCAAAGAGGTCGACCTTCGGGGTGCCCCATTTCTGGGTTACAAGGGTGAAGGTTATTTGGTCTAGCTGCCACTCGTGTGGGTCCAGAAGATTTCTGCTTAAGTTGTCTGCCAGAGAGTTTAGAGAGCCTGGCAGGAATTGTGCTAGCAGGTGTAGCTGCATGCCTGAAGTTGTGTGCCAAAGGGTCATGGCGAGCCTGCACAGAGGGTACGAGTGAGTCCCTCCCTGCTTGTTGATATATCACAGTGGTGTTGTCTGTTTTGATCAGTAGAGGCCCCTGCAGAGAGTAGGGATCTGAAGGCTGTCAGAGCTTGCTGAATAGCTAACATCTCTTTTTGGGTGATGTGCAGATATATTTGGTTTGGGCTCCATTGGTCCTGAATGCACCTGACGTCCAGGTGTGCACTCCAGGCATAGTCTGATGCGTCTGTGGTGAGGGTCTGGGTGGCGAGGGGTTGTGAGAAGAGTAGTCCCTTGTTGCGGTTGCATGCTGCTGGCCACCACAGGAAATCTTTCCTGAAGCAAGGTATCATTGGTATGATAGTTTCAGGTCTTGAGAGTGTTGACACCAAAGGCTTTTTAGGTACCACTGAAGTTTCCTCATATGCAGTCTGGCATATGGAATTAGTAGGATGCAGGAAGCCATGAACCCTAGAGCTTGCAGGATTTTCCTTGCAGATAACTGGGGTCTGGTGGCTAGTTGAGAGATGTAGGTTGTCAGGTAGGTTTGTTTTTCTGGTGTAAGGAATGCCATCTGGGATGCCATGTCCAGGCTTGCTCCCAGGAATACAATTTTCCACGTGGGCACTAGTTTGGATTTCTTCTCATTGATAGTGTACCCCAGGAAGGTCAGTAGGTCCTTTACAAAGGTCAGGTGCTTTAGCAGCTTTTCCTGACTGTCTGCCTGAATCAGGCAGTCGTCTAAGTATGGATAAATTTGAATATATCTTTGTCTGCAAAAAGCAATGGTGGGAGCCAGGCATTTTGTGAAAACTCTGGGAGCAGTGGATAAGCCAAAGGGAAGGAAAGAGAACTGAAAGTGCAGTGATCCTGCCCTGAAACGGAGATATTTCCTGCAAGATTCCCTGATTGAGATGTGTAGGTAGGCCTCTTTTAGTTCCAGGGTGGCAAACCAAGCATCCTTGGAGAGCATAGGCAGAAGTTGCTGGAGGCTGAGCATTTTGAATTTTGGTAAAACCAGGAAAGTGTTTAGAATGGACAGATCAAGGATGGGGTGCCAGGTGCCCTCTTTTCTGGGTACCAGGAAAAGTCTGGAGTAGAAACCTTGGCCTATCTGTTCTGCAGGAACGTGCTCTATTGCTCTCACAGAGAGCAGGGAAAGGACTTGTTTTTTCACCTCTGCCTACTGGTTTGGAGGAAGATCCGGGAAACCTTTTGGGGTTGAGAAAGTGTGGAAAGAAAATCTGTATCCCAGGGACACTATGTTGAGGACCCAGCGGTCGTTGGTAATGGTAGCCCAGGTGCTTGCATGGAAGGAGAGGCTTTCCTCCTGGGGCAAGTGCAGGTGGGCAGAGGGAGGGGGTAGAAGATAAGAGTCATTGTGAGTTCTTACCAAGAGGGGGTGGTTTTGCACTCCCTGGTTTTGAAGTGAAGGAACTCCATTGCTTTGATCTCTGCATTCCCTGTGGCTGTTGTCTGGGGGGGAGAGTCTGCTTTCCTGGGGTCTGGGCTGAACTGACCTGGAAGGGGCAGGAAAGGACCAGTGCTTGGAGGGGAAATGCCTGCTGAACCTGGGTTGCTGGACCTGTAGGAAATCCTTAACTGTCTGCATAGATTTAGCTTTTTCTTCCATCTTTTTTAAGACTTCCTCTGCCTTGGTGCCAAATAAGTTGCCTTCGTGCAATGGTGCATCCAATAATTTAGATTTGACATTGTCTGCCAAGGGCTGTTCCTTAAGCCAAGCATGCCTTCTAATTACAGAACTGGTGACTGCTGCCCTGGAAGAAGCTTCTAGGGTGTCAAAATCACAGTGTAAGGTGTGCTTAGTTACTTGACTTGCAGAGTGCATTAACTCTTGTAATGCTTTATTTTCTGCACAAGCAGGAAAGGATGATATTTTTTGTGTGAGGAATCCCATGGTATGTTGCTGATATTTCAGCATGTGGAACTGACAATTTAGTACTCTAATAACAAGAGTAGCAGAGGTGTATACTTTTTTTACCCCATCTGTCTAATGCTTAGGAATCCCTATCTGAGGGGGTGGGACTCTTAGCAGAAGTTGCTTTAATTCCTTTAGTTCCTTGAGAAATAACCTTGGGATCAGCAGTAGGATTTTTGAATAAAGTTTGTGAGAGTCAGGGATTCTGTAATACCTGTCTGGTTTCCTGGGAGCAGGAGGGAGGGTGTCAAGAGTCAAACTGGATTCCATAAAAACATCATCCACAACATCCAGGACAGGAGGAATGGCCAGAGGTCTGTGCTGTGGAAGATCTAGGAATTCCCAGAGTCTCTTTTTTGACTGAGGGTAGTCCTGACATTCTCTTTGGAAATGTTCCCCTAAGGTATGTAGGGTTTCCCCAAAGTAGAAGTCCTCGGGTGGAGAGGCTGAAGGGATGGATTCCTCTGCATCAGAATCCTCATAAGCTGAGAGGGGTTGCATATCTTCATAATCAGATGCATCAAAGTCATCGGACTCCTGTTCAGATAAAACTGCTGGGGACAAATCTCTTTGTCTTTTGAAAGGGGCAGCCTGGCTTCCCCGATAAACATTATAAGTTCTTCCACCATTTTAAGCATCTGAGACTGAGGCAAGGAAGCAGGTGCCTGAGATTGGGTCGTTGGTTTCTTGGGTGTGATTCGCACCCTGGGCCTTAGAAATTCGGTAGTTTTTGAAAGAATGGCAGACGTAAAAGAAGTCGTCGGTCTGTGTCGTGCATCGGTAGTACGAAGTACTTCCTCAGAAGCTGTTGCCTGCTCAGTGGCTCTGGACCCATCCAAAGTAGAGACAGCCACAGAATCCTTAGTCGATGAAAAGTCTTGCGGTATACCAGACTCCAAAAGGGTCTCGGTAGTGGCCTGTGAATCCACAGAAGTGGACATCAGGGGCTGCGAAAGCGCCTCACTGAGGACCAGAGAACTGATGACTAGATTAACGGAAGCGTCGTCGACAGTTTTGGACCTGTGCAGTCTGTCTCTGTCTTTATCTTTACATTTTTTCGGAAGATCTGCTGTTGGATGGGCTTACCAAAGCCATATCGGAATTCGAGGACAGAGCGAAAATATCTAGCTACAATATGGCCTAACGACATATAGTTCTGGCGTTGAACAAAGCACAAAAGCAACTGCGGGGGATGTCGTGGTCTGGGCCTAAGAGAGTGACGCAGTAGGAATGAAAATCTCAGTGTGGTATTTGCTTTCCACAGGTGAGACAATTGTTAACTTTTTCTGCCTTCGGTTAGAGCAAGAAGAAAAGATCCCCAATGGGGTACTTAGCTTTAGAAGACTTCAACTTCAATTTCGGAAACAAAAAACTCAAGTAGAGGCCGACCAGCATTCGTGCGAACTGCTTCTGCTTTGGGCTCCTCGGCAAGAAAGACTGATGTAATGGTGTCGGCTGCCTTAATTTATAACACTGATGACCTGACATCAGTCTTGGAGTGATGGCAACCAATGCAGAAATACTAAGCTTCTGGTATTCAGGCCGAATGAGGGGTACCCTGGCAGGGATAACCCAAATGTGGTTCTGCAACAGTGAAACATGAAGATCATCAAACCTAATTTTGTCATTGCTGACTA
Source organism: Protopterus annectens (assembly GCF_019279795.1). Classification (NCBI taxonomy): domain Eukaryota; kingdom Metazoa; phylum Chordata; order Ceratodontiformes; family Protopteridae; genus Protopterus; species Protopterus annectens. The sequence goes on from NC_056740.1 coordinate 447,835,867, forward strand.
CTGGAAGCTGTAATCTACAACCTCACCATAGGTCTCTATCACTGTATGTGAATTTACAAATTGCATTAATCAATACCAATGAAGGGAACTTGCTAAATGTAAACAGAAAGGATGCTCACAGACCTGAACGCTCATGGCACACACAGTTTTATTCCAAAAAAAGACCCAAAAAGAAGAGTTGTGCAAAAACTTACCATAACCTTAGATGTCCATCTCTTCCATATTGCAGTATTCATAAAGTACAGTTGTGTACACTTACCATAAATGTAGATGTTAGAGTGTATTCAATGTTGCAGTCATCACATTTGGGTTTTCTACCTGCAGGTAGCCCTCAGCCAGCCTGAATATCAGAATCTTCAGATTTCTGCATCGGATGCTGTCACTTCTTCCATGATGTCAGGTCGTCAGGGGTATAAAACATGCAGCTGATGTCATTACATCAGTTTTTCTTGCCCCAGATGTCAGGTGCCCCCACAATAGGAAGCAATTACATGGTATGGTATGGTACACCCCCATCAAAAAGCAAATACACAAGAAAAAATAAACACACCAACAAGAAGGAGAGGTAGAGCCAAGAGAAGTCAGGGGGCTGGAGGGAGGGTAACCAGGACTGCAACAGTGAATACAGAGGGAGGGGAACCAGCACTGCAACAGTGAATACAGAGGGAGGGTAACCAGGACTGCAACCGTGAATACAGAGGGAGGGTAACCAGCACTGCAACAGTGAATACAGAGGGAGGGTAACCAGGACTGCAACAGTGAATACAGAGGGAGGGTAACCAGGACTGCAACCGTGAATACAGAGGGAGGGTAACCAGCACTGCAACAGTGAATACAGAGGGAGGGTAACCAGCACTGCAACAGTGAATACACTCGAACATCTACATTTATGGGAAGTGTACACAACTGTACTATGTTCTTCGTGTTTCACTGCTGCAGTCATCACATTTGGGTTGATTCCCAAAGCCAAGGAAGGGAGGGGGAAGTTAAAGAGCAGTAGGGCCAGCTATTAAGCCCTGCAATACTGCAGTGGCAAATCCAGCTCTGTATTTAGAGAAGATAGGCAAGTGGTAATGCTTGGTGAAGGCATGTACAGAGCTCCAGGTAGCAGCTTCTAGGATGTCCCTAGTAGGCACTCTTCTGAGAAATGCCGCAGAGGTAGATGCAGCCCTGTTGGAATGTGATCTTATCCCCATGTGGGGTAGGTTTTCCATGGTGCTTGTAGCAGAAATGAATGCAATGGGCTATCCATTTGGAAATGGTTTGCTTTGTAATGGCCTTCCCCTCTGCCCCTGCAGCAAAGCTAACTAGCAGCTGGTCAGATTTTCTGAGAGGCTTAGTCCTGTCCAAATCTGTGCACGTCCAGAGAATGCAGTATCCTTTCCCCTTCATTTTGAGGATTAAGGAAAAAAGTAGGCAAATGAATGGACTGGTTTAGAGCCACACTAGACACCACCTTGGGAATAAAGGATGGATCAGTCCTGGGGGAAACCCTGACCGCATGGAAGATAATGAAGGGTTCCATTGCCATGAGGGTCTGCAGTTCAGACACTCTTTTTGCTGAAGTGATGGCTAGAAGTAAGGCTGTTTTCCAAGAAAGGAATTTCAAATCTGCTGTAGCAGCTGGTTCAAATGGGGGGGGGGGGTTCCAATACAAAGTTAAGGTCCCAGGCTGGAGTGGGAGCTCTCTTGGGGGGTCAAATTTTGGCCCCTCTAAGGAATTGTTTTAGCAAGGGGTGAGAGAAGAGGGGTGGGCTCAGTATTATAATGTGCTGAAATGGCAGAGGCATGAATCTTAATTGAAGAGAAAGTTAGACCCTTGTGGAGCATGTCTGTTAAATAATCTAGAATATGAGGTAAGCTGGGCACCATTGTGCCCATCCCCTGAGCCTGGCTCCAGGAACAGTACTTTTACACTTTTCTGAATAGGATTTTCTAGTACTAGGCCTCCTTGCCTCAAGAATGGCATCCAGCACCTGCTTATTGAGGGATGCTAGAGGTGAGCTCAGGGAATTAGCCAGGCTGCAAGGTTCAGGGTTTGAAGCGGAGGGTGCAGAATTCAGCCCGCCTGCTGGGACAGCAGAGAAGGGGTCTGAGGCAGGTGCCATGGTTGTAGCACTGTTAGACTGCACAAAAGTGGGTACCAGTGCTGGCGTGGCCAGTCTGGTGCAATCAGTATTGTCCTTGGCTTGTCCTGTTTGACCTTTAGTAGAACCTTCAAGAGAAGAGGCAGAGGGGGAAAGGCATAAACCGAGAGGCTTTCCCAGGTAAAGGACAGGCCATCCACTTTCCAAGCTTGGCTGTGGGGTGTTCTGGTGCAGAATTTGCTCAATTGGTAGTTTTGAGGGGAGGCAAACAGGTCTACCTCTGGTGTCCCCCATTTGTTACTCAAGAGCTTGAATATTTTGGGTTCCAGTTTCCATTCGTGTGTGTCCATGAGATTTCTGCTTAAGTCGTCTTCCACTGAATTTAGTTTGCCTGGCAGGAATTGAGCTTGTAGGTTCACTTGGTAGTGCAAGGCTGTGTTCCACAGAGCCATGGCTAGTCTGCAGAGTGGGTAGGAATGGGTTCCCCCCTGCTTGTTTATGTATCACATAACTATGGTGTCTGTCTTCACCAATAGTTGTCCTGGAAGAATAAGGTTTTTGAAGGCTGTCAGAGCATTCTGTACAGCTAATATTTCTTTTTGATTGATACGCAGGTGCATCTGTTTTGGGTTCCATTTGCCCTGAATGCACTGCCCTGCCATGTGAGCCCCCATGCATAGTCTGATGAGTCTGTTGTTAGGGTTTGGGTGGCAGGGGGTAGAGTGAAAGGGAGTCCCTTGTTGTGGTAGCAGGCCTCTGACCACCAAAGGAACTCTGCCCTTAGACAAGGAATGATAGGAATCATTGTCTCCAGGTCCTGAATGTTGACACCACAGACCTTTTAGATACCACTGAAGTTTCTTCATATGCACTCTTGCATATGGAATTAACAGAAAGCAAGAGGCCATGAACCCCAGGGCTTGCACGATTTTCCTTGCAGATAGCTGGGTTTTTGTGGCCAATAGTTTGAAGTAGGTTGTCAAACTTGTTTCTCTGGAGTGAGGAATGCCATCTGGGAAGTTGTGTTCAAGCTTGCTCCCAGGAATACAATCTGTTGTCAGGGTAATAGGTGTGATTTCTTCTCGTTGATGGTGTACCCCAGTGAGGTTAGAAGTCTCTTTACAAATGCCAGGTGTTGTAATAGCAAGTCCTGACTTCTCTGCCTGAATCGGGCAATCATCCAAGTATGGGTAAATCTGAATATATCTCTGCCTGCAAAATGCAATGGCTGGAGTTAGGCACTTTGTGAATACCCTGGGTGCAGCAGATAAGCCAAAAGGAAGTGCAGAGAACTGATAGTGCATGTAGCCTGCCTTGAAACGTAGGTATTTTCCCTTATTGGGATGTGCAGGTAAGCTTCTTTTAAGTCTTGGGTTGCTAGCCATGCATCCTTGGCTAGCATAGGAAGAAGCTGTTGCAGAATTAGCATTTTCAATTTTGGAACCACCAGGAAGGTGTTGAGAATAGAGAGGTCCAGGATAGGACGCAAAGAGTTTTCTTTTCTGGGAACCAGGAACAGTCTTGAATAAAAACCTTGTCCCCTTTGTTCTGCTGGGACAGGTTGAATCGCCCTGATACTGAGGAGAGAGAGCACTTGTTTTTGGGCCTCCACCCACTGATTTGGGGGGAGGTCTGGCCATCCACTTGGGGTTGGGAGTGAGTGGAAGTGGAATCTGTATCCTAGGGAAACTATGTTTAAAACCCATTTGTCTTGGGTAATGAGTTTCCAGTTTCTTTGCATGCAGGGCGAGCTTTCCTCCTAAGGGAGCAAGTAGTAGAGCAAGGCTTGGAAGAGTTAAGGATAAGTCATTGTGCCATTTTTCCATAGGGGGTGGGCTTACTACTCCCTGCTTTGGAAGTGAGAGCCCTCCACTGCTTAGATCTGTGCACAGTCTGAGACTTGAAGTTTTGGTGGTCTACTGCTCCTGGGTTTGTACTGAGAAGGCCTGGAAGGGACTGGAAAGGACCAGTTCTTTGATGGCCAATGCCTACTAAATCTAGATGGCTGTACTTGTAAGAAATATTTAACAGTTTGCATAGATTTAGCTTTTTCCTCCAACCTTTAGAGGACTTCTGCTTTGTTGCAAAAAAGGTGCTCTTGGTTTAAGGGTGCATCCAGTAATTTAGCTTTAACATGATCTGGCAAGTTTTGTTCCTTACGCCAAGCATGCCTTCTAAGTACAGACCCAGTAACAACAGCCCTGCAAGATGCTTCTAAAGCATCAAAACCACATTGCCAAGTATGTTTACCAGCTTGGTCAGCAGAATGCAGTAACTTTTGTAAATCTTTGTGTTCAGCACAGTCAGGAATCAACATAATTTTCTGTTTAAGTAGTCCCATAATATGCTGCTGATACTTTAACATATGAAACTGGCAATTTACAGCCCTAATGGCCAAAGTAGCAGAAGTGAATATCCTCTTACCCCATCTGTCTAAAGCTCTAGAGTCCCTATCAGAAGGGGTAGGGTTTTGGCAGTAGTAGCCTTAAAGTCTTTTGGTCCTTGGGAAATGGTCTCTGGATCCACAGCAGGATTCTTGAAGAGGAATTTGTGAGTCAGTTACTCTGTAGTACCTGTTAGGTTTCCTGGGAGCTGGAGGCAAAGTGTCTGGGGTAAGGCTGGATTCCAAGAAAACATCATCTACAATCTCCAGAACAGGAGGGACAGCTAGAGGTCTGTGTTGACACAGGTTTAAAAGTTCCCTAAGTCTCTTTTTTGGACTGAAAATAGTCCTGGCTTTCCCAGCGGAAATGCTCCCTAAGGGTATGCAAGGTTTCACCAAAAGAAAAATCTTCTGGAGGGGAAGCAGAGGGAATGGAATCCTCTGCATCAGAATCCTCATACATAGATAAGGGCAAATTCTGGTAATCAGAAGGAGCAGAGACATCAGATTCCTGATCAGAAGAATCAGAAAGAAAATCAGTTCTAGGTCTCTTGGGGGGGGGGGAGGCCGGCTTCCCCTAATTAAAGTAATAAGGTCTTCAGCCATTCTAAGCATTTGATTTTGAGGCATATGGGCCTGGGAATGTGCTTTGGTCATCAGTTTTCTAGGCGTAGTGAGAGCTTTAGGCCTGAGGAATTTGGTATTCTTAGCTTGAAACGAAGTCGGCTTAATATGAAAATTGGTAGGCCTGAATAAACCCTCAGAAGCCGGTGCCTGCACTGCGGCTCCGGACCCATCCAAGGTAGAGACATTCGCAGGTTCCGTAGTCTAAGAAGCATCTCGTGGCATACTGGACTGTGAATGGGTCTCAGTAGAGGCCTGCAAATCTGTAGTAGGGGGTATCAAGGGCTGCAAAAGCATCTGAGTACCGGCAGACTGGCGACTAGCTTAACGGAAGAATCGTCGGCAGTTTTGGAACTATGCGGTCTGTCTCTGTCTTTATCCTTACATTTTTTCAGATCATCGGTAGTCGGATGGCTTAACGAAGCCATTTTGGAGTACGGAGATAGAGAAAAAAAGGACTTAGCTACAAAAATAGCCCAACGAATAGTTCGGGCATTGAACAAGGCACAAAACTGACAGCGAGGGACGTCGTAGTCTGGGCCTAAACAGGCAACACTGTAAGAATGAACATCTCTATGAGGTATTTGCTTTCCACAGGCAAGACAATTGTTAATTTTTTCTGACATTGGTTAGAGCAAGAAAAAAGGATCCCCAACGGGGTACTTATCTTTTTGAAGACTTCAGGTCTGAAGCTCGAAAACGAAAATTTCAGGAGTCGGCTGACCAGCACTTGTGAACTGCTTCTGCTTTGGGCACCGCACGGCAAGAAAGACTGATGCAATGGCATCGGCTGCATGTTTTATACCCATGATGACCTGACATCATGGAAGAAGCGACAGCATCCGAAGCAGAAATCCAAAGACTCTGGTATTCACACCGTCTGAGGGCTACCTGCAGGCAGATAACCCAAATGTGATGACTGCAACAGTGAAACATGAAGACCATCTGTAGGGAGGTTGCTGCCTGCAGCACCAACATCCGGAGAGTATACTAAAGTCTTGTTGTAGGAGGGCGTGTGTGATGTCCTGCGCCAGGGCCATAAACCAACATAGGGTATAAAGGTGATGTCTGCACATACCCTCTTCAGAATGGACTGCCGCATACATTAGTACTCCTGGAGGTTTAAGGAGGATCAGGGTAGGTAGACCCTGGAGACTCATGTAGACTAGAATAAGGTATTTATTAAGCTGTGATTAGTGGAGAAGTTAAAAGGAAGGCAGGATGCCAATGTGCCCACAGGCAAATAATGTATAATAGGCAGGTGAGCTGGAGGGGGCAGGAAGGGAGGAACTGAATACTGCAACATAGAAGAGAAGGACATCTAAGGTTATGGCAAGTTCTTACACAACTATTCGATGTCCTTCTAATCTCATGGTGCAGTATTCATAACAGTAGGGATTGTGCCAAAACTTTTAGGTATGAACCTGGGTGGAGGATTGGGGTCCTTGGTCACAGATTAGTACTAGGATAACTGCCCTTGTGGACCATTTTAAGCCTAGTCATTTACCTCATGTGAGAATCAAACCCTGCACCTTGCATCTGTAAGGTAACCACCTTAACCATTATGCCAACCCTGAAGAATAAACCTGGCAAACCCAGCTCTAGCCCTGGTGGCTAGGTGCAGTATGTAATGTTTGGTGAAGGTGTGCACCGAGGCCCAAGTGGCAGCTTCTAGAATTGAGGCATAGTCAGCCCCTTTGAAAACGGCAGCTGAGGAAGCAGCTGCCCTGGTAAAGTGCGATTTGACATGCCCCTCTAAGGCTTTACCATGAGTAGAATAACATATTCCAATGAATTTTGAGATCCTTGAAGAAATGGTTTGTTTGGTGACTGCCTTCCCTAGAGCCCTAGGATGAAAGGAGATGAAAAGCTGATCAGATTTTCTGGTAGGTTTTGTTTTGTCCTGACCAGTACTCAGCAGGTACTCACCCAGAGGACATGAGTGATCACTTACTCACCTAGGTTATCAAATTCAAGAAAATCACCCCCCTTCTTACAACCATAAAAAAATCAGGAACAATAATAAATTCAACACCTCCATTTTTCAAACTGAACTTAAAGCCCACAACTGGACAATACTCAAGTCTCTTCCTCTTGAAGAGGCAGTTATCTACTTCAACACCACCTTCTTCAAGATTCTAGATTCCCATGCTCCAATATGGTCCATTAGAACTAAAACCAAAACCGCACCATGGCTCTCTAAGGAAACAAAATCCAAAATCCTATCTAGAAACAAGATGTGGGTCATATGGCGACTCTAAAGACCCACACTCCACCAAACCTTCCGCAACTTAGAAATGAAACTAAAAGAATGATCTTAAATGATAAAAAAACTTCTTCCTCCACCTCCAACACAAACACCTTAATAATCCACAAAATTCTGGGCAGGCTTAAACAAGCTCCTGCACCCAGGCCAGGCAACCACCCCACTCCAACAACTTGCAAACAACAGTGCCCTGTAACCATTGCTAACACATTCAATAGTTTCTTCACAGAAACTATACAATCCCTGGCCACACAATGCAAACAAACAACCAGCCCACTCCACTACCCATGCCAGCAGAATACTACAACTACATCAGATCATCTATTTACCTTGATCCAGTACCCATATCCTGTATAACATCTCTTCTTAAAAACTAAAACCCACTAAGCTAGCAGCTGACCTTCTCCCAGCTGAGTTTCTGCAAAAGCAGCTAAGGCCATTTCCTATCCGTCTCCATAATCATAAACCACTCGTCAGAAGCCTTCATCCCTCCATATGGAAAATGTCCCACATTATTCCCCTCCAGAAAGGTGGTAGCTCATATCCGGTCCCCATAATCATAAACCGTACCTTGTCAGAAGCCTTCACCCTCTTCATATGGAAAATGTCCCACATTATTCCTCTCCATAAAGGTGGTAGCTCATATCCGTCTCCATAATCATAAACCGTACCTCGTCAGAAGCCTTCATCCCTCCATATGGAAAATGTCCCACATTATTCCTCTCCAGAAAGGTGGTAGCTCATATCCTGCCTCCATAATCATAAACCGCACTCGTCAGAAGCCTTCATCCTCCATATGGAAAATGTCACATTATTCCTCTCCATAAAGGTGGTAGCTCATATCCGTCTCCATAATCATAAACTGCCTCGTCAGAAGCCTTCATCCCCTCCATATGGAAAATGTCCCACATTATTCCTCTCCATAAAGGTGGTAGCTCATATCCCGTCTCCATAATCATAAACCGTACCTCGTCAGAAGCCTTCATCCCCTCCATATGGAAAATGTCCCACATTATTCCTCTCCATAAAGGTGGTAGCTCACTAGAGCTAGCCAACTACAGACCTATAGCTATACTCTCACCCCTGGCCAAAATTATGGAAAAGTGTGTCCACAAACAACTGATGGAACACCTCACCAAAAATAAAATTCTAGCCAACTCCCAACATGGCTTCAGGCCAAATCACAGTACCACATCAGCCCTACTATCCTTTTCTAATACCATCAATAACTTCAGAAACAATAATAAACTATCATCTGCTCTTTTCTTAGACCTCTCCAAGGCCTTTGATATGGTGAACCACATTCAACTCCTCCATACATTAAAAAAACTATCACTCAGCAATTCCACGCTGAAATGGTTCCAATCCTACCTGTCCAATAGGCAACAGGCTGTTCTATGGCAGGACAAATTATCCACATGCCTACCTGTTACACTTGGGAGTTCCCCAAGGATCTATTCTTGGCCCTCTTCTCTTCACCATCTTTGTTAATGACCTGCCCATAATCACCCCCCATGCCACATGCATTCAATATGCAGATGATTCAACTATCATCAGCACTGCCTCCAACCTGTCAGACCTCACTGCTTCAACCCAAGACACCTTCAACCTAATAGAAAAATGGTTCTCAAGTCGTCAACTAGTTCTCAACCCCAACAAAACAAAACTACTTACTTTCTCACCCACTAACAAGACTCTTCCCCCCACCTTCTCTATTACATCCTCCAATGGAATCACTATATCACCAGAAGCTCACACAAAGCTATTAGGTGTTACCATTGATAACTCCCTTAAATTTGACACCCATTTCAATCTAACCATCAAAACCGTCAATAAAAAGTGTGGCTCTCTCTATAAAGTAAAACACTTTCTCACTCCTCACGCTAAAATTACAATTGCCAGCACACACCTACTATCAACTCTTTTCTATGCCTCCTCCCTCTTTACAAACCTAAACAAGACAACCCTTAACAAACTTGCTTCTTGTTACAATCACATAGCTAGATTTGCCACAAATTCCACCTTTAGAACGCACCACTGCACTAACTTGAAGCAACTAGGGTGGTTAGAGTTTTCCAGCCAACTCCATTTCAACCAACTCAAAACAGCTCACCAGATACTGTATCACCCAGAGAAAACACCAGCTCTGAAAACATCATTCACCCCTATATTAACCTGCAATCTTTACGCTCCTCCAATAAGATCTTAGCTCAAACTACCAAAGCCAATAATTCTGCTGGGGATTCTCTATTCTCAAACTTTGTAGGTAAAATGTGGAACTCCCTACCGACCATGCTCACCTCAGAACCTTCACTCCTACAATTCAAAAAAAAGCTTAAACCCATCTCAATACTCTCTGGCAATGTCCCTGTTCCAAACCTGATTAACCACTATCATTTACCCTTCTCTTACCTCACTATCCTTAACCGCTTTTTAACAAGGCGCCCCGCCTTTGTAACTGACCTATGTTTTTTTTTTATATGCTGCTGTTATTTTTTTCCCAAGATGTGATGTATCTTTATATTGTATTTAGAACTCAACTGTCTTCCTTTTTTGCATTAACAATGTTCGTATGTCTGTTATGTACCTGGAGCTTTTCTCCCCGGGCCTCCGCTGAAAATGGACATGTATCCAGTCGGACTCTCCCGGTTAACAAATGTAAAATAAATAAATAAATAAATAAATAAAATAATACCTCAACTGCCTGTGTACATCCAGAGAGTGCAGGGTCCTCCCTGAGGTATTTTGGGGGTTAGGGTAAAAAACAGGAAGGTTAATTGCTTGGTTTAATGAAAGTTAATTAACTACCTTAGGGATGAAAGAGGGATTAGTCTTGTGGCCAACTCTGTCCTTGTGAAAAACGAGGTAAGGAGGAACAGCCATAAGGGTTGTATCTCTGATACCCTCCTGGTGGAGGTAAGGGCACTAGAAGTACAGTTTTAGGGGTGCACAGTTTTAGGGTTACTCACTGTGCTGGCTCCAAAGGTAGCAGCATTAGTTTTTCTAGGACAAAATGCAGGTCCCAAGGTGGAGGGACAGGCTTTCTGGGGGGGGGGGTCTGATATGAAGAACTCCTTTCAGGAGAGCGTGACCTCCAATCTAGAAGCCAGTGGTGGTAACATGGGCAGACAGGCAGAGATGGCAGATAAATGGACTTGAACGATGAGTAAGTTAGTCCTGAGTGAAGGAGCGCACACAAACAGGAAAGGACCAAAGGAACAGGAACAGTCATGGGGTCCTAATTTTTCCTCGGACACCACCTGGAGAATCTTTTCCATTTAGAAATGTAATTTCTCCTGGTGCTAGGTTTCCTGGTCTCCTGCAGGACACTGAGCATGTCCTCTGAGTATAGGTGTTTGAAGGGGATTAGAACCCCATCACCCATAAGGTCAGCTTTAAGTTGTTCACTTGAGGGTGTAGGAGGAGTCCCCTGTTCTGTGCGAGCAAGTCTATTCGGCGGGGTAACCTGTGATGATTGCCCTTGGCTAGTAGGTAAAGGGGAAACCAGTGCTGCCTTGGACAGTAGGGGGTCATCAACAGGATTTTTGGTTTATCCTTCTGGATTTTGAGGATGACTTTCTGCATCAGTGTGAAGGGTGGAAAGGCACAGAGATAAATCCCCCCCCCCAAGGAAAGGAGAAGGTGTCCACTTTCCAGGCTTGTGGATGTGGGACCCTTGTGCAAAATTTGGGCATCTGTTTGTGCTGGGAGGAGGCAAATGGATCTAGTTGTGGAATACCCTACCCGTGTACAAGATCTAGGAACATCTCTCTGAAGCATCCATTTGTGAAAAGGAGCTGAAGTTGTGGTTAGAGAGTCTGCCATGACATTCTCTGTAGAGGGAATGTAAACTGCTACTAGATGGATGTTGAGAACTGATGCTAGAGTCCAGATTTGGATGGCTAAGTGGCAAAGGGGATAGGATCTTGTCCCCCCTCTTTATGTACCACATGACAGTCATATTGCCTGTGATCACTTTGAGAGTTCCTGAAAGTAGGGCTGTTTTGAAAGTGTGTAGGGCAAGATGGAGTGCCCTCACTTCCTGGATATTGAGGTGGTCCTTTAGTCTTAGTGTGGACCATGTTCCCTGCACAGTGATCTACTTCTGGTTGTGCTGTAGCACTGCACCCCAAACCAAGTCTGATGCATCCGTGGTGAGTTCTAGCAGGTGGGCAGGTACCTGTAATGGGATTCCCTGCTTGTGATGGATGGCAGAGATCCACCCCTAGAGTTCTCTCTTCAGACACTGGAGTAGGGGGAGAGGAGTGTCCAGGGGATGGGAGTGTTGCCTCCATAAGTTCTTCAATATCCACTGGATCTTTGTCATGTGGAGTCTTGCTAGGGGTAACATGGGTATTAGGGATGTCATGTGTCCTAGCATCCTTAGGAATTCTCATGCTGGCAATGAAGCGAGATTGATGAGTTTCTTGAAGTATATGCCAAGATCCGGGATTCTTTGTTCTGGAATAAAGGCTTTCATTAGGTCTGTTCTGATTCTGCATCCCAAGAAAACCATGTCTTGAGTGGGTTGTAGATAAGACTTTTCGTTGTTTATAGTGAACCCTAGGTGGGTCAGGGTGGAGATCACCTGTCTTAGGTGCTCTTGGAGGACTTGGGGGTCTTAATGAAGGACAATCAGGTCATCTAGGTATGGGCATATTTGTATACCCTGTGTTCTGCAGTGAGCAATGAAAGTTGCTAAACACTTTGTGAACACTCGAGGGGCTGTGGAGAGTCCAAAAGGCAAGACAGAGAATTGAAAATGCCAGGAACCTACTGCAAAGCGGAGGAATTTCCTGTAATCTGGGTGAATAAGTATGTGGAGGTAGTCATCCTTCAAATCCTGGGCTACCATGAAGGCCTGGGCGGGAATGAGTGGTAGGAGCATAGGTAAGGTGATCATTTTGAAGCTGGGTTACCTTGAGAAACAGATTTACGAAAGATGAATCCAAATCCAGAACTGGTCTCCATGGACCGTCTTTCCTTCGTACCAAAAACATTCTTGAATAAAATCCTTTGTTTCTTTGGGTGGGTGCTATTTGTTCTATGGTGCCTTGGGCCAGTAGTTGCTGAATGATAGTGCGGAAGAGGTGAACTTGGTTTGCTGGAGGTTGCGGAATTCCCTAGAAGGGATAACATCCACCAAGTTATAAAGTAACCCCTCTGAATGATGGAGAGTAACCATTTTTCTGTTGTAATTTTCTGCCAGGAGGATAGGGAGAGGGTGAGGCGAAGGGACAATGGGGTGTTTTGATTTTGTAATGGTAAGTCACAGAGGAGGTGGTTTGGCTTGTTCAGACTGTGTCTGAAAGGGGGTAATGGAAGGAGTGGAGGGAAACCTGGGGATAGACGTTTTCCTCGGTTGCCTGTGTCCCTTTGTCTGAGGAGCTGTGTGGGAGAACTGCCGCCTGACAAAGGAAGTTCTTTGTGGATAGGTTCTGTGGTATCTGGGTATGGGAGACACCAGCAAGTGCTTTAGGTTTTGCAGTTCCTTTCCTTTCTCTTGAGGCCTGGCCAAATAGGGCTTTATTGTCCAGGGGGGCATCACAAAGCTTTGTTTCAACATCTAAGGGCAGTGGGTGGAGTCTCAGCCATGAGTATCGCCTTAGTACTCAGCCAGAAGCAGCAGATTTGGATGATGATTCCACAGTGTCGTAACTGCACTTAGAGTGCCTAGTTACTTGGGATGCTGTTGAGAGTAGATTGTTAAGTTGAGTTTTAATATTGGATTCAGGGGCCTCCGAGAGTAGGGTAGAAGCCCTGGCAATTGAGTCTAGGACATACCTAGCCATGTGGGTTTGGTAGTTAAAGGCTCTTATAGCAAGAGTAGAGGAGGTATACACCACCTTTTTCTCTAGTCTAACCGCAAACTTACTGCCTTTATCTGTAGGACAGAGGGCAGCAGAAGGTAATTGTCTGGATGTCTTATCTGCAGAGACTGCAATAACAGCAGGGTCTGCTGGTGGGTTTCTAAAAAGGAACAGAGTGTCCTGTGGAACCTTATAAAAATGGTCAGGACATTAGAGGGTGGGGATTGTGAGTCTGGTGCCTGAGAGGCAGCCAAGAAGGCATCCTGGAAGGCAGGGAGCAAAGGGGGCACAGCTGACTGGGATGGCTGTTCCACTTGAAGGAGGTCAAAATACCTTTTCTTACTATCTGAGACCTCTGAGGCCTGCCATTTAAAATGTTCCCTCATGAGGGAGATGGTATCACCAAAGGTGAATTCTTCCCCAGAAGACTCTGGGGTGATGGAATCCTCTTCCTCTGGGGTAATACAGTCCTTGGGTGAATCAATTTGAGATTCATAGGTCACAGAATCTTCATATGAGGAAAGATCTTCCTCTCATATAAGTAAAGGGGGCCCTGTAGGAGAAAAGTACAGTTGTGTACACTTACCATAAATGTAGATGTTAGAGTGTATTCACTGTTGCAGTCATTACATTTGGGTTATCCTGCTGGCAGGTTGCCCTCAGTCGGCCAGAATTCCAAAGTCTTGGGTCCTGCGTCAGTTGCTGTCGCATCTTCCCTAACGTCAGGTCGTCAGGGGCATATAAGATGCAGCCGACGCCATTTTATTCAGTTTTTCTTGCCCCTGATGTCAGGTGCCCCCAAAAGGTTAGGCTAAAATTATGTAAATAAAACATACATGCACCAAAATAAGCTTTAGCTTCATCTATAAGCAAATACACCACCTAGGTTGTATAGTTTAGAGAAGTAAAGATAAGTTCCAGCAAAAATAAGGGGGATGGCGGGTGGGTAACCTGGACTGCAACAGTGAATACACTCGAACATCTACATTTATGCCAAGTGTACACAAAGTACAGTTTTGTACCTACCATAAATGTAGATGTCCGAACTGGATAGCATCTGCAGTCATAACAGCTGGGTTGTCCTGTCGTCAGGCAGCCCTTCAGTCGGCCGGATTCCAAAGTCCGGGTCCGGCTTCGGCTGATGTCGCACTTCACCCGACGTCATCTCTGTTGGTCTTCGGGTATAAAAGCATCAGCCGACGCCATTTTCCTCAGTGTTTCTTGCCCCAGATGCCAGAAGCCCTCTTGGAAGGCCTAAATTTTTTTTTTTTTTTTTTTTTTTTTTTTTTTGGATAGAATGCCAATGTTTCCAAAAAGGTATAGGTAAACACAAAAATAAGCATGTATGTACATATATACAAACAAATACACCATAGAAGACTCCCCCCCACCAGCTAGCTATTAGGGGGGGGGGGGTAAACACCCTAGGAGTACCACAGAGGGGAAGGAGGGAGGGTAATCCTGACTGCAGATGCTATCCAGTTCGGACATCTACATTTATGGTAGGTACAAAACTGTACTATGTCCTTCATGGATGCATCTGCAGTCATAACAGCTGGGTAGAATACCATAGCCAACTAGGGGAGGAGGATAAAGGAAGATTATGGTGTGTTTAGGATCCCTTGCAGTACAGCAGTGGCAAACCCTGCTCGGGATCTGGAATATAGAGGCAAATTATAATGCTTGGCAAATGTATGCACGGAGGTCCAAGTAGCCTCAATAATGTCTTTGGTTGCCACTCCTCGTAAGAAGGCTGTGGTAGTGGCTGTTGCCCTTGTAGAATGAGGTCTTATGTTCTGTGGAATTGGTTTCCCATGGAAGGAGTAACAGAATCGAATGCAATTTCCTATCCATTTGGAGATTGTCTGTTTGGAAATAGCTCTTCCTTCCCTTCCTGTTGCATAGGCTACAAAAAGTTGGTCAGTCTTTCTGTTGCTTTTGGTTCTGTCCAAGTAGTAGCGTAGCTGTCTATGTACATCCAAGGTATGCAATATTCTTTCGCCTCTGTTTTGTGGGTTGGGAAAGAAGGTAGGGAGGTGGATTGCCTGGTTTAAGGACACCCTGGATACCACCTTAGGCATAAAGGTTGGATTAGTCCTCATGGACACTCTATCTTGGTGGAAGATTAGGAAGGGTTGCACTGCCATTAAGGCCTGTAGTTCTGAAACCCTCCTTGCTGAAGTAATTGCCAGTAGGAAAGCAGTTTTCCAAGACAGGTGTTGTAGGTCTGCTGTTGCTGCTGGTTCAAAGGGTGATAGTGTCAACTTTTCTAGTACGAAGTTTAAGTCCCAAGTTGGCAATGGTGGTTTCCTTGGAGGTTTTACATTCTTGATTCCTCTGAGGAACTGTCTGAGTAAAGGGTGTGAAAAAACAGGTGGATCAAAGCTGTATTCTGCTGAAATAGCTGATGCATGTATCTTGATGGAGGAGTAGGACAGGCCTGAATATATAAGTTCGGCCAGGTACTCCAGAATATTAGGCATATCTATGTTTGACACATCTTTTCCTCTTTCAGAACTCCAAGTGACAAACCTTTTCCATTTTCCAGCGTAGTTCCTTCTTGTTGAAGGTCTGCGTGCTTCAAGAATGATGTCTTTAACTCTTTGGGAAAGTTCTTGCTTAGCTGCTGCTATGTGATGTTCCATGCAGTCAGTTGTAACGTTTTCAGGTTTGGATGTATGGTGCTGTAGTTGTTCTGAGTTAGCATCAAAGGCATCAGGGGTATTGGCCACATATTGTTCCGAGACATGCTCCTCAGCAGCGGGTACCAGTGTTGTCTTGGCCAGTTTGGAGCTATCAGGATTATCCTTGGCTGTTCCTCCTTGATTTTTAGTAATACTTTGTGTATCAAGGGAAAAGGTGGGAATGCATATGCTCTTAGGCCTTTCCAGCTGAAGGAGAGAATCCACTTTCCATGCTAATGGGTGGAATGTCCTTGTGCAGAATTTTTGGAGCTGGTGATTGTGGGGTGAAGCGAATAGATCTATCTGAGTCATTCCCCATTTCTTTGTGATGGTCTTGAAGATGTCCGGGTGCAGGTGCCATTCGTGGGCATCTGATGTGGTTCTGCTTAATATGTCTGCTAGAGTATTTTCTTTTCCTGGTACAAATATTGCCTGTAGCTGGATGTTGTAGCTGAGTGCCAGGGTCCACAGTTCCAACGTCAGTCTGCATAGGGGGTATGAATGAGTGCCTCCCTGTTTGTTGATGTACCACATGACTGTGGTGTTGTCTGTCCTTATCATCAACTGGCCCTCTTTGAGAAATGGTCTGAACTTTTGGATTGCCAGTTTTACTGCCAGCATTTCTTTTAGGTTGATGTGCAGGTGAAGTTGATCCTGAGTCCACAATCCTTGCACGCGTTTGTCCATCATGTGGGCCCCCATCCTAGGTCTGAAGCGCCTGTTGTGATGTTCTGGCTTGCTTGACCTCTGCGAAAGGGAAGGCCTGGGTTTGACTGGCATGCCTGAGCCCACCATAGGAACTCCTGTTTTATGCATGGAATTAGTGGGATTTCTGTTTCTAGGCTGTGCCTGTGCTGGGACCATAAATTCCTTAGGTACCACTGTAGTTTTCTCATATGAAGTCTGGCAAATGGGACCAAAATTATGCATGATGCCATGAAGCCCAAAGCCTGCAGTACCTTTCTTGCTGTTAACTTGTTCAGTTTTGTTAGTGCCAAGAAGTAAAGAGGAGTTCTTTTGTTTTTCTGTAGTTAGGAATGCCATTTGTCTTACTGTGTCCAATTCCGCTCCCAAGAATGTCCTTGTTTGGGATGGTATCAGCCTTGACTTTTGTAAATTGACTGTGTATCCCAGTGCTTGTAGCAAGTAAATGACCCTTTGTAAATCTGTTGTCAACTTGCTTTTGTTGTCCCTTGTAGTAGGCAGTCGTCCAGGTATGGGTAAATTTGAATTCCTGTAGTCTGCAATGGGCGATTACTGATGCCAGGCATTTTGTGAATACTCTGGGCAGTAGATAAGCCAAAAGGCAATGCTGAGAATTGATAGTGCTCTGATCCTGCAAGAAATCTAAGGTATCTTCTGCAGATTGGTCGAATAGGGACGTGCAGGTATGCCTCCTTGAGATCTAGAGTTACCAGCCAACACTCCTTGCCCAGCATGGGAAGAAGTTGCTGTAGGGTCAGCATTTTGAATTTTGGTACAATGATGTATGTATTTAAGGTGGACAGGTCGAGAATTGGTCTCCAACTTTTACCCTTTCTTGGAACTAGGAATAGTCTGGAGTAGAACCCCTTTCCTTGCTCTGCTGTTGGTACTTTTTCCACAGCTCTCATGTTTGCTAACTCCATTATCTGTTTTAGAGCTTCTACTTTTTGATTTGGAGGTAGATTTGGCATTCCTCTTTTGACTGGTAAAGTGTGGAAGTGGAATCGGTAACCTTGATCTATGGTTTGTAAAATCCACTTGTCTTTTGTTATGTGGTGCCAGTTCTTTGAAAATAAGGTTAACTTTCCACCTAGAGGAGCTGCTATTTGTTCCCTGGTAGGCGGATTTAGGATTAAGTCACTGTGGCTGTGCTGTTGTAGTGGCAGTGGTTGTGTCTGAGCCTCTGTTGTTACCTTGCCACTGTCGTCCTCTGTAGGCACCACCTCTAGATTGGTTTCTGCCTCTGGAACGCCTATTCCTGCCCCTTTGAAATCTTGTGGAGTCAGGAAAGGACCAATTTTGGCAGGCCAGTTCCTGCTAAACCTTGGGGTTGAACCTGCAGGAAATCTTTAACCGCTTGAACTAATTTTGCTTTTCTTCCATTTTCTTTATAACCTGCTGTGCAGGTGTACCAAACAAACTTGTCTTATCCATAGGAGCATCTAGCAACTTAGCTTTAACATGATCCGGTAGAGGTTGCTCCTTTAGCCATGCATGTCTTCTTATCACTGTGCCAGTCATGGCTGATCTAAATGAAGCCTCCAGTGCATCATAGCCACATTTTAAGGAATGGTTACTAACCTGTTGTATGTTATTTACCATCTCTAATACATATTTCTTGTCAAGAGGTTCATCAGTGGTTAGCTTTTTAGTTAACTGATCAAGCATAAACTCTTGGTATTGTATCATGTGAAATTGACAGTTTAAAGCTCTAGCTGAGAGAGTAGCTGAAGTGTAAACCTTTTTACCCCATCTGTCTAATGACCTTGCTTCCCTTTCAGAAGGAATAGGGTTTTTAGCTATGGTCGCGGCTACTGCCTTGGGACCCTGGGATATAGATTCGGGGTCTGCAAGAGGGGCCTTGTAAAGGTGGTGATGAGTATCTGGCACCCTGTAAAATCTGTCTGGTTTGGCCGGGGCTGGGGGCAATGAATCTGGAGCAGAGCAGACATCATTGAAAGCATCATCTACCACAGAGAGAACAGGAGGAATAGCTAAGGGCCTGTGTTGTGGAAGGCGTAGAAGGGTTCTAAGTCTTTTTCTGGAATCTGAAAAATCTTGTTGCTGTCATTGGAAATGCTCTCGCATGGCATGTAAGGTTTCCCCAAAGGAGAATTCTTCTGGAGGAGAAGCGGCTGGAATAGATTCTTCAGCATCAGAATCTTCAAAATTGGAGAAAGGGGCCTCTGGCTGGTCAGTTATGTCTGATTCATCAGCCGAATCATCAGAGGACACTGGCTCAGGGGGCTCTGCCCTAGGTCTCTTCTCTGGGGGCTGAGAGGCCCTGTCTGGATGAGATTGAGATCCTCTAATTAATGTAATTAAATCTTCTGCCAAAGTAAGCATTTGAGAACTAGAAGAGGGCCTGGTAGAGGGGGGTTTAACAGGCACTGTTTTAGAAGTCTTGGCTGCTTTAGCCCTGGCGAAGGCCTTAATGGACATGGCTGCTGGAGGCCTAGCAGCACCACGTGCTGGGGTAGAGACATCCAAGGGAATGGTGTCTGATAAGTCATTGGCAGCCGCCGTAGTGGGTAAAACTTCTGAGGTTTTTTCAAGAGTTGTAGCAGGGGCCTCAGCTGTAGAGATAGATTCAGCTGTACTTTGATCAGTTTTCTCGGTTTCAGCCGAAACCGAGACACTCGCGGTTTAAGCATGGTTTCGGCCGAAACCGCGGACCGCGAGTGTCGGTCTTTATCTTTGCGTTTTTTGGCAGAAAGTGTAGTCGGAGGATCCGACGACATAATGTACGCAAAATCAGAACCGAAAAACTGTTCTGCAAACTCCGACCGACGCCTAAGCGTTCGTCGGTTGAAGGAAGCACAGGCCGAACAGGCTGCTACGCTGTGGGCTGGGCCTAAACAAGGCAGACAGTAAGAGTGGAAATCTTTATGAGGTATTTGTTTCCCACAGGTTAAACAATTATTAACTTTTTCTGACATCGGCTGAGGCAAGAAAGAGTCCCCAACGGGGTACTTAGCTTTAGAAGTCTTCAAAGTAGTATTCGTAGAAATAATCTCTGGATCCGACCGACCGGCACTTGCGAACAGCTTCTGCTTCGGGCGCCACGCAAGAAAGACTGAGGAAAATGGCGTCGGCTGATGCTTTTATACCCGAAGACCAACAGAGATGACGTCGGGTGAAGTGCGACATCAGCCGAAGCCGGACCCGGACTTTGGAATCCGGCCGACTGAAGGGCTGCCTGACGACAGGACAACCCAGCTGTTATGACTGCAGATGCATCCATGAAGGACATCTGTACTATGTTCTTCGTGCTTCACTGTTGCAGTCATTACATTTGGGTTGAGTCCCAAAGCTAAGGTTGGGGGGCTGGAGCTAGACAGCATTAGGAGCGGCTATGAGGCCCCGCAGAACTGCAGTGGCAAAGCCTGCCCTGGATTTAGAGTAAAGAGGCAGATTGTAATGTTTTGTAAAGGTATGCACTGAACTCCAAGAAGCAGCCTCTAAGATGTCTTTGGTTGGTACCTCCCTGAGAAAGGCTGCAGAATTGGCTGCAGCTCTAGTTGAATGTGGCCTAATGCCCTTAGGCACTGGCTTGCCATGCTGTGAGTAGCAGAAACGAATGCAGTGACCTATCCACTTTGAAATAGTCTGCTTGGAGATAGCCTTTCCTTGTGATGCTGTGGCATATGCCACTAATAATTGCTCTGTTTTTCTGAAAACTTTAGTTTTGTCCAAGTAGAATCTAAGTTGTCTGTGTACGTCCAAAGAATGCAGAATTTTCTCCCCCTTGTTCTGTGGATTTGGATAAAAAGTTGGCAAATGAACTGTTTGGTTAAGGGCTACACTGGATACCACCTTATCAGAGAAACCCTGTCTGGATAGAAAATGATAAAAGGTTCCACAGCCATGACAGCCTGTAGCTCTGAAACTCGTCTTGCAGAAGTTACTGCTAGGAGCAGAGCTGTTTTCCAAGATAAGAACTTTATGTCCGCAGTAGCAGCTGGCTCAAAAGGAGGTAAGTTGAGTTTTTCTAAGACATAATTGAGGTCCCATGCAGGTATTGGTGTTCTCCTTGGATGCCTTAAGTTTTTGGCTCCTCTGAGGTACTGCCTTAATAAAGGATGAGGAAAGAGTGGTGGCTCTGAACTGTAATGAGCCGAAATGGCAGAGGCATGGATTTTAAATGATGAAAAAGATGGCCCTTTGTCCAGCATCTCAGTTAAGTATTGCAAAATCTGAGGAATGTTTGGGACAGCTGTATCAGTTCCTTGATTTTGGTTCCAAGCGCAAAATCTCTTCCATTTACCAGCATAGGATTTTCTAGTGTTAGGCCTTCTGCCTTCTAAAATGACATCCATCACAGCTTTACGGAGGGGTGTGGTTTGTATGGCTACATTATCCGCCATGCTGCCAGGTTTAGGGTCCTGAGTTGGCTGTGCAGAATCTGATTGTTTTGCTGGGACAGTAGATGAGGTATTTGAGGTAAGGTCCAGGCTGGGCACTGGGACAAGTTCCTTAGGATCGGATAACAGTACTGGCATGGCCAGTCTGGGGCAATCAGAATCATTTTTGGTTTCTCTTGCCTGACCTTTAGGAGTACCTTGGGAAGGAGAGGCAGTGGAGGAAAGGCATATACTGATAGGTTTGTCCAGTTGAAAGATAAGGCGTCCACTTTCCAAGCTCGTAAGTCCTTGTGCAGAATCTTTCTAGTGGATCGTTTTGAGGGGAGGCAAATAGATCTATGCCCAGGCATCCCCATTTCTTTGTTATCATGCTGAAGACTTGTGGATCCAGGTGCCACTCATGGGGATCCATGAGGTTTCTGGTTAGTTCGTCTTCCAGAGTATTTTCCTTTCCTGGCAGGAATTGTGCCTGCAGATGAACTTGGTAAGTCAATGCTGTGTCCCATAAAGCCATGGCTAGCCTGCACAGGGGATAAGAATGAGTGCCCCCTGCTTGTTTATGTACCACATGACCGTGGTGTTGTCTGTCTTTATCAGTAGTTGTCCTGGATGAAGTAGGTCCTTAAAGGCTGTCAGTGCATTCTGAACAGCTAGCATCTCTTTTTGATTGACATGTAGATGCTTTTGATTTGTGGACTAGGTGCCCTGAATGCCTCTTCCTGCCATGTGTGCCCCCCAGGCATAATCTGATGCATCCGTCGTTAAGCTCTGCCTGGCTGGGGGCAGTGAGAACAGCTGTCCCTTGTTTTGGTGACAAGCCTTGTCCACCATCGAAATTCCTGTTGCAGGCAGGGTATCAAGAGTAATCATTGTTTCCAGACTGTGGCAATGTTGTGTCCAGACACTTTTTAGGTACCATTGAATTTTCCTCATATGCAGTCTTGCATATGGAATTAGTAAGATGCAGGATGCCATGAAGCCGAAAGCCTGCAGAATTTTTCTTGCAGATAACTGGGCCTTTGTTGCTATCTCCTTGAAATAAGTAGTCAGTTGCTTTTGTTTATCTGGAGTGAGATAAGCCATCTGGGCAGTTGTATTTAAGCGTGCACCCAGGAATATTTTCTCTTGAGAGGGTACTAGTTTTGATTTCTTTTTGTTGACTGTGTACCCTAGGCATGTTAAGAGTCTTATCACAAACGTTAGATGCTGTAGTAGAATGCCCTTGTTCTCTGCTTGTATAAGGCAGTCGTCCAAGTAAGGGTATATTTGTATTCCTCTTTGTCTGCAGTAAGCAATTACTGGAGCCAGGCACTTTGTGATGACCCTGGATGCAGTAGATAAGCCAAAGGGCAATGCAGAGAATTGGTAATGCTTTGAGCCAGCCTTGAATATGAGGTATCTTCTGCATGATTGTCTGATTGGTACATGCAGGTATGCCTCTTTTAGGTCTAAAGTCACGAGCCAGGCCTTGCTGCCCAGCATGGGCAGAAACTGCTGTAAGGTCAACATCTTGAATTTTGGTATATCTAGGAAAGTGTTTAGAATAGATAGGTCTATTATTGGTCTCCATGCTTTGTCTTTTCTGGGTACCAAGAACAGTCTTGAGTAAAATCCTTGTCCCTGCGCTTGCCGTGGCACTTGTTGAATAGCCCTCATGTCCATGAGAGCTGCGACTTGTTTTTGAGCCTCTGCCCATTGATGCTTTGGCAGGTCTGGCCAACCGTTTGCCCTTGGCAGGGTATGGAAATGAAACTTGTAGCCCTGTGACACTGTCTAGAACCCATTTGTCCTGGGTTATAATTTGCCAATTTTGAGAAAAAAGTGCTAGTTTTCCCCCTAAGGGTGCTGCCAGAAGATAAGTGCTTGGTGCAGGCAGGGGGAAGTCATTGGGACTGTTTCCTGTATGGTTGTGATGTGTCTTCTCCACCTTTGGAGGTAGAGGCACTCCACTGGTTAAACCTGTAGGAAACCTTGCGGTTGTGATCTGCCTCTAGGGTGTCTGGATCTGCCCCTTTGAGGTCTGTTGGAGACTGGAAAGGACCAATTCTTTGTAGGCCAGTGTCTGCTAAATCTAGATGGCTGTACCTGTAAGAAATCCTTGACCGTTTACATAGATTTAGCTTTGTCCTCCATTTTCTTTAACACCTATTCTGCCTTAACACTAAACAAGGTATCATGTTGTAAAGGAGCATCTAATAATTTTTTTTTAACATGGTCAGGCAGATTTTGTTCAAGCATGCCTCCTAATGACAGAACCCGTAACAGCAGCCCTGCAGGAGGCCTCCAAAGAATCAAACCCACATTGCAAAGTATGCTTTCCAACTTGTTCAGCTGCATGCAATAAATCCTGCATTTCTTTGTTTTCTGCACATTCAGAATTTGCCATCATTTTCTGTTTAAGCAGTGTCATGATATATTGCTGATATTTGAGCATATGAAATTGGCAATTTAAAGCCCTTATAGCCAAAGTAGCAGATGTGTAAATCTTTTTTCCCCATCTATCCAGTGCCCTAGAATCCCTGTCAGAGGGGGTAGGGTTTTTAGCAGTAGAAGCCTTGACCCCTTTTGGGCCCGGTGAAATAGTTTCTAGGTCTGCAGACGGGTTTTGAAAAGGAATTTATGAGAGTCAGGAACCCTGTAGTATCTGTCCGGCTTAACATGAACTGGAGGTAAAGAGTCAGGGGTCAGACTAAACTCCGAGAACACATCATCTACAATGTTTAACACAGGTGGAATAGCAACAGGCCTGTGTTGAGGTAGTAATAGGAAGTCTCTGAGCCTTTTCTTAGATTCTGAAAAATCTTGGCTCTCCCAATGGAAGTGCTCCCTCATGGTATGCAAGGTTTCCCCAAAAGAGTAGTCCTCAGGAGGAGAAGCTGAAGGAATTGATTCTTCAGCATCAGAATCCTCATAGGGGGGGAAGAGAATATTTCTGATCAGAAGAGGAATCAGAAGAAATGGAAACCTGATCTGAGGATTTATAGTCTGTCTCTTGCCTAGGCCTCTTATCAGGAAGGGGATGGGAACCCCTGATCAAGGTAATTAAATCTTCGGCCATTTTGAGCATCTGTTTTTTTGGGCATGGATGCCTGTCCTTGTGGCTATTGAACTTGTTTCTTTGCCTTTAAAGGTGTTTTAGCCTTTGTCTTTGTAGTCGGTTTAATATATAATTGTTTAGGTCTGAATACACCCTCAGAAGCCGATGCCTGCTTAGCGGCTCTGGACCCATCTGAAGGGATAATCTACGAGGCTCCAATACCTTGAGTTTCCAGCGGCCTGGCCGACTCCACGTGGGAGTCGGTAGCGGCCTGCGGTTCTGAAGTAGCAGGCATCAGGGGCTGCGAAAGCACCTGAGGACCGGCAAACCGGCGATTTGCTTAGGAGAAGTTTCGTCGTCGGATTTGGACCTCGGTTGCCTGTCTTTTTCTTTTTCTTTGTGTTTTTTGTGAACTCCGGTAGTCGGAAGATTATCCGATGACATTGTATAATTAAATCTTCGGCCAAAATAGCTTAATGCAAAATTGTACCGACGCTTAATAGTGTGTTGGTTAAATCTAGCACAAAACTGACAACGAACAATGTCGTGGTCAGGGCCTAGGCAAGGAATACAGTAAGAATGAAAGTCCTTATGAGGTATTTGCTTCCCACAAGAAATACAATTATTAAATTTTTTTTGACATCACTCTGGAGCAAGAAAAAAATTTCCCCAACGGGGTACTTAGCTTTTAATGAAGACTTCGGATCTGAAACTCTAACATGAAAATCTCAGGAGTCGGCCGTTCGGCACTTGCGAACTGCTTCTGCTTCGGGCACCGCACGGCAAGAAAGACTGAATAAAATGGCATTGGCTGCATCTTTTATACCCCTGACGGCCTGACATCAGGGAAGAGGCGACAGCAACCGACGCATGACCCAAGAGACATTGGAATTCTGGCCGACTGAAGACAACCTGCCAGCAGGATAACCCAAATGTAATGACTGCAACAGTGAAATACAAAGAACATCAGTTTGTTGCTGTTGTGTCTGTAGGGCCTGGAATACTTTACACAGGCTTTGAGAAAAAACTTCCCATCCTGGCACAGGTTGTGTTTCCGTGAGTTTTACTTTTTGTTTTCTCTTCAATGGGGTAGACGGCAGAGAAAGAGAGGCAACCAACATCTGTGTGGATGGAGAAGCAAGAGCAGGACTCTCTGACTGAATAAGTTATGGTTCCCTCCACCATCAGGATGTGATGACTGATTAGCCTCAGTGGAGGTGCTGAAGGTTTCTGCCAGTCCAGCTTCCATTGTGGTTCCTGGGCCTAGTAAGTTAACAGAGGTCTGAAGAGATCCTGGGCTTTCATCAGTCTCAATAATCTCCACTGACGCCTGAGGTGCAGCATGGGAATCAGGCCTGGTTTTCTTAACCTCCTTCCAAGGCGGATCATCTGATGTGCCTGCTCCTCCCTCCATACCGAGCGTGAGACACTGGAGCCTCCAATTGTCCAAATAAAGTTTAAGCGTGGCCAGACGGTTGCGAAGAGTTTTTGGAACTAATGATTTGCAAATGGGGCAGGACGTATGGTCATAGGCCTCGTCTAAACAGAATATGCACTTATCGTGCGAGTCCTTGTGAGGAATTTGTCTCCCACAAGCACAATTCCCCTTTCTAGTGGGCATGTACATATTAGCAGTAACCAAAAAGACAATGAAAACCCCAAAGGGTACTTATCTGTAGCCATCATTGTAGCGGTTGTCTGAATTAGCGATCTGCTTCTTGAACTGGCGTACTGGAGTCCGACATTCACTGCGGCAGAAAAATTCTGAAGAGGGTACATGCAGACGTCACTTTTATACCCTACGTTGGGTTTATGGCTCTGGCGCAGGACGTCACATGTACCCTCCTACAACAAGACTTCAGAATATTGTCTGGATGTCGGCGCTGCAGGCAGCAACCTCCCTACTGTTATGAATACTGCAACATGAGAATAGAAGGACATCACAAAGTAACAAAGTCGAAGTTTAACACTTTCATTCCTTTTCAATGAGGAACTTCCACAGAACATGCCATGCCATGCTTCGGATTGTGTTAAAAAATACATACCATAATCACGACTTACAGGTTTACTTCTAATTAGTTCAAGTAATGAACCAAAACTTAAAGCAACATTTTAAAACAAACTTAAAAACATAAGTGTATAAAATGAATATACATAAACTAATGTAAAATAATTCAAACATCAAAATAATAAACCACTAGTTAACCTCTAACATGACACATGTTTAAATACTAGTTAATGATAACATCTCATTTAGGCTGGAGGAAACATCTGCACTATACTTTAATTGCCACCATAACTCTCTCACTTCAAAGTAGAATATACAAGGAGCAATTAGAAGTAAGAGACTTATGGTGGCAGTTCTAAGACTGTAAATAAAAATGAATGTTCAGGATATCCAACAATGTGTTCGGAGAGGGCACTGGCAGCTCTTCCCCTTAACATTACAAACACATGTTCATTAACTCTTTCTATGAAGCTCTGTTTTGTTTTCCCAGTGTAAAACACATTACACTTTGTGCATGATGCAACATAAACTCCTTTACTGCCACAGTTGTAATAAAACCTACTTCTCACTTTTGGAAAATTAGATATGTAGATGTCACTACCTTCTAAAATATAAGGAGACTGGGCACACACAGTACATCTAAAAATCCTTAATATTCCTAATAACTATCATGCTTGCAACTTTCTTTCTTTAACATTCAAACTTGTAAAAAATCAATCTACATGATCATCAGTCTTTGGTGATTATACCCGAGAAGACAAAGCAGAATTATGAACATAGTGAACTAGTCTCTTTAGATTTTCCTTCCCTGCGAAGATCAGAGAGGCTCAAGAATTGTGCCCAACCTGTGAACCAGGTCCAGGGGTCCTTGAATTGGAATCAATCATCATATCAGCAGACCAACAACAAAAAAGGCATGAAGGAGCCCTTCAACCGGGGGAACTGGTACAACCAGTAATTAAGATTATGCAAAATGAATATAGGGACTTGAAAATCTATAATTACAGTACATTAGATCTGAGAACTGAGCACATACATTTCTTGGAAAAAAGGTTTTTACATTTGTCCCAGTTACGAGATCTGTTGTGCCAGAATACTATTAGACAACTAAATCTGCAATGTGATTTAGTAAAGAGCAGAACATTCCAAGTAAGCCTGTTATGGGACTTTGCTCAACTTTTTGAAAACAAAAGTGTGGGTGATATTAGAAAAGCTTTACATGATGTAAAAGTTAACTGAGTATATAACAACTCAAACACCATTATTAGGAAAAAAATATGTATGAATGCCAATGTATTGGTGATGAAACCCAATAAGGGAGGGGGAGTTGTAGTTATATTTAAAATGCAGGTTATCCTTAATGATGAAACACCAATAAAAAAAAAAGAGATAAACGTAAAACAACAGAGAAAGAATACACTCGATTTATTATACCTCGTTTTACGTATATCCTTAATGATGACCCTTGTAACATAGTGATGCTTAATGGAATGAACATAGCTTGTTATAGGATGTGCATGCAACAGCAAATGGGAAAAAACTATATACAATTACCGTTATGAAAAAATGAGTACCTTACATTTCTGGTATACCAAAAATACATAATGACTTTTTAGATCTCCCACTTAGACCAACTGTTGATGATGGATCCAAAACATTGTATAACTAGATATATTGATTTTAAGTTAAAAGATGTACAGAATTAATTCCCATATCTTTTAAACATTTTGGGGATTTTCTCACATGCGTTACTCCTGAATTATTTGATGAGCAATTGATGCTCATTTCTCATCCAATAATTCACCTGATGCAAAGGATCAATTCTCTACTATACCTCACAGACTGGGGCTAGAAAGTACAGTTGTGTACACTTACCATAAATGTAGACGTTCAAGTGTATTCACTGTTGCAGTCATCACATTTGGGTTATCCCTGCCAGGTTATCCCTCGGCCGGCCCGAATACCAGAGGCTTAGTATTTCTGCGTTGGTTGCTGACGCTTCAGGACTGACGTCAGGTGGTCAGTAGTATAAAGTAAGGCAGCCAACGCCATTACATCAGCTTTTCTTGCCCTAACTTGTCAGTTGCCCCCAAGTGGGAGCCAGGTTCTGGTGGGAGAACCTTACCAATAGAAAGTAAATACCAATATATCCCTTGTAAGGAAAGAGAAGAAAGAAGAGGGGGATGGAGGGAGAGAAACCAGAACTGCAACAGTGAATACACTCAAACATCTACATTTATGTTAAGTGCACACAACTGTATTATGTTCTTAGTGTTTCACTGTTGTCATCACATTTGGGTTAATTCCAAAAGCTGAAGAAAAGGGTGGAGGCAGTCAAGGAAACTAGGGGCTGGCTAGGATGCTCTCCAAGACTGCAGAGGAAAACCCTGCCCTGGATTTGGAGAAGATAGGCAGGTGGTAATGTTTGGTGAAGGTGTGAACAGATGTCCAGGTGGCAGCCTCCTCTGAGGAAAGCTGCAGAGGTGGAGGCTGCTCTGTTGGAGTGAGTTCTGATGACCCCCTTGGGGGGAGACTTTCTGTGTCGTTTGTAGCAGAAATGGATGCAGTGTGCTATCCATTTGGAGATGGCTTTTTTGGAGATGGCTTTGCCCTCTGCACTTACAGCAAAGCTAACTAGCAATTGATCAGACTTTCTGAAGGCTTTAGGCCTGTCTAGATAGAATCTGAGCTGTTTGTGCACATCCAGAGAGGGCAGAATCCTTTCCTCCTTGTTCTGTGGGTTAGGGAAAAAAGTGGGCAAATAAATGGATTGGTTGAGAGCCACACTGAACACCACCTTGGGCATGAAGGATGGGTTAGTCCTGAGGGATACCCTGTCAGCATGCACAATGATGAAGGGTTCCACAGCCATGAGTGTTTGCAGCTTGGAGACCCTTCTGGCTGAAGTGATGGCCAGAAGGAAAGCTGTCTTCCAGGAGAGAAATTTTAGCTCTGCTAAAGAGGCAGGTTCAAGGGAGGGGGGAGCATTTCCAACACAAAATTGAGGTCCCAAGATGGGGTTGGTGCTCTTCTGGGTGGCCTCAAGTTGCTAGTCCCTCTTAGGAACTGTTTGATCAAAGGGTGTGAGAAAATGGGCTGCTCAGTGGGGAAATGAGCAGAGAAAGCACAGACATGAATTTTAATAGAGGAAAAAGACAGGCCACTGTGTAGCAGGTCAGCTAAGTAATCCAGGATGAGAGGGAGGGAGGGCTGTGCCGTATTGGCTCCCTTAGCCTGAATCCAGGTGCAGAACCTTTTCCATTTGTCAGCATGAGACTTCATAGTGCTAGGGCATCTGGCCTCACTTATAATATCTAGAACCCGTTTGCTGAGGTTGGCAGATGGATCGAGGGTTTGGGAATAAGCTAAGCTGCCAAATTGCGTGGTTGCAATTGGGGATGCATGAATTCCCCTTCCCGCTGGGTGAGGAGGCTTGGAATCTGAGGGAGATGCCAAGGTGGCAGAGAGGAAGGCTGCGCAGCAAGGGGTACCAGTGCTGGCAAGGCCAGTCTAGAGCTATAAGAATTGTCCTTAGCTTTTCCTACTTTATTTTGAGCAGCACCCTGGAGATGAGAGGTAGTGGAAAAAAGGCATAGACCGATAGACTGACCCAAGGGAAGGACAGGGCATCCACTTTCCAAGCCATGCAGTGATGCTCCCTGGTGCAGAACTTGCTGAGCTGATGGTTGGTGTGGGAGGCAAAGAGGTAGACCTTTGGGGTGCCCCATTTCTGAGTTATAAGGGCAAAGGTTCTTCTGCTGAGGTGCCACTCATGTGGGTCCAGAAGATTTCTGTTTAAGTGGTCCACCAGAGAGTTGAATGAACCTGGTAGGAATTGTGCTAACAGGTGGAGTTGCATGGCAAAGGCTGTGTGCCAAAAGGTCATGGCCAGCCTGCATAGAGGATAGGACTGAGTCCCTCCCCGCTTGTTGATGTACCACATCACATATGTGTTGTCTGTTTTGATCAGGAGAGCCCCTGGGGAGAGAAGGGGTTTGAAAGCTATCAAGACGTGCTGGACAGCTATCATCTCTTTTTGGTTGATGTGCAGATGAATTTGCTGTGGGCTCCATTGGCCTTATATGCACCTGCCGTCAAGGTGTGCAACCAGGCATAATCTGATGCATCTGTGGTGAGGGTCTGGGCAGAGTGGGGTGGTGAGAAAGGTAGTCCTTTGTTGAGGGAGCATGCTGTTGTCCACCAAAGAAAATCTTTTCTGAGGCATGGTATTATGGGGATAAGAGTCTCCGGGTCTTGAGAGTGTTGACACCAAAGGCTTTTTAGGTACCACTGACGTTTCCTCATATGCAGTCTGGCATACGGAAGGAGTAGAATGCAAGATGTCATGAACCCCAGAGCTTGCAGGATTTTCCTTGCAGATAGTTGGGGTCTGGTGGCTAGTTGAGAGAAGTAGGCTGTCAGGAAGGATTGCTTTCATCTGGAATGCTGTGTCTAGGCTTGCTCCCAGGAATATAATCCTTTGGGTGGGTACCGGTTTGGATTTATTTTCGTTGATTGTGTACCCTAGGGAGGTTAGTAGGGACTTTACAAAGGCCATGTGCTTGAGCAGCTTTTCCTGGCTGTCTGCCTGAATTAGGCAGTCGTCTAAGTATGGGTAAATTTGGATATTTCTTTGTCTGCAAAAGGCAATGGCTGGAGCCAGACATTTTGTGAAAACTCTGGGAGAAATAGATAAGTTAAAAGGAAGTGCAGAGAACTGAAAGTGCTGGGATCCTGCCCTGAAACGGAGATATTTCCTGCATGATTCCCTGATAGGAATGTGGAGGTAGGCCTCCTTTAGGTCTAGGGTTGCTAGCCAAGCATCCTTGGAGAGCATGGGTAGCAGCTGCTGGTGGGTGAGCATTTTGAATTTTGGGATCACCAGGAAGGTGTTTAGAATGGATAGATCGAGGATGGGGCGCCAGTTGCCCTCTTTCCTGGGTACCAGAAAAAGTCTGGAGTAGAAACCTTGGCCTTTCTGCTCTGAAGGAACGTACTCTACTGCCCTCATGGAGAGCAGGGAAAGGACTTGCTTTTGCGCCTCTGCCCACTGGTTTTGAGGTAGATCTGGGAGCCCTTTTGGAGTTGGAAGGGTGTGAAAGAAAATTTGGATCCCTGGGACACTATGTTGAGAACCCAGCGGTCATTGGTAATGGTGGCCCAGGTGTTTGCATGAAAGGACAGTTTTCCTCCTAGGGGTAAAGTGGAGGTGGGCAGGGTGGGTGAGGGAGGAAAGTCATTGCAAGTTCTTACCATAAGGGGGTGGCTTAGAACTCCCTCGTTTTGAAGTCAGAAATGGATGCAGGAAAGGACCAGTGCTTGGAGGGACAATACCTGCTGAACCTTGGTGGTTGGACCTGTAACTGTCTGCATAGATTTAGCTTTTTCTTCCATCCTTTTTAAGACCTTTTCTGCCTTAGTGCCAAATAAGTTGCCTTTGTGCAAGGTGGCATCCAATAATTTAGATGTAACATGGTCTGGCAAGGGCTATTCCTTAAGCCATGCATGCCTTCTAAGGACAGAACCGGTGACTGCTGCCCTGCAAGAAGCTTCTAGGGTGTCAAAGCCACACTGCACGGTGTGTTTAGTAACTTGACTTGCAGAATGCATTAACTCTTGTAACTCTTTAGATTCTGCATAAGCAGGAAAGGAACACATTTTTTGTTTGAGGAGTTCCAGGGATGTTACTGAAATTTTTAGCATATGGAACTGACAATTTAGTGCTATGATAGCAAGAGTAGATGAGGTGTATACTTTTTTTACCCATCTGTCTAGTGCTCGGGAATTCCTATTTGTTATAGTTGCTTTAATTCTTATAGGCCCTTGAGAAATTACCTCAGGGTGATCAGTAGGATTTTTAAAAAGAAATTTGTGTGAGTCAGGGACTCTGTAATACCAGTCTAGTTTTCTGGTTGCAGGAGGGAGGGTGTCAGGAGTCAAACTGGATTCGAGGAAAACATCCTCCACAACATCCAGGACTTGGGTTATGGTCAGGGGTCTGTGCTGTGGAAGATCTAAGAATTACCTGTGTCTCTTTTTAGACTGAGGGTAGTCCTGACTTTCCCACTGGAAATGCTCCCTTAAGGTGTGAAGGGTTTTCCCCAAAGCAAAAGTCCTCGGAGGGAGAGGCTGAAGGAATGGAGTCCTCTACATCAGAATCCTCATAAGCAGAGAGGGGTTGCACATCTTCATACTCAGATGCATCAGAGTCATCGGACTCCTGTTCAGACAAAACTACGGGGGACAGATCTCTTTTTCTTTTGGAAGGGGTAGCTTGGCTTCCCCTGATCAGCATGATAAGGTCTTCCACCATTTTAAGCATTTGAGAATGAGGCAAGGAAGCAGGTGCCTGAGATTGGGTTGTTGGTTTCTTGGGTGTGGTTCGTAACCTGGGCCTAAGAAACTCTGTAGTTTTTAAAAGAACGGCAGTTGTGAAAGAAGTCATTGGTTTGTGCCCAGAATCGGTAGTGCGATGGAAGCCGGTGCCTGCTCAGCAGCTCCGGACGCATCCAAGGCAGAGACGACCGCAGGATCCTTAGTCGAAGAAGAGTTTTGCAGCATACCGGACTCCATAAGGGTCTCCGTAGCAGCCTGTGAATCCACAGAAGCAGGCATCAGGGGCTGCGAAAGTGCCTCACTGAGGATCAGAGAACTGACGACTAGCTTAATGGGAGCGTCGTCGGTAGGTTTGAACTTGTGCGGTCTGTTTCTGTCTTTATCTTTACATTTTTTAAGAAGATCTGCTGTTGGATAGCTTACCAAAGCCATATCAGAATTTAAGAACTGCAAGCTAAAATATCTAGCTACAATAAGGGCCCGACGATGTACAGTTCTGGCATTGAACAAAGCACAGGAGCAACAGTGGGGGACGTCATGGTCTGGGCCTATGCAAGTGGTTGATGCAGTAGGAATGAAAGTCTTGGTGTGGTATTTGCTTTCCACAGACAAGACAATTGTTAACTTTTTCTGACATCGGTTAGTGCAAGAAAAAAGGATCCACAATGGGGTACTTAGCTTTAGAAGACATCAGCTTCATTTCGGAAGAAGAAACTCAGGTAGCGGCCAACCGGCACTCGTGCTAACTGCTTCTGCTTTGGGCTCCACGGCAAGAACGACTGATGTAATGGTGTTGGCTGCCTTACTTTGTACTACTGATGACCTGACATCAGTCCTGAAGTGACAGCAACTGACGCAGAAATACTAAGCCTCTGGTATTCGGGCCAGACGAGGGCTACCCCCAGCAGGGATAACCCAAATGTGATGACTGCAACAGTGAAACACAAAGAACATCTGTTTTCTGATACACTTACTGGCATTTTTCAAATCACATGAAATACATCATGTAGTCCAATTAATGGAACTAGTTGTGCTCAATAATTCTGTTTTTCGAAGGACAATATTTCCAACAAGAGAGGTGCTGCAGTGGGTGCACCTTGTGCCCCTATTTATGCCAATTTAATTATGACATACTGGGAGAAGAATTTTGTATTTCACTCTCAATTTAGTGGTTGCTAAAGTTTATATTTATGCTTTCTGGACAACACTGCTATTTCCTGGACTGATTCTTTGGGAAAATTATACAAGTTCATTGACTATATCAACTTTTATTCAGACACTAAATTAAGACACTAAGATGAAGAAATAATTAAAGGCTACCAACAATATAAGTTTTTATCAAATTTATATAGCAAAACTTACACAATCCAATTCATTGCTGCATTTTACTAGCTGTCACCTTTATTTCCAGAAGTCCTTGGTGAAGATCCGCAAGGATGGGCTTGGAAGAGGCTATTTTGACGAATGAAATGACATTATTATAAAGTATGTTGCTTAGAAGAGTTTACCCTGAAAATACAGTTGACAGGACCTTAGATGAGGATGACACACTATGTGAGACCACAGATGAGGTACTGAAAAAGAGACAAAATAAGGTAAACTGTTACTAGAGAAGGGAAAGGATGTGTCCCAAAAAATTGTAAGGCGACCAAAGGATCGATATTAGGTTTATGTGGACTATGTTTAGTACAGAAAGTAATATTATAAGGGATATCATTAATAAAATTGGGAAATATTCTTATACACTTCATGGTCTACGTGACATTGTGGGCAATGCCCCTATTTTGATTTTTAGGAGAGGTTTGAATGTTAAATTGTTAGAGAGTTACAAGAATGATAGTTTTACAACTAATACTAGATTTGGCACATGTATTACACCTACAGGTTCCTAATGTCTTTATATTTCAGAAGGTAGTGGCATCTACATATCTAATTTTCCAAAAATGAGAAGTTTTATTACAACCATGGTGCTACTTCATGTTGCTTTAATACACAAAGTGTAACACATTTTACACTGGGAAAACAAAACAGAGCTTCAAAGAAAGGATTTATGAATACTTTTTTGATATGTTAAGGGAACGATCTTAGAACAGACATTTATCAATCCTATAGGTGGGCCATGGGAGGAGCAATTAGAAGCAAGAGAGTTACAGTGGCAATTAAAGTAGAGAGCAGATCCCCCCTGGCCTAAATAACGTTATCATTGACTGTTACTTTAAAACTATATTGCATTGAATCCCCCTGGCCTAAATAATGTCATCAGTGGCTGTTACTTTAAAACTATGCTGCAATGAACCCCCCCAAGGCCTAAATAATGTTATCATGGACTGTTACTTTAAAACTATGTTGCATTGAACCCCCCCCCCCGGCCTAAATAACGTGATCATTGACTGTTACTTTAAAACTATGTTGCATTGAACTCCCCTGGCATAAATAACGTTATCACTGACTGTTACTTTAAAACTATGTTGCACTGAATCCCCCCCGGCCTAAATAACGTCATCATTGACTGTTACTTTAAAACTATGTTGCACTGACCCCCCCCCCGGCCTAAATAACGTTATCATTGACTGTTACTTTAAAACTATGTTGCAATGAAACCCCCCGGCCTAAATAACATGTTATCATTGACTGTTACTTTAAAACTATGTTGCATTGACCCCCCATGGTCTAAATAACGTTATCATTGACTGTTACTTTAAAACTATGTTGCATTGAAACCCCCGGCCTAAATAATGTTATCTTTGACTGTTACTTTAAAACTATGTTGCACTGAACCCCTCCGGCCTAAATAACATGTTATCATTGACTGTTACTTTAAAACTATGTTGCACTGAAACCCCCCCAGCCTAAATAAAATGTTATCATTGACTGTTACTTTAAAACTATGTTGCATTGAACCCCCCCCCCCCCGGCCTAAATAACATTTGTCATCGACTGTTACTTTAAAACTATGTTGCATTGAAAAGGTACAAAAGTGCTAAACCTTGATTTGGTTACTTTGTGTTTTGAGCCTTTTTTGGGGGAAAAATTGTGTGCTATGAGCATAAGACTACATGAACATCCCGTTTACTAGTTTGGTTTTTGGACAAATATACCTGTGCAAGTTTTGTTTTGTTAGATAACTAAATGTAACTGATGCAGACATTGCCAAATTACATATAAAACAAAACACAGATGAACATATAGCTTGCCAAATCAGAATAAGTTAATAGATGAACAGAAAAGTACAGTTTTGTACCTACCATAAATGTAGATGTCCGATAGATATGCAACTGCAGTCATAACATATGGGTTGTCCTGCCTCAGGCAGCCCCCGGTCGGCCGGATTCCAAAGTCTGGGTCCGACGTCGGCTGATGTCGCATTTCTCTCCGACGTCAGAGCGGCTGGAGTATATAAGCATCAGCCGACGCCATTTTCTTCAGTGTTTCTTGCCCCAGATGCCAGGTGCCCTCCAAGGAAGGCTGTAATCAAATTGGAAGACAAAAACAGGATTCCAGACAAATAAGTAAGCAATAAACAGATACACCATAACAGATATCCCCAGCTAAGAGAAACAGGGATAGGAGTGGACCCAAGGCACAGAGGGGATGGAGGGAGGGAAAATCTGACTGCAGTTGCATATCTATCGGACATCTACATTTATGGTAGGTACAAAACTGTACTATGTCCTTCAAGAATGCAACTGCAGTCATAACATATGGGTTGAATACCATAGCTTAGCTGGGGAGGAGGAATGCTCTAGGAAAGAGATGGTGTGGCAATCAAACCCTGCAGGACTGCCGAAGCAAAGCCTGCTCTGGATCTGGAGTATAAAGGGAGATTGTAGTGTTTGGAGAATGTATGCACGGAGCTCCATGTAGCAGCTTCTAGAATGTCTTTGTAGGCACCCCTCTTAAGAATGCTGTAGAGGTGGCTGTAGCTCTGGTGGAGTGTGGTCTGACATTGGCTGGAACATTCTTCCCATGGAAGGAATAACAAAATCTGATGCAATGTCCAATCCATTTTGAAATAGTCTGTTTGGAAATTGCTTTTCCTTGTACTCCAGGGGCTTAAGCTACAAAAAGCTGATCAGACTTCCTACTGGTCTTGGTTCTGTCCAGGTAGTAGCGAAGTTGTCTGTGAATGTCCAAGGTATGCAACAGTCTTTCCCCTTTGCTCTCAGGATTGGTGAAGAAAGTAGGCAGGTGAATAGCTTGATTTAAAGAAACCCTAGATACCACCTTTGGCATAAAAGTAGGGTTGGTTCTTAAGGAGACCCTGTCTCTGTGAAAGATTATGAACGGTGGTATTGCCATTAGGGCCTGTAGTTCCGAAACCCTTCTTGCTGAGGTAATTGCCAACAGGAAAGCTGTCTTCCATGAGAGAAATTGTAAGTCCACTGAAGCTGCTGGCTCAAAGGGAGGTAGAGTCAGTTTTTCTAGGACAAAGTTGAGGTCCCAAGCTGGCACTGGAGCCTTTCATGATGGCTTAATGTTCTTGATTCCCCTGAGGAATTGCCTTAACAAAGGATGTGAAAACACAGGCGGATCAGTGTTATATCTAGCTGAAATAGCTGAAGCATGTATCTTTATGGAAGAATATGAGAGTCCATTCTGTAGCATATCTGCCAAATATTCCAGGATGAGTGGGATGTTCAATAATGATGCATCATGTCCCTTGCTGTATTCCAAATGCTGAATCTCTTCCATTTTGCTAAGTAAACCTTTCTGGTGGATGGTCTTCGAGCTTCTGTTAATATCCGCTGAACTTCCTTGGAGAGAGATAGATTGAGGTTATTCATGGGATCTCCCAGGCTGTTAGCTGCAGCGTCTGAAGGTTTGGATGCACTGTTTTGAAGTTGTGTTGAGTCAAAAGTAGGGGCCATTGGGGAAGGGCCCACTTTTTGTTGTGACATATGCTCCGTAGTAGTGGATACCAGTGTTGTCTTGGCCAGTCTGGAGCTATTAGGATCCCCTTGGGCCTCTCTGCTTTGATCTTTAGTAATACTGTGGTCATCAGTGGCAGAGGTGGGAATGCATAGATTTTTAGGAAGTTCCAGTTGAATGAAAGAGCATCTATTTTCCAAGCTTGTGGATGATATGTCCTTGAACAGAATTTTTGTAGATGATGGTTGAGGTGGGAGGCAAATAGGTCTACTTCTGGCCTGCCCCATGTCGAGGTGAGTTGTGTGAAGATTTTCGAATGTAACCTCCACTTGTGTGGATCTATGAAATTCCTGCTTAGGCTGTCCGCCAGCACATTGTCTTTGCCTGGAACAAACTGGGATTGCAACTGTATGTTTAGGCTCAGTGATTTTTCCCAAAGATTCATTGTCAGTCTGCAAAGGGGGTAAGAATGGGTGCCCCCTTGCTTGTTTATGTACCACATCACAGTGGTGTTGTCTGTCCGTATCAGTAGATGGCCTTGCTGAAGTTGTTGTCGAAAGGCCTCGATGGCATGCATAACTGCCAGCATTTCCTTTTGGTTTATATGCAGATGTGTTTCCTTTGGAGACCATTGTCCTTGTATAAATCTGCCCTCCATGTGCGCCATCCAAGGTCTGAGGCGTCTGTGGTCATGGTCTGTGTTATCTGAGGTTTTTTGAATGACATACCTGTGCTTGCCTGGCTTACCGAGGCCCACCATAGGAATTCCTTTTGTAGGCATTGAATGAGCGGTATGGTTGTCTCTAGGTTGTTGCTGTGCTGAGACCATAGGCTTTTTAGGTACCATTGAAGCTTTCTCATGTGTAGTCTTGCTAATGGAACCAGGAGAATGCAGGATGCCATGTAACCCAGGGCCTGTAGGAATCTCCTTGCAGTCATCTGGGTGAGTTTTGCCAAACCTTTGAAATAATGAGTTAACTTCTCTTGCTTGTCTTCTGTCAGGTAAGCCATTTGAGAGGCTGTGTCTAGATTGGCTCCTAAGAAGGTTATTTGCTGGGATGGCTGAAGTCTTGACTTTTGGAAGTTGACTGTGTATCCCAGAGCCTGTAGCAATTGTATGACATAGTTCAAGTTTTTTGTCAAAATCAATTTGTCGTCCGCTTGTATGAGGCAGTCGTCCAGGTACGGGTAAATTTGGATCCCCTGGAGCCTGCAATGAGCAATTACTGAAGCCAGGCATTTTGTGAATACTCTTGGCAGTAGATAAGCCAAATGGCAATGCTGAGAATTGATAATGCTCTGGCCCTGCAAGAAATCTGAGGTATCTTCTGCAGCTGTGTCTGATAGGGACATGCAGGTATGCCTCCTTGAGGTCCAGAGTAATCAGCCAAGACCCCTTGCCCAGCATGGGAAGGAGTTGCTGTAGAGTCAGCATTTTGAACTTTGGTACTATGAGAAAAGTGTTTAATGCGGACAAATCCAGTATTGGTCTCCATTGAGTTTCTTTTCTTGGAACAAGGAACAGTCTTGAGTAAAACCCTGGCCTTGTTCTTGTTGTGGAACTCTTTCTATTGCTTTGATCTGAGCAAGCAGAGAAATTTGCTTGATAGCCTCTGCCCTCTGGTTTTGTGGTAGGTTTGGCATGCCTTGTTTTCTTGGTAAGGTATGAAAGTGGAACCTGTAACCTTGGTCTATAATGTCCAAAATCCATTTGTCCTTTGTCAATCTGTGCCAATTGTCTGAAAACAGAGATAATTTTCCGCCCAAGGGTACTTCTATTTGCTCCTTGGTCAGCGTAAGTAGAGGAAAGTCACTGAGATTGTCCCTGTGGGGCAGGGGAGACCCCTGTGTCACTTCTTTGGTTTGCTGGTTGCCATTGTCGTCCCCTGTAAGAACCTCTGTATTGTCCTCTTCCTCGCCACGCCTGTTTTACCCCTTTGAAATCTTTCAGGATTAGGAAAGGACCAGTTTTTAGAAGGCCAATTCCTGCTGAATCTGGGTGGCTGAACCTTGAGGAAATCTTTGACCGTCTGAACTGATTTTGCTTTTTCCTCGATGGACTTTAACACATCTTTACCATTAGCACCAAAAAGCTTGTTCTTTTCCAAGGGTGCATCAAGGAGTTTTGCCTTAACATGATCTGGTAGAGGTTGTTCTTTTAACCATGCATGTCTACGAATGACCGCCCCTGTCATAGCTGCCCTACATGAAGCTTCCAATGCATCATATCCACACTGCAGAAAGTGATTGCTGACTTGCTGAGAATTATGTACAGCTTCCTGCAAAGACTTCCTGTCTAAAGGTTCAGGAGAGGCCAATGATTTCTGTAAATCATCTAACAGGTAATCCTGATATTGAAACATATGAAAGAGGCAATTCAGAGCTCTCATAGATAAAGTAGTGGAGGTGTAGACCTTTTCCCCCCATCTCTCTAATGACTTAGCTTCCCTGTTGGAAGGCAAAGGATTTTTGGAGGTGGATGCTGAAACCCCTTTAGGTCCCTGTGAAATAGTTTCTAAATCAACAGCATGGGCCCTAAAGAAATGAGAATGTGTTTCTGGGACCCTATAATATCCATCT
This sequence comes from Protopterus annectens, assembly GCF_019279795.1. Classification (NCBI taxonomy): domain Eukaryota; kingdom Metazoa; phylum Chordata; order Ceratodontiformes; family Protopteridae; genus Protopterus; species Protopterus annectens. The sequence continues at coordinate 447,875,620 of NC_056740.1, forward strand.
GGCTTGGCTGGAGCAGGAGGAAGAGTATCCAGGGTAACACTGGAATCAGAGTATAGGTCATCCAAAACATCAAGCACAGGAGGTATAGCCAGGGGCCTGTGTTGGGGCTTTTTAAGGAAGGTTCGAAGGCGCTTTCTGGAATCAGAATATTCCTGGCCTTGCCACTTAAAATGTTCCCTCATGGTATGCAGAACTTCCCCAAAAGAAATATCCTCAGGAGGGGAGGCCGAGGGGATGGAATCCTCTGCATCAGAGTCCTCATAGGTCTGGAAGAGCTCTTCCTGGCCATCGGAGTGAACAGAGTCCTCAGAATCTTCATCTGAAGGGATAGGGTCAGAGGGTTCAACCCGGGCCTCTTATCAGAAGGAGGCTGGGATCCTCCCTCAGGATGGGCCTGTGAACCTCTAATCATGGAAATTAAGTCTGCGGCCATAGTCATGATTTGTGTTTCAGGAGTAGGCTGAGGTAAGGCTTTAGCAGTAAGGTGCTTGGTCTTGCTGGCTGCCTTAGCACGTGTAGGCCTTAATAGACATGGCCATAGGAGGCCTAGCAGCTCCACGTGCAGGAGTGACCTTATCTACAGCAATGGTCTCGGGCATTTCCTCGGTTTCAGTATCCGGAGGAAAATCTATAACTGGCGTTGGTGGCCTCCGGTATCGGAGGTATCGGTAATCGGTGTCTTCGGTTCAGAGCGGTGAAATAACCGTCTCAGGGGAACCGAGCACTCGCGGTAGGTTTTGGCGTGGAGTCAGTGGAAGACGCGGGCCGAGGATGTCGGTCCCGGTCTTTTCGTTTCTTAGGAGTCTGCGATGTCGGAAGTTCCGACGGCATTGTATAAGCAAATTTATCGGCGAAAAAGTCTTCAGCGAACTCCGCCCGGCGCCTGAGAGTGCGCTTATTGAAGCGAGCACAGGCGACACAGGCCGAGACGTCGTGGTCTGGGCCAAGGAAAGGAAGACAGTAAGAGTGGAAATCCTTATGAGGTATTTGTTTACCACAAGACAGGCAATTGTTGACTTTTTCAGTAATTTCTGACATCGGCTGAGGCAAGAAAAGGTCCCCAATGGGGTACTTAGCTTTTTTGATGACTTCGGATTCGAAAAATACAGGAGCTGACCGACCGGCACTTGCAAACTGCTTCTGCTTCGGGCACCGCGCGGAAAGAAAGACTGAAGACAATGGCGACGGCTGATGCTTATATACTCCAGCCGCTCTGACGTCGGAGAGAAATGCGACATCAGCCGACGTCGGACCCAGACTTTGGAATCCGGCCGACCGGGGGCTGCCTGAGGCAGGACAACCCATATGTTATGACTGCAGTTGCATTCTTGAAGGACATCAATAAAGTAATAGAAATAAGAAGTTATGTACTCACCATAATGTTCCATCTGAGTTGTTGCTTTTCATTTGTCTTCAACCTGTGGGACACGGATCCGGCTCGGCTGCATTCTCCAGCATCGGATCCAAGCTCCAAGCTCCTCCCAAACCCATAATGCCCTTGTCTCCCTCCTCCCTTCAGATCGAGTTTGCTGCCAATCATAGCATCCCAACCTGACAAAATGCCTTACCCCTTGGCAAACATTCCCAGAAAGTACTACAGGGAAGAACAAGTTATGCCAAAGTAAAAGCTATGTTTCTTCCGGCCAGTCAACTACACTGCTCATTTAAGGCAGGGGGAAAGAGTGAAGAACAGCTGAAGACAAATGAAAAGCAACAATTCAGATGGGACGTTATGGTGAATGCATACCTTATTTACATGAAGTTGTTTTAATTTGCTCTTCAACCTGTGGGACAGAGTCCCCAGCTACAAAAAACCTGGAAGGACCTCATGGAAGGATATTCCAGAGCACAGCAGAGCCAAAGGAAGATATAAGATCCAACCTAAAATGGGAAATGAAAGTATGCGACGATGCCCAGATAGCCACTGAGCAAATATCATCCAAAGAATCTCTGGACTAAAAGGCAGATGAAATGGCCACATACCTAGTAGAATACACCTTAACTTTACCTGGTGGAGATAATCCTTTGGCTAAATATGCCAGAACTATGCACTGAGAGATCCAACAAGCAATGGTGACCTTCAATATGGGTTTCCCTAAAAACGGATTACAGTAGGAAAGAAAAAGTTGATCAGACTTACAAAAGACTTTGTTCTATGTAAGTAAAAATGTAATTGCCTGTAAACATCCAGCAGGTGCAATTTATACTCTCCCTTATTTTGAAAATTTGGAAAGAAAACATGGAGATTAATAACCTGATTAATATTTGATTCAGAAGCCACCTCTGAAAGGAAAGAAGAATTAGTGCGCAAGGACACCCCGTCTTTATGGAAGATCATATAAGGAGGCTCTACCGATAAGGTTTGAAGCTCTGACACTCTTTTTGGCTGAAGTACTGGCAATCAGGAAGGCTGTCTTCCAAGACAAAAAGTGCAAATCCACCAAAGCTGTGGGTTCAAATGGGGAAGTAACTAAGGCTTGGAGGACCAAGGTGGCGTTGGGTCCTTGATTGGGGCCCAAGAAGAAAAGTACCTTTCAAAAAGGCTTTACAAAGCTTAGACAAAACCAAGGAAGCCGAATTATCTCCTACGTGGAAGTTTGATATAGCTGCCAGCTGAAGTTTAACCATAGAAAAACTAGCATCCTATTGAAAAATACCTGCCAGAAACTCTAAAACAGCAGGAACCGGTGCAGTAAAGGGGTTCAAGTCACGTTGAGATGCCCAAATCGAAAAAAGTTTCCACTTGCTAGAATAAACCTTCTGAGTGGAAGATTTATGAGCCACTACCAATACTTTCTTAACCGAAGAAGACAGCCCGGGAGTCCTAACAATCATCGGAACTGGAGCAGCCAAAACGGTAAGCTTCAGACTGGCCAGATCTGGGTGTGGAATCCCTAAGGGATGTAAAATTGGATCCAGAACTGGATTCAATGTCCATGGATGACACACTATCTGAGACCACAGAGAACAGAACCATACTTGGCGAGGTCAGAATGGGGCAATGAGGATGACTGAACTCACCAGCCGTCAAGCTTTCTGGAGGAATTTCCAAATCAGGGGGAGAGGAGGATAAGCATACAGAAGACCGGAGGGACCAAGCATGAACCAGACCATCTCTGGGGACTTCCCCTGGTGGGGTGTTCAGTGTGAAAAACTCGCTGCCTTTCACATTGGAAGGCAAGGCGAAGAGATCGCAGCAAGGCTGACCCCATTTTAGAAAGATCTATTTCGCTATTGAAGGATACACAGAGCGCTCGTAAGGCATCAGGATAGATGTGCTGAGCCTGTCTGCTAGAATGTTGGACCTTCCCGGAATGTGTACTTCCACCAGAAGAATAAACGGGCGACCCCGATGAAGGTCCAGTGATCGAATCCACCACAGAATCCCTGTATACTCAAGATAAATGAACAGGATGGGACAACAGCAGATCTAGGAATGACCACTGGACCACAAGAGTCCATTGGAGCACCCTCATGTGCAACTAGGTTGTGGGCACGAGGGTGATCGTACCCACCATGGAACCCAATGCCCATAAGACAGATTCCGCTGGGAGACACTGAGCTTGAAGGATGCACAAGACACGAATTTGAGGGACTGCAGTCTGGAGCCAATCGTCCAGGTAGGGAAAGACCTGGAATCCTTGCAGCCTCAGGTGAACTGCTACCACTGCCATCACTTTGCTGAACACCCTGGGGGCTGTGGTGACACCACTCTGAACTGGAAATGACTGGCACCCAGACCAACAGTGTCTGTCCATTTTGATGTGATAGTATGTGTCCTGGATGTCCACCGAGCACATCCAGTCATTCTCCTGCAGGAAGGGCAGGATAGATTGGAGTGTGACCATCCAGAATTTCATCTTGGCAACTGCCAAGTAAAATCCAAGTTGTCTGTGCACATCTAAGGAGTGCAGTATCCATTCCCCTTTATTCTGTGGATTAGAAAAGAAGGTTGGCAAATGAATGGATTGATCAAGAGTCACACTGGATACCACTTTGGGCATGAAGGAGGGATTGGTCCTGAGGGACACCCTATCCGCATGAAAGATGATGAAAGGCTCCACTGATGCAAGGGCCTGTAATTCAGATACCCTTCTTGCTGAAGTGATGGCTAAAAGGAAGGCTGTTTTCCAAGAAAGGAATTTTAACTCAGCACTTGCAGCTGGCTCAAAAGGAGGAAGAGCGAGTTTTTCCAATACAAAGTTAAGGTCCCAGGCTGGAGTTGGGGCTCTCCTGGGTGGTATTAAGTTTTTGATCCCTCTGAGGAACAGCTTGAGCAGTGGATGAGAGAAGAGGGGTGGTTCTGTGTTGTAATGAGCTGAAACGGCTGAGGCGTGAATTCTGATGGAGGAAAAAGAAAAGCCCTTATGAAGCATCTCAGTTAAGTACTGAAGAATCTGAGGTAAACTGGGCGCTGCTGTGCCCATCCCTTGAGTTTGGTTCCAGGCATATAATCTTTTCCATTTTTCAGCATAAGATTTTCTAGTACTAGGCCTCCTTGCCTCCAAAATTACATCCATCACAGGTTTGCTGAGGGATGGTAATGGAGAGATTAGGTAATGAGCCAGGCTGCCAGGTTCAGGGTTTGAAGCTGAGGGTACAGAATCTGGCCCTCCTGCTGTGACAGCAGGGTAGGGGTCTGAGGCAGGTGCTATGGGGCCAGCAGTGACACACTGCGCAAGAGGGGGTACCAGTGTTGGCATGGCCAGTCTGGTGCAATCAGTATAGTCCTTAGTTTGTCCTGTTTGATCTTTAGTAGTACTTTGGAGAGGAGAGGCAGAAGAGGAAAGGCATAAACTGATAGATTTTTCTAGCTGACAGACAGAGCATCCACTTTCCAAGCTTGTTTGTGGGGAGTCCTTGTGCAGAATTTGTCCAACTGGTAGTTCTGGGGGGAGGCAAACAGTTCTATATCTGGGCTCCCCCATTTGTTTATCAACATGTTGAAAGCCTTTGGTTCCAGTTTCCACTCGTGGTTCCACGAGATTTCTGCTTAGTTTGTCTGCCAGTGTATTTAGTTTTCCTGGCAGGAATTGAGCCTGTAGATGCACTTGGTAGCTCAAGGCTGCGTTCCACAGAGACATGGCTAGTCTTCAAAGGGGGTATGAATGGGTACCCACCTGCTTGTTTATGTATCACATAACAGTGGTATTGTCAGTCTTTACCATTAATTGTCCTGGAAGAATGTGGTCCTTGAAGGCTGTCAGAGCATTCTGTACAGCTAACATTTCTTTTTGACTGATATGCAGGTGCATTTGACTTGGGTTCCATTTGCCCTGAATGCACTTCCCTGCCAGGTGAGCCCCTCATGCATAGTCTGATGTGTCTGTTGTTAGGGTTTGGGTGGCAGGGGGTAGAGTGAATGGTAGTCCCTTGTTTTGGTGGCAGACCTCAGCCCATCAAAGGAACTCTAACTGTAGGCAAGGTATGATGGGAATCATTGCGTCTAGATCCTGAGAATGTTGACACCACAGGCTTTTTAGATACCATTGTAGTTTCCTCATATGTAGTCTTGCATATGGAATTAGTAGAATGCAGGAGGCCATGAACCCCAAGACTTGCAGTATTTGCCTTGCAGATAACAGGGTTTGTGTGGCCATTAGTTTGAAGTAAGTTGTCAAATGAATTGGTTTCTCTGGCGTGAGGAAAGCCATCTGGGAAGTTGTGTTCAAGCTTGCTCTCAGGAATATAATTTGTTGACAGGGTACAGGATGTGATTTCTTTTCGTTTATGGTGTACCCCAGACAAGTTAGCACCGTTTGTACAAATGCCAAATGATTGAAAAGTATGTCCTGGCTTTCTGCCTGAATTAGACAATCGTCCAGGTATGGGTATATTTGAATATTTCTTTGCCTGCAAAATGCAATGACTGGAGCTAGGCACTTTGTGAATATCCTGGGCACAGCAGATAAGCCAAAGGGCAGTGCAGAGAACTGATAGTGCATGTAGCCTGCTTTGAAGTGTAGGCATCTTCTGCAAGATTCCCTGATTGGGATGTGCAAGTAGGCTTCCTTTAAATCTAGTGTTGCCAACCAGGCATCCTTGCCTAGCATAGGAAGCAACTGGTGAAGAGTTAGCATCGTGAATTTTGGAATAACCAAAAAGGTGTTTAGGATAGAAATGTCCAGGATAGGACGCCATGAGATGTCTTTTCTGGGTACCAGGAAAAGTCTTAAGTAGAAACCTTGTCCCTTTTCCTCTTCTCGTACAGTTTGAATAGCCTTTAAGCTTAAGAGAGAGAGTACTTGCTTTTGAGCCTCTGCCCACTGATTTGGGGGTATTTCTGGCCAACTGTTTGAGGTTGGTAACATGTGAAAGTGAAATCTGTATCCTTGGGAAACTATATTTAAAACCAATTTGTCCTGGGTAATGAGTTCCCAGTTTTTTGCCTGCAGAGTAATCTTTCCCCCTAAAGGAGCAGTCAGTTGAGAAGTGCTTGGAAGTTTTAAAGTTAAGTCATTGAGACAGCTTACCATAGGGGGAGTCTTACTACTCCCTGATTTAGAAGTGGGAGCCCCCCACTGCTTAGTCCTGTGCGTAACCCTGGGACTGAAGCCTGGGTGTTCTGCTGGTTCTGGGTTTGGACTGAGAAGGCCTGGAAGAGGCAGGAAAGGACCAATTCTTAGAGTGCCAATGCCTACTAAATCTTGGAGGCTGTACTTGTAGGAAATCTTTAACAGTTTGCATAGATTTAGCTTTTTCCTCCATCTTTTTAAGATCTTCTGCTTTGTTGCCAAACAGGCGGTCCTGAGTTACAGGAGCATCCAGCAATTTAGCTTTAACATGATCTGGGAAAGATTGCTCCTTAAACCAAGCATGCCTTCTAAGTACAGACCCAGTGACAGCAGCCCTGCAAGATGCCTCTAGTGAATCAAAACCACATTGCAAAGTATGTTTTCCAACCTGTTCAGCAGAATGCATTAAATCCTGCAAATTCTTATTTTCAGCCCAGTCAGGAATCAACATCATCTTCTGTTTAAGCAATCCAATAATATACTGCTGATACTTTAACATATTAAGGCCCTAATGGCCAAGGTTGCAGAAGTGTATACCTTCTTACCCCATCTATCCAGCGCCCTTGAATCTCTATCAGAGCGGGTAGGATTTTTGGCAGTAGTAGCCTTAATGCCCTTGGGTCCCTGTGAAATGGTCTCAGGATCCGCAGTAGGATTTTTAAAAGGGAACTTGTGAGAATCAGGAACCCTGTAATATCTATCAAGTTTTCTGGGAGCAGAAGGTAAAGAGTCAGGGGCCAAGCTAGATTCCGAAAAGCCCTCATCAACAATGTCTAGTACAGGAGGGATAGCTAAAGGCCTGTGTTGGGGCAGGAGTAATAAATCCCTAAGCCTCTTTTGAGAATCAGAGTAATCCTGGCTTTCCCAGTGAAAATGCTCCCTAAGAGTATGCAAGGTTTCACCAAAAGAGAAATCCTTGGGGGGGCGGGGGGAATAAGAGTCCTCTGCATCAGAACCCTCATAGGTAGATAAGGGTAAATCCTGGTCATCAGAGGAAACAGAAATTTCAGAATTCTGGTCAGAAGCATCATAAGCAAATTCAATCCTAGGTCTCTTACAGGGGGAAGGCTGGCATCCCCTGATTAAAGTAATAAGGTCTTCAGCCATTCTTATAATTTGTTTTTTAGGTATAGAGGCCTGAACATGCGGTCTGGGTGTCGGTTTTCTAGGCATGTTCGAGTTTTAGGCCTTGAAGAAGAAGATGGCGTCGGTTTAATATGCAAGTCAGTAGGCCTGAATACACCCTCAGAAGCTGGTGCCTGCACAGCGGCTCCGGTCCCATCCAAGGTAGAGACATCCGCAGGTTCCACAGATGAAGCATCTCGCAGCATACCGGACTCCGAATGGGTCTCAGTAGAAGTCTCCGAATCTAACATAGCAGGTATCAGGGGCTGCGAAAGTGCCTCACTGAGTACTGGCAAACTGGCGACTAGCTTAGGAGATGAGTCATTGGCAGCTTATGACCTAGGCAGCCTGTCTCTATCTTTATCTTTGCGCTTTTTACAGAATGTCGGTAGTCGGGTGGTTTACCAAAGACATATCTGGATAATTGAACAGAGTACCAAAATATTTAGAAGCGTAACTATACCAACAACAAATAGTTAATTGTTTAAATAAGGCACAAAACTGACAGCTAGGTACGTCGTGGTCAGGGCCTAGGAAAGGAATACAGTATGAATGAAAATCTTTAGGAGGTATTTGCTTTCCACAAGAAATACAATTATTGACTTTTACTAACATCGGTTTAGAGGAAGAAAAAGTTTACCCATCGGGGTACTTAGCTTTAGGTGAAGACTTCAGTTCTGAAGACTGATGTAATGGCATCGTCTGCATGCTTTATACCCCTGACTACCTGATGTCATGGAAGATGAGAGAGCAACCGACGCAAGACCCAAGACTTTGATAATCAGGCCAACTGAGGTCTACTGCAAGCAGATAACCCAAATGTGATGACTGCAACAGTGAAACATGAAGAACATCCTGGAATAGATGCTTAATCCGGACTGGTCTGGGGGGATGGCCTGGATGGTTTGCTTTTCGAGCAGCTTGGAAATTTCCACTGCTGCATCCTCCCTTTGTGTGAGTGGAATGTCCAGGAGGGAGTGGCATTTGTGTGAAGGGAACTGAATATCCTCTGGACATGGATTTGCAACACTCAACGATCATCTGTGATGGACTCCAAGGCCGTTGGATGTAGCAAAAGTCGACCCCCAACTGCCTCCAGAGACTAACAGCCAGGCAACCCTTCAGGGCTGCTGCATGGGCCTGTCTGGGAAGAATCCAGAGACCCTTGATTCCTTGGACCCCCTCTGCCATGAGGGCAGCGTCTGTCAAATCCCCCTCTGCCTCTGGGGGAAGGCGAGTCCTGAGCGTCCTGGGAATAAACTAATCAAATAAACCCAAAAAAATCCAACAACAAAAAAACAAAGGAAGGCAGAACTCAGTGACCGATGCAGCTTTATGTGCTTTCATTCTTTAATTCTTTACACCAAAAACAAACTACAAAATCTTAAACCACATTTAAAAGGACAGCCATGTAAAGTCACATGACCATCATCCAATAAAACAAAACAACTTACATCATTTAAGGAGTGCTTGGCTACAGCATTATTTTAATAATTTTTCCGAATGGCCAAACAATGTTCGTATATTCTTTTATTTAGCCTACGTTATGTTTTCCCAATGTAATAACCTGAACAAGTGTCTCACACCATGCAATATACACACCACAGGACTCGCATGTGAATCTACCCTTGGCTGTGATAGTCCTATTTATAACTTCAATGTGGATAATGGAACAGTTTGCTATAAAACTGCAGTACCTACACTTGCTGCTCTTAAATGTCCCTAATCTGTTACGGTTAGTGTTCTGGCAATGTTTCAGTCTTTCTAAAATGTCTGAATGTTCAGGCCTTTTTTGAATGCTCTAGCATTGATATGATACGACTTAAATAATGTTCCAGCCAAGCACTCCTTAAACTGTAACAATTTTAGGAAGTTTAGTGTCTTTGTTTTAGATCAGGTAAATTTACAAGTCTTAATTGGTAACCACAATGTATTGTTGGAATGCTGTGAAGCAGAATGGCAACTGTGCCTACGTGCTGATGTAAAACCAGGTCTTAATAAGCACATCAATTTCAAATGCTTTCTATTAGTACAGAGGTTATACAGCTATTTTTAACTTTTATTCATTTACTTTTTATTGTGAGTTTGCAAATTCAGTGCACTAACTGAGTTTTATGCACTTTTCTATGTGTTAGAACCTTTAGTCAGGTAAATGATGTACGTTGTTTTATTTTATTGGATGATGGTCATGTGACTTTACATGGCTCTCCTTTTAAATGCGGTTTAAGATTTTGTACTTTGTTTTCTGAAAACGTTCTGGTGTAAAGAAAGAAAAAAGAAAGCACTTAAAGCTATACTGGTCACTAAGTTCTGCCTTCCTTTATTTTTTTTTCATCCTGAGAATAACCCCGGGACTTCCAAAACCACATCTTCTTCACCCCTCGCTGATTCCTAAAGAAGGTTTGTTGAGGGGTTGGGAAGTGAATTCTGATGTCAGAAAGAGTCTTCCCATCCTTCTTGCTCTGGACCACTATGTAACGTCCAGTCTTTCCAAAGAGAGTGGAACCATCGGACGGGGCATTTGTAAAAGACACCTTAAAGGGCTCCGAAAAGGAACAAAGTCAGAACCAGGCATGATGCCTGATGGCAACGCCTGCTCCGGCTGCTCTAGCAGCACCCTCAGTAGCATGAGATAGGAGCCGCATAGAGGTGTTAGAAATGGAGGTGATGGTGGCCATCTGGGAGGAGAAAACTTTCTTTTCCTCCTCTGACATGGACCCTGGGGTACACTCCGCAACCTCTTTAACTAGGTCTCGCTGAAGCCTGATCACATGTGCCATGTTGTTTAGTGCATGTACAGAGAACGTTGCTGAAGAACAGACCTGCTTCCCAAAATGGTCCATGGTCCTTGACTCTCGGTCTGGCGTATGGACAGTGGAGCTCTCCTGTGCGAGCTCCTTCTTGGTGTCCACCACCACCACTATGGCATTGACCAGTGCGGTTTATCTGATGGGGCACTGAGGATCTTATCAGGGCTTTTGGGGATAGGCTCCACCATATCGGGTTCCTTCCACGCCCAAGATGTAATGAGATCCACCAGGGGATCCGTGGGAGGGGACACTGAGGATGTAGAAGATCCTGCGCCAAACGCCTCCATGAACAAAGACTCATCAGGGTTGGGTTTTTTGGGCAGACTACCCTCCACGCTTGAAAAGGATCTCCATGATGTCTCCAAAAGAGACATCATCTGGAGGTGACTGGGTGGAACCCTCCCCTTCCCCCAAGTAGGTGTCCTCCATGAGAGACTCCGGTGGAGAGTCTAAGTTTTTCCTTTTACACGTGTGCTTTTGAGGAACCTCCTTGGGGGGATCTCTGGGGTGGACTCGAAACCTCAGGCTGCTCCCATAGGGGAATTCCCTGGGGCGAGAGGTGACAGACTACCCCTGAGGGGGAAAGATGGAGGAATCTGGACCAGACATGGAGGGAGCCAGAACGGACTCAAGAGGACAAAAGCATCAAGGGCCTCGGTGGAACTGACAGGACCCTCTCCACCATATCAAAGGCAGAGGGAGAATGAACCTCTGCAGCTGGGAGAATGACCAGGTTCATAATAATCTGAGTCAATGGGGGAGCCAGAGCCGAACCTCCAGGTGCCAAGACTCATAGTGGACGTCCCGGCTCAGAAAAACTCGGAGCCGACACCACCCCTCTGGAGGAGGAGGGGGCAAACAAGACTCCCATCTGAATATTTGTGCGGATAAATCTCCGCACCATCATATCTACCTCGGCTTTGGAAAGGCTGCAGGTGGACCTGGTAGAGGAAGTCACAGACACCGGCCTGGACAGGTGGTGGGGGGAAGCTGACACAGGGGAACAGACCTGAGGAACCACCGGCTCCGGGAGAAGCAAGGTGAATGGAGACAAGGGGAGCCTGGGCTGATAGTCGGGCGAGATTTCACCGGGGGCTCAGCAGAGGAAGAGCGGTCAGGGACCGCTTCCTCGGCCTATCCCAGTCTCAATGTTTGCGCTTCTCCCCACCACACCCCCTTAGCAGGAGGTTGGGTCCCAGAGGCCAGGGCGGAGGAAGTAGAAGAAGCTGAGGATGAAGCTTGGGCCTCCTCAGTGGGAGGATGAAGGAGAACTTAAAGATCAGCTTATTCCTCCTGTCGGTCAATGGTTGAACCCCATGCAGATCAAATAGGAGGAATCTAGGTGTGGGACCCCTAAACAGACTACACACAGAATGTGGCCATCAACCTGTGAAAGCTTATGGCCATACTTCGTGCACTTCCTAAACCCTGGCGTAGGTGTCTCAGCCATGGCAGGGGAAGCAGAGGACCCAGAAACACACACACACACACACACACACACACACACACACACACACACGCGCCCCACACACACACACGCGCCCCACACACGCACACACCCCCCACACACACAACACACACACACACGCGCCCCACACAAACACACACACACCCACACACACACACACACACACACACACACACACACCCAAGTAGAGGGAGAGAGAAAGAGGGAACAGGAAAATATTTCAGATTTAGGTAGAGGAAGGTGAAACAGTGGAAAGAGGGCAGGAAAGGTCAAAAGGATAAGATTAAATTGCAAAAAATACTCACCAAAGGCCTAGAGCAACGGACCACAATGCTAGCGATATGCGTAGCAAACGAGATCTGAGGGGAGGAGGGAGACGGGGCGTTATGGGTAGTAGAGGAGCTTGGCGCTTGGATCCGATGCTGGAGAATGCGTCCAAGTCAGATCTGTCCCGGATCTGTGTCCCACAGGTTGAAGAGTAAATGGAAACAACAACTTCAGATCAATAAGGTAACAGACAAACAGAAACAATAAGGTAACAGACAATCAATATGAACAGAAACAAATTTTCTGCAGGTGGGTAAGACTCTGTACACCCTCCATCCACCCATGGGGGGTCTCAGACCTCCACACCCTCCACTGCAATAGTCTAAAACTATGAGACCACAGAACAGAAAAAAATAAAGGAGTAACTGTGACCCAAGTTATAACACAAACATCAGGGGTGTTGTGGGCTGTAAGGCAGCTTCCCCTCAAAAACGACATCTATTTGTAGCCGTTTTCTTTTCAGTCAGCTGTACATGTGACTAAGTGTGCATGTATATTTACTTAGTTATGAGAAATGCGATTCATCAGTCTGTGTTGATCACATTTAGCATTTCAGTAGATCCTAAGGAATGCTTACCGTATTCACCAAAACGCAGCTTTTCCCACTGTCGCCACTCCACAATGCAGCTGACTACACGGACCCCGGCATAAATAACAAGCATGCCTAATGTAGCATCTAGCAGGAAGTTAATGAGGTACCTACAAGACAAAGAAAACGCAGTGCAAGTTAATTTGTGTTACAAAGGTATGCAAATAATTATACATATGAAACAAACAAAATCCTCTCATTATAATCCCGCCTTATTAATGCGAGACACGAAAATAAGATTTCATACATCAGTTAAAACCGACCACGGGAAGGCTGACCTTCTGACCGGCTGCAACTGCTAGCCTCTCCTTATTTGCAGTTAATTTCAAAGAGAATCACTTTGTTCCAGTCTTTGGCAGACAGAGCACTACAACAAATGACAGACCCCCTCCCACTGCAATGTGAATTAATAAACACCCTTATTAGACCACTACAATGACAGGCTTCTCCCACTGCAACGTGAATTAATAAACATTATTATTAGAGCACTACAACAAATGACAGGCCCCCTCCCACTGCAACGTGAATTAATAAACATTATTATTAGAGCACTACAACAAATGACAGACCCCCTCCCACTGCAACGTGAATTAATAAACATTATTATTAGACCACTACAATGACAGGCTTCTCCCACTGCAACGTGAATTAATAAACATTATTATTAGAGCACTACAACAAATGACAGACCCCCTCCCACTGCAACGTGAATTAATAAACATTATTATTAGAGCACTACAACAAATGACAGACCCCCTCCCACTGCAATGTGAATTAATAAACACCCTTATTACAATGACAGGCTTCTCCCACTGCAACGTGAATTAATAAACATTATTATTAGAGCACTACAACAAATGACAGGCCCCCTCCCACTGCAACGTGAATTAATAAACATTATTATTAGAGCACTACAACAAATGACAGACCCCCTCCCACTGCAATGTGAATTAATAAACACCCTTATTAGACCACTACAATGACAGGCTTCTCCCACTGCAACGTGAATTAATAAACATTATTATTAGAGCACTACAACAAATGACAGGCCCCCTCCCACTGTAACGTGAATTAATAAACATTATTATTAGAGCACTACAACAAATGACAGACCCCCTCCCACTGCAATGTGAATTAATAAACACCCTTATTAGACCACTACAATGACAGGCTTCTCCCACTGCAACGTGAATTAATAAACATTATTATTAGAGCACTACAACAAATGACAGGCCCCCTCCCACTGCAACGTGAATTAATAAACATTATTATTAGAGCACTACAACAAATGACAGACCCCCTCCCACTGCAATGTGAATTAATAAACACCCTTATTAGACCACTACAATGACAGGCTTCTCCCACTGCAACGTGAATTAATAAACATTATTATTAGAGCACTACAACATATGACAGGCCCCCTCCCACTGCAACGTGAATTACTAAACATTATTATTAGAGCACTACAACAAATGACAGACCCCCTCCCACTGCAATGTGAATTAATAAACACCCTTATTAGACCACTACAATGACAGGCTTCTCCCACTGCAACGTGAATTAATAACTACAACAAATGACAGCCCCTCCCACTACAACGTGAATTAATCTTCTTCTTCTGGCTTTTCCCGGTTAGGGGTCGCCACAGCGGAACTCCGGTCCGCTAATGATTGGCAGTAGATTTTAAGGGTGCCAATGTGCCAGCTCGACACCTAACCTTCAACGAAGGCATGCCTATTCACGCAAGTCTTTCGAATGCCACTCGACCACGGGGAGGACATGCAGACTCCACACAGAAGGTGCTCCAGCCAAACATCCTTATTAGAGCACTACAACAAATGACAAGCCCCTCCCACTACAACGTGAATTAATAAACATCCTTATTAGAGCACTACAGCAAATGACATGCCCCTCCCACTACAACACGAATTAACGGGTCTATATTATAATCGCGAACGTTCACAATGTCGAATCTGACATTGTCAGCATGTAAACAGCGAAACCACAGAACATCGAAGAGGTACACGGAAATCTCCGGAAAGGGAGATTTCCGTTTACTTCAATGTAGTGCAGTCCTGGAGTTGGAATATTTAAGTAGCGAGGGGTGTGGGAATATTTAATTAGCGGGGGGGTGTGGGGGGTGCAGGAGGGCTTGCCCCCTGCTTAAAGCAAGTAGTTCTATTTTTTTACTTTTTGTAATATTTTTATTAGGTGTTCGATATTACTGGACCTCGACAATATGGTATCGATCATATCGTATTTGAAGTTCAGTAACTTTGAGCATCTAATATAGACCCAAATTAACATCCTTATCAGAGCACTACAGCAAATGACAAGCCCCTCCCACTGCAACGTGAATTAATAAACATTCTTATTAGAGCACTACACCAAATGACAGGACCCTCCCAGTACAACGTGAAATAATAAACATCCTTATTAGACCACTACAACAAATGACAAGACCCCTACCACTAGAAAGTACAGTTTTGTACCTACCATAAATGTAGATGTCCGAACTGGATAGCATCTGCAGTTATAACAGCTGGGTTGTCCTGTCGTCAGGCAGCCCTTCAGTCGGCCGGATTCCAAAGTCCGGTCCGCTTGACTGATGTCGCACTTCACCCGACGTCATCTCTGTTGGTCTTCGGGTATAAAAGCATCAGCCGACGCCATTTTCCTCAGTGTTTCTTGCCCCAGATGCCAGAAGCCCTCTTGGAAGGCAAA
Organism: Protopterus annectens; assembly: GCF_019279795.1. Classification (NCBI taxonomy): domain Eukaryota; kingdom Metazoa; phylum Chordata; order Ceratodontiformes; family Protopteridae; genus Protopterus; species Protopterus annectens. The sequence continues at coordinate 447,891,178 of NC_056740.1, forward strand.
AATTTTTGGATAGAATGCCAATGTTTCCAAAAAGGTATAGGTAAACACAAAAATAAGCATGTATGTACATATATACAAACAAATACACCATAAATGACTCCCCCCCCCCCACCAGTTAGCTATTAGGGGGGGGGTAAACACCCTAGGGGTACCACAGAGGGGAAGGAGGGAGGGTAATCCTGACTGCAGATGCTATCCAGTTCGGACATCTACATTTATGGTAGGTACAAAACTGTACTATGTCCTTCATGGATGCATCTGCAGTCATAACAGCTGGGTAGAATACCATAGCCAACTAGGGGAGGAGGATAAAGGAAGATTATGGTGTGTTTAGGATCCCTTGCAGTACAGCAGTGGCAAACCCTGCTCGGGATCTGGAATATAGAGGCAAATTATAATGCTTGGCAAATGTATGCACGGAGGTCCAAGTAGCCGCCTCAATAATGTCTTTGGTTGCCACTCCTCGTAAGAAGGCTGCGGTAGTGGCTGTTGCCCTTGTAGAGTGAGGTCTTATGTTCTGTGGAATTGGTTTTCCATGGAAGGAGTAACAGAATCGAATGCAATTTCCTATCCATTTGGAGATTGTCTGTTTGGAAATAGCTCTTCGTTCCCTTCCTGTTGCATAGGCTATAAAAAGTTGGTCAGTCTTTCTGTTGCTTTTGGTTCTGTCCAAGTAGTAGCGTAGCTGTCTATGTACATCCAAGGTATGCAATATTCTTTCCCCTCTGTTTTGTGGGTTGGGAAAGAAGGTAGGAAGGTGGATTGCCTGGTTTAAGGACACCCTGGATACCACCTTAGGCATAAAGGTTGGATTAGTCCTCATGGACACTCTATCTTGGTGGAAGATTAGGAAGGGTTGCACTGCCATTAAGGCCTGTAGTTCTGAAACCCTCCTTGCTGAGGTAATTGCCAGTAGGAAAGCAGTTTTCCAAGACAGGTATTGTAGGTCTGCTGTTGCTGCTGGTTCAAAGGGTGATAGTGTCAACTTTTCTAGTCACAGTTTAAGTCCCACGTTGGCAATGGTGGTTTCCTTGGAGGTTTTACATTCTTGATTCCTCTGAGGAACTGTCTGAGCAAAGGGTGTGAAAAAACAGGTGGATCAAAGCTGTATTCTGCTGAAATAGCTGATGCATGTATCTTGATGGAGGAGTAGGACAGGCCTGAATAGAAGTTCGCCAGGTACTCCAGAATATTAGGCATATCTATGTTTGACACATCTTTTCCTCTTTCAGAACTCCAAGTGACAAACCTTTTCCATTTTCCAGCGTAGTTCCTTCTTGTTGAAGGTCTGCGTGCTTCCAGAATAATGTCTTTAACTCTTTGGGAAAGTTCTTGATTAGCTGCTGCTATGTGATGTTCCATGCAGTCAGTTGTAACGTTTTCAGGTTTGGATGTATGGTGCTGTAGTTGTTCTGAGTTAGCATCAAAGGCATCAGTGGTATTGGCCACATATTGTTCTGAGACATGCTCCTCAGGAGTGGGTACCAGTGTTGTCTTGGCCGGTTTGGAGCTATCAGGATTATCCTTGGCTGTTCCTCCTTGATTTTTAATAAGACTTTGTGTATCAAGGGAAAAGGTGGGAATGCATATGCTGTTAGGCCTTTCCAGCTGAAGGAGAGAGAATCCACTTTCCATGCTAATGGGTGGAATGTCCTTGTGCAAAATTTTTGGAGCTGGTGATTGTGGGGTGATGCGAATAGATCTATCTGAGTCATTCCCCATTTCTTTGTGATGGTCTTGAAGATGTCCGGGTGCAGGTGCCATTCGTGGGCATCTGATGTGGTTCTGCTTAATATGTCTGCTAGAGTATTTTCTTTTCCTGGTACAAATATTGCCTGTAGCTGGATGTTGTAGCTGAGTGCCAGGGTCCACAGTTCCAAAGTCAGTCTGCATAGGGTACGAATGAGTGCCTCCCTGTTTGTTGATGTACCACATGACTGTGGTGTTGTCTGTCCTTATCATCAACTGGCCCTCTTTGAGAAATGGTCTGAACTTTTGGATTGCCAGTTTTACTGCCAGCATTTCTTTTAGGTTGATGTGCAGGTGAAGTTGATCCTGAGTCCACAATCCTTGCACACGTTTGTCCATCATGTGGGCCCCCCATCCTAGGTCTGAAGCGTCTGTTGTGATGTTCTGGCTTGCTTGACCTCTGCGAAAAGGAAGGCCTGGGTTTGACTGGCATGCCTGAGCCCACCATAGGAACTCCTGTTTTATGCATGGAATTAGTGGGATTTCTGTTTCTAGGCTGTGCCTGTGCTGGGACCATAAATTCCTTAGGTACCACTGTAGTTTTCTCATATGAAGTCTGGCAAATGGGACCAAAATTATGCATGATGCCATGAAGCCCAAGGCCTGCAGTACCTTTCTTGCTGTTAACTTGTTCAGTTTTGTTAGTGCCAAGAAGTAAAGAGGGAGTTCTTTTTGTTTTTCTGTAGTTAGGAATGCCATTTGTCTTACTGTGTCCAATTCCGCTCCCAAGAAAGTCCTTGTTTGGGATGGTATCAGCCTTGACTTTTGTAAATTGACTGTGTATCCCAGTGCTTGTAGCAAGTAAATGACCCTTTGTAAATCTGTTGTCAACTTGCTTTTGTTGTCCCTTGTAGCAGGCAGTCGTCCAGGTATGGGTAAATTTGAATTCCCTGTAGTCTGCAATGGGCGATTACTGATGCCAGGCATTTTGTGAATACTCTGGGCGCAGTAGATAAGCCAAAAGGCAATGCTGAGAATTGATAGTGCTCTGATCCTGCAAGAAATCTGAGGTATCTTCTGCAGATTGGTCGAATAGGGTCGTGCAGGTATGCCTCCTTGAGATCTAGAGTTACCAGCCAACACTCCTTGCCCAGCATGGGAAGAAGTTGCTGTAGGGTCAGCATTTTGAATTTTGGTACAATGATGTATGTATTTAAGGTGGACAGGTCGAGAATTGGTCTCCAACTTTTTTCCTTTCTTGGAACTAGGAATAGTCTGGAGTAGAACCCCTTTCCTTGCTCTGCTGTTGGTACTTTTTCCACAGCTCTCATGTTTGCTAACTCCATTATCTGTTGAAGAGCTTCTGCTTTTTGATTTGGAGGTAGATTTGGCATTCCTCTTTTGACTGGTAAAGTGTGGAAGTGGAATCGGTAACCTTGATCTATGGTTTGTAAAATCCACTTGTCTTTTGTTATGTGGTGCCAGTTCTTTGAAAATAAGGTTAACTTTCCGCCTAGAGGAGCTGCTATTTGTTCCCTGGTAGGCGGATTTAGGATTAAGTCACTGTGGCTGTGCTGTTGTAGTGGCAGTGGTTGTGTCTGAGCCTCTGTTGTTGCCTTGCCACTGTCGTCCTCTGTAGGCACCACCTCTAGATTGGTTTCTGCCTCTGGAACGTCTATTCCTGCCCCTTTGAAATCTTGTGGAGTCAGGAAAGGACCAATTTTTGGCAGGCCAGTTCCTGCTAAACCTTGGGGGTGGAACCTGCAGGAAATCTTTAACCGTTTGAACTAATTTTGCTTTTTCTTCCATTTTCTTTATAACCTGCTGTGCAGGTGTACCAAACAAACTTGTCTTATCCATAGGAGCATCTAGCAACTTAGCTTTAACATGATCTGGTAGAGGTTGCTCCTTTAGCCATGCATGTCTTCTTATCACTGTGCCAGTCATGGCTGATCTAAATGAAGCCTCCAGTGCATCATAGCCACATTTTAAGGAATGGTTACTAACCTGTTGTATGTTATTTACCATCTCTAATACATATTTCTTGTCAAGAGATTCATCAGTGGTTAGCTTTTTAGTTAACTGATCAAGCATAAACTCTTGGTATTGTATCATGTGAAATTGACAGTTTAAAGCTCTAGCTGAGAGAGTAGCTGAAGTGTAAATCTTTTTACCCCATCTGTCTAATGACCTTGCTTCCCTTTCAGAAGGAATAGGGTTTTAGCTATGGTCGGCTACTGCCTTGGGACCCTGGGATATAGATTCGGGTCTGCAAGAGGGGCCTTGTAAAGGTGGTGATGAGTATCTGGCACCCTGTAAAATCTGTCTGGTTTGGCAGGGGCTGGGGCAGTGAATCTGGAGCAGAGCAGACATCATTGAAAGCATCATCTACCACAGAGAGAACAGGAGGTATAGCTAAGGGCCTGTGCTGGGGAAGGCGTAGAAAGGTTCTAAGTCTTTTTCTGGAATCTGAAAAATCTTGTTGCTGCCATTGGAAATGCTCTCGCATGGCATGTAAGGTTTCCCCAAAGGAGAATTCTTCAGGAGGGGAAGCAGCTGGAATAGATTCTTCAGCATCAGAATCTTCAAAATTGGAGAAAGGGGCCTCTGGCTGGTCAGTTATGTCTGATTCATCAGCTGAATCATCAGAGGACGCTGGCTCAGGGGGCTCAGCCCTAGGTCTCTTCTCTGGGGGCTGAGAGGCCCTGTCTGGGTGAGATTGAGATCCTCTAATTAATGTAATTAAATCTTCTGCCAAAGTAAGCATTTGATTACTAGAAGAGGGCCTGGTAGAGGGGGGTTTAACAGGCACTTTTTTAGAAGTCTTGGCTGCTTTAGCCCTGGCGAAGGCCTTAATGGACATGGCTGCTGGAGGCCTAGCAGCACCACGTGCTGGGGTAGAGACATCCAAGGGAATGGTGTCTGATAAGTCATTGGCAGCCCGTAGTGGATAAAACTTCTGAGGTTGGTTCAAGAGTAGTAGCAGGGGCCTCAGCTGTAGAGATAGATTCAGCTGTACTTTGATCAGTTTTCTCGGTTTCGGCCGAAACCGAGACACTCGATTTGTTTAAGCATGGTTTCGGCCGAAACCGCGGACCGCGAGTGTCGGTCTTTTTCTTTGCGTTTTTGGCAGAAAGTGAAGTCGGAGGATCCGACGACATAATGTACGCAAAATCAGAACCGAAAAACTGTTCTGCAAACTCCGACCGACGCCTAAGCGTTTCGGTTGAAGGAAGCACAGGCCGAACAGGCTGCTACGTCGTGGGCTGGGCCTAAACAAGGCAGACAGTAAGAGTGGAAATCTTTATGAGGTATTTGTTTCCCACAGGTTAAACAATTATTAACTTTTTCTGACATCGGCTGAGGCAAGAAAGAGTCCCCAACGGGGTACTTAGCTTTAGAAGTCTTCAAAGTAGTATTCGGTAGAAATAATCTCTGGATCCGACCGACCGGCACTTGCGAACAGCTTCTGCTTCGGGCGCCACGCGGCAAGAAAGACTGAGGAAAATGGCGTCGGCTGATGCTTTTATAATCGAAGACCAACAGAGATGACGTCGGGTGAAGTGCGACATCAGCCGAAGCCGGACCCGGACTTTGGAATCCGGCCGACTGAAGGGCTGCCTGACGACAGGACAACCCAGCTGTTATGACTGCAGATGCATCCATGAAGGACATCATGAATTAACATCCTTATCAGAGCACTACAGCAAATGACAGGCCCCCTCCCACTGCAACGTGAATTAAAAAACATCCTTATTAGAGCACTACAACAAATGATAGGTCTTCTCCCACTGCAACGCGGATTAATAAGCATCCTTATTCAGCTACAACATAAAATCTTTTTCTGTGAAAATCAGATGTATCAGAGGATGCAACTTTAAGTGCTTTGCCAAAATCCACAAAGTCTTTACTTTATTCACTTTACCTACTTCAAACAAAAACAAAATTCAGAATGGCCAAAAGTACTGACATAAGCAGCAATGCAGTGCATCTTTACAGAACCCAAACAAGAATATAAAGTCTTCAAATTGGGTTTGTTGAAGGTAGATCCTGCCTCTCAAATCAGGTGGAATTTTGAGCAACTCACTAAGACATTAGACTCAGATAAATTAGGTCACACTGCATACCTGGACTTCACCAAAAACTTTTGGTAACATTCCACACTCAGGCATCATTAATAAGCTAATTCAATTAAATGTAAACCACTATGTTACCTGCTGGATAACAAACTGACTCACCAACAGAACCCAGTCTGTTAGTCTAGCAGGCACACTCAACCAAGAGTGATTACCAGAGGTGACCTTTGGGATCAGTTCTGGAACTAATCCTCTTTGGTAGCCACATCTTTGATGTTGAAAGACACCAAAGACCTATAGCTGACAAAGTTTGTTGATGACTGAAAATTCAGAGCTGTAATAAACACCACAGATGACCTACATATTCTCCAAGATGGACTAGCTAGTAATAATAAGTGGTGCTTTGATCACGACCTCAAACTAAACGCAAAAAATGAAGCATTGTATCCTTTGGCAATCTTGGACACTCCTGTTCCTATCATAAAGGTGACACCCCCTAAAGAGTGACTCCACTATTACTGCCTTGTTCACCTTTATTTATTTTTATCAATGAACTACTCTTTGACCTCCTCGTGACCACTAATGTTAGAAAATTCTTTTATATAGCCCGATCACCAGGGCATTCTTCCACATCAAAATAAGTCAGCTTCCTTCTGTACTCCAAACTTATCAGGACAGTAAAAGAATATAATGCTCCCTTTGGCATGCACTTGGCTAGCCATATGACCTAGTTTGACAGACTGCAACTTTTCCTTACCAGAAAGAAATCATGGGCATGAGTTACCCTGACCACCTTACAGTGTTCCTGTTCTCATTTCCTGCTGACTACTGAGAGGATATCTCTGTGTTGGCTGCAAAACTGTAAAAGATCTGGTCCTCTGCAACTTCCTGCACATCCACAAAACTAACGCCACCCCTAAACTGCAGCTCAAGGGGCCTAAAAGCCCACCAAACACCTTCCACAGTGAACAGCTATTTGTATGGAAATACATAGAGATTAAGCAGAGTGGCTCTTCAACCCTTTTTAAGGGCACCCCTGGATGGCCAATCTTTTTCTTTTGAATAAGGTGTTGATAAACCAATTGTGTTTGATCAGTTGCCTTTTGATTTTTTAACTTTTTGATATCTTGACTTACTTGCTGACATAAATCCAATATATCTACAAAACAGGTCCATGTAGTCCAAAGCTCTAGGCAGTGTAGCAAAAGAAATCAGTTTTATTTTTTCTTAAAAGTAAAGTTAAGCACTTTTGTCCATCCACTTGGACTTCACATAATAATAATAATAATAATAACACTAATAATAATAATAATAATAACAACAATAATAATAACAACAACAACAATAGCAATAATAATAATAATAACAATAATAATAATAATAATAATAAAAAAAAATAATAATAATAATAATAATAATAATAATAATAATAATAATCATAATAATAAATAAATAAAATGCAGTGAAACTCCATCTCCCTGTTCTCCATACCGTCACAATAGGGACGTTATGGAGATCAGGGAGATGGAGTTTCACTGCATTTTAGGTGAACCTAACCTGTTAAAAGAAATAGGCCCAGGTAAACAGTCTGACTTGGGGGGAAAATACATAAATGCAAGTAACTCAAGAGTTAAAATGTACAAATAATTAATCTAGAATTCTTAAATAAAGCAGCAAACCAGAGTATTTCCCCTGCAAGTCAATTAATGGAAAATAAACAGATGCAAAACTACTGGCAAGAAATACCATACTGTAGAAATGAGGTACATACTCTAGGACAAAGACCAATTCACTGAAAAATAAAACAAGGTCAGAGTGTTGCAGCATCTAAATAAAACGAGGTCAGTGTTGTAGCATCTAAATAAAACAAGGTCAGAGTGTTGTAGCATCTAAATAAAACAAGGTCTGTGGTGTAGCATCTAAATAAAACAAGGTCAGAGTGTTGTAGCATCTAAATAAAATGAGGTCAGAGTGTTGTAGCATCTAAATAAAACAAGGTCTGTGGTGTAGCATCTAAATAAAACAAGGTCAGAGTGTTGTAGCATCTAAATAAAACGAGGTCAGTGTTGTAGCATCTAAATAAAACGAGGTCAGAGTGTTGTAGCCTCTAAATAAAACGAGGTCAGAGTGTTGTAGCCTCTAAATAAAACAAGGTCAGAGTGTTGTAGCATCTAAAATCTAAATCTATACCAAGCGATTGCAGCCCCCCCAAACATCTCCAACGCCCAAGTGAGAACTGCTCTCTCCAAAGCAAAAAACACAGCATCCATGGGACCTGATGGTGTCCCCGGCTGTGTGCTCCACGAACTCAACGAGGAATTAAACCCACAGCTAGGACAGCTGTTTAATCATAGTCTTACCTCTGGATACGCATCCAGGAGTGGCGCACTGCAACTGTGGTCCCACTTCACAAAGGCGGTGCCTCCACCGACCCTGGAAATTACCGGCCCATTAGCTTGACAAGCCTTATCTGCAAAGCCATGGAGAGGATCATAATGGACCTCATAAATAAAGACATAGGAATTTGCAGACTTTGGATCCATCCCAGTTTGGCTTTGTCAAAGGCAGATCATGCCTTCTAAACTTGGTTGACTTTTTCAAACAGTCACCAAAGCCATTGATGAGGAAAGGCAGTCCATACAGCCTACCTCGATCTGGCGAAGGCCTTTGATACAATACCCCACTCGGGTATCATTGAAAAACTCATCAGCTTAAATGTTAACCCATACATCACAAGATGGGTTGCAAACTGTCTGAGTGACAGAACCCACAGGGTCAGAGTTGCTGGCGCCATGTCAGACTCAAAGCCTGTCACAAGTGGTGTACCACAGGGCTCAGTCCTGGGCCCACTCTTGTTTGGCATCTACTTTTCCGAAGTACAAGCAAACACAGGAGGGTTATGGCTGACAAAGTTTGCAGATGACTGCTAACTGGGCTCCATAGTAGAAAACACATCTGACACATATATCCTTCAGAAGGGTCTCACAGAAACGGATAACTGGTGCCAGAGCCATGGCCTAAAGTTAAATGCCAAAAAATGCATAGTCATACCCTTCGGGAAAAACAAGGTTACCCCTAGCTACCAAATAGGTGGCAATCCACTGAGCACAGAAGAAGTTATCAGGGACCTGGGGACCCAGGTTGATAGTAGTCTGTCATTCAACACCCATGTAGCTAAAGTAGTTAGGAAGACCTTCTACATTGCCCACCTTATCATGAAGGGATTCTCATCTAGATCAAGGGAGGTCATAGTCTCCCTATACTCATCACTCATCAGACCAATGATTGAGTACAATGCCCCATTCGAATGTATCTGACCCGACACTTGCAGCAGCTGGAGAGGCCACAAAAGTTCCTCACCAAAAGGATAAAGGGTCTCAAACATCTGTCCTATGCTGCCCGACTGAAAGAACTCCAGCTCTATTCAGTCGCTTACTTGCTCAGAGGTGACCTTTGCCTAACATACAAGGCCATGTCAAACCCAGATTTGATGAATATGCTTCACCTCAAAAATCTAGATCCATCAGAGCCACAAGGCGGAGACTTAAACCTCGACACGGCTATTAATAGGACGTGCTGGAGGGATAGATTCATCACCCAAAGACTCCTATGCTGTGGAATAAAATCCCGGTATATGTGAGGCAGAGCACCTCGCTGGCCTTGTTCAAGAGAAATCTTGACCAATGGATGGGAGATCGCAGATATACCCCAGGGATTACCTCAGTGTCACTGCTCGACAGAGGCACAGCAAAATAATGGGTATAGTTCCCCATACTAAAGGGGTGGCGTAAGCCACAAAACTATGGGCTAGGCTTGTAAATGCCCTCGGGCAGATAGCCTAGTATGAACCTATGAACCTATGAACCTAAATAAAACGAGGTCAGAGTGTTGATCTAAATAAAACAAGGTCAGTGTTGTAGCATCTAAATAAAACAAGGTCTGTGGTGTAGCATCTAAATAAAACAAGGTCTGTGGTGTAGCATCTAAATAAAACAAGGTCAGAGTGTTGTAGCATCTAAATAAAACAAGGTCAGAGTGTTGTAGCATCTAAATAAAACGAGGTCAGAGTGTTGATCTAAATAAAACAAGGTCAGTGTTGTAGCATCTAAATAAAACAAGGTCTGTGGTGTAGCATCTAAATAAAACAAGGTCTGTGGTGTAGCATCTAAATAAAACGAGGTCAGAGTGTTGTAGTATCTAAATAAAATGAGGTCAGAGTGTTGTAGCATCTAAATAAAACGAGGTCAGTATTGTAGCATCTAAATAAAATGAGGTCAGTGTTGTAGCATCTGAATAAAATGAGGTCAGTGTTGTAGCATCTAAATAAAATGAGGTCAGTGTTGTAAGCATCTAACTAAAACAAGGTCAGGTTTGTAGCATCTAAATAAAACAAGGTCAGAGTGTTGTAGCATTTAAAGGGCCATACTGGAGTAGAAAAAGTAAGAATATAATAACGAGGACCAAGTACTTCATAAAATAGTCAAGCTTTGATAAATGTTTTCACAGTTCCTGTCCACAGCGTTCTTCACTTCATCAACCATGCTAACAGCCGCAGTGAAATGTGTCCAACACAAAGTATTGTTGTGTTAAATCTTACCATAACTTTAGATGTCCTTCCCGTCTATATGCTGCTGTATGTCCGGCCATTTTACAAAAGATAGATGCTACTGCTAGGGTGTGTGTGACGTCCCGCATCTCTCTCTCTGTGGACGTCAGCCATAAACAGACATTGGGTACAAAACGGACATCAGCGCGCACCCTCCTCTGAACTGAATGCCGCTGGAATCAGTGACTACAGAGTGGGTACGCAGGAGTCAGGCAAGTGCAAGGGGGAAGGCAGGGTGGGAAACTATACAACAGCATACAGAAGAGAAGGACATCTAAAGTTATGGTAAGATTTAACACAACAATACTATGTTCATAGCTTCATAGATTAGTACTAGGCTAATTAACCTTGCGAGCCATTTTAAGCCTAGCCAATTATGCCTTGTGAGACTCGAACCCTGCACCTTGTGCTTGTAAGGCAAGCACTTGAACCATTAAGCCACACTCCCAACCCCTAAAGAATTGTTGACCCAAGTGGGACTTTAACCCACAATCCCCAGCTCTGGAGGCTGATGCCTTATCCATTAGGCCACTGGGCCCCTTCTATTCATATGCTGCTGTATTCATAACACAAGGGAGAGTACAAAAGCTCCTGTATTAAGAATTGGGAGGAACAGAAGCATTTTCCACAAATCCATGCAGAACAGCTCTGGCAAACCCTGCTCTGGTCCTAGAAACAATGACCAACTTGCAGTGTTTGGTAAAGGCACGGACAAAGGACCATGCAGCTGCTTCTAAAATGGCAGCTGTATCCAGACCCTTGAAAAAGGCTCCAGAGGAGGATACTGGTGTGTGCCTTTACTGGAAAGGGAAGCCTTCTGTCATGGGCAGTATAGCAAAAGGTGATAATTTTAGATATCCAAGAGGATATGGTTCGCTTGGAAACAGGGTGTGCCAGAGCTCTTGGGTGGAAAGACACAAAGAGCCTGTCTGATTTACAGATGGGTTTGGTCTTGGCCAGATAGGATCTAAGTTGGCTGTGAACATCTAGGGTATGTAGAATCCTTTCAGATGGGTTTTGGGGTGAAGGAAAGAATATGGGTAGATTGATGGCCTGATTCAAGGACAGCTCATTGACGTCTTTGGGCATAAAGGTAGGACTGGTGCACAAACACACCATGTCTTTGTGGAAGACTGTAAAAGGATGGGAGACCCTTATGGCTGAAGTAATGGCCACAAACAGTATAGTTTTCCATGTACAATGCTGGAGAGAATGGTCTTTGGATGGCTGGAAGGGTGGCAGTGTCAATTTCTCCAGTACAAAGTTAAGATCCCAAGGAGGTGAAATGGGCTTCCTTGGGGGTCTGAGGTGCAGAACCCCTTTTAGAAAAAGTTTAACTTCTAGCCTATAAGCCAAAGGAGGGTTGAGAGCCAGGCATGCTTTAATGGCAGATAGATGGGTCCTGATGGAGGAATAAGATAGTCCAGACTTCCTCAATTCACATAGGTAAGACAGGACAACTGGGGGTTCCACTGCTAGTGGTTGTAAGTTGTGTTTATGACACCAGGAAGAAAATCTCTTCCACTTGAAAGGTACAATTTTCTGGTATTTGGTTTTCTGGTCTCCTGCAAAATCTGAAGCACGTCCTTTGTGTACAGGTATCCGAGGGGAATCAATGTTCCATCACCCACAGAGGGTTCAGAGTGGACAGTTGTGGGTGTGTCAGTGCTCCCCTCCCCTGTGTGAGCAGGTCCATCCACTGGGGTAACTTGTGGTGATTGCCCTTGGCTAGATGGAGCAGTAGGGGGAACCAGTGCTGCCTTGGCACCAAGATTTGAGGTTGGTCTTTCTGAATTTTCAGCAGAACTTTTTGTATGAGAGGAAAGGGGGGGGATTATTTATTTTTATTTATTTAACATTTGTTTGCCAGGATAGTCCGACTGGACAACAAGTGTCCGTTTTCAGCAGAGTCCTGGGGAGAAAAACTCCACACATTTACAGAGAGAAAAAAAAATCTACAAAAGAGACATTATATAGTAGAAGCATACAGATTGTAGACTTTACCGCAGTTAGCATACAATAAGAAGACATTACACCCCTTTTGGTTGAAAATACAAGTGTACAAAATATACAGTGAGAGTAGATAAGAACCTGGTACAGCATTCCAAGATATTTCACACTATGTCGAATCTTAGTATCCCAAATGCGCGACAGGTGTAGTGTGGTATGTATATCATTGGGTACTGTCTCTTTAAGGATGTTGTGTTACGTAGGAGGTGATCCTTGAAAATTTGTAGGGCTAATATCAGGACTCTCATTTCCTTGATACTGATGTGCTCTTTCTGCTGAGTGAGGGTCCATGGGTTTCTCTCTCCATTCTTCCAAGGTTGCCCACCAACCTGTGTCTGAAATGTCTGTGTAGAGGTCCTGTTAGGGGGGCATGGGTTGCAGGGGAAGGCCTGGGTTGGTGTTTATCTGGGCTATCCATCAGTTCAATTCCCTGGAAAGGCATGGGAGCATTGGAACCATGTACTCCATGGGGTGCAGATGTTGTTTCCAGACTCTTCTCAAGTACCACTGAACTTTCTCATGTGAAGTTTTGCCAGTGAAACCATGGGGATGGTGGAGGCCATGACTCCTAGGAGCCTGAGGAACTCCCTGGCTAACATGGCTTTTAGAGGGAGTAGTTCCTTGAAGTAAGTAGTGAGAGACAACATTGTTTCTAGGGGCAGACAGGCCATCATCTTTTCTGTTAGGATTCTGCACCCCAGGAACATATGATCCTGAGAAGGAATCAGGGATGACTTTTTGAGATTTACAGTGCACCCCAGACTTCAAGAGGGAAATGGTGAAGTCTAGATATTGTAGTAGCATAGGAACTGACGGGCCTGGATCAGAATATCGTCTAGGTAGGGGAAAAGTTGGATACTCTTTGTTCTGGTAACGGCCATGACTGGTGCCAGGCATTTTGTAAACACTCTTGGGGCCGTAGAGAGACCAAAAGGCAAAGCACAGAACTGATAGTGTGCAGAACCCACCCAGAAGCGGGGAAATTTCATGAAGAGGGGATGGACTGGCATGTGTCAGTAGGCGTCTTTTATATCCAAGGATACTAAGAAGGTTTGTGGTAGGATCAGGGGAAGAAGGGTGGGAAGAGTGAGCATCCATAACGAGGGAACTTGAAGGAAGGTGTGGGACAAATCCAGGATTGGTCTTCTTGGACCTTCTTTCCTGTGAACTAGGAACATCCTGGAGTAAAATCCCTTTCCTCTTGTATGTGGAGGGACTTCTCGAATGGTTCCCTCATCTAGGAACTCCTGAAGAACTGAGGGAAGGAAGGCAGTTGTTCTCGAGGGGGCTGAGGAATGCCTTTGGGAGTTGGTTTGGTTTCCCCATCTCATGAAGTGCCCGGTTTTATTATAGAGAGGACTCAGGAGTCCTGGGTAACCTTATTCCAAGCTGATGGGGGGGGGGCATAGAAAGTGGGGTGTTCAGATCCAGTGCCTGGTAGTCACAGGCTACCAGGCTTACCCTGAAAGGTCAGTTTTGTAGCAGGGGTAGAGGGAGCAGAGCTGGCTGAGGTCTGTTTCCTGGAGTCCTTTTTGCTTTTGGCTGGCAACACTCTGGCAGGCCTTCTTACAAAGAAGGTTTTGGTAGGGTAGTTCCTTTGGAAGTGTGGGATCACAGACAAAAATGCGTCTCACATCCTGTAGCTCCTTGCCTTTCACTTGGAGGGCCTTATAAAGGTCACCAGCTGCTGAACCAAATAAATCTTTACTGTCAGGGAGAGGCTGCAACCTAAGCCAGGAGTATCTCCTCATGACAGACCCTGAAGCAGCAACCCTAGAGGAGGCCTTTACTGCATCATAACTGCACTTAAAAGAGTTCTTGATCACCTGAGTGCAGGAATTCAACAGGATCAATATTTTAGCCTTGGCTGGGGAGTCAGGGAGGTCCCCTAGTTGTTCTGTCATATCAGCTAGCAGAGCCAGGGACTATTTGGCCATGTGGGTTTGGTAGTTAAATGCTCTTACTGCTAAGGTAGCAGAAGTGTAGACCTTTTCACATAGGCATCCCATTAACCTGCTCTCCTTATCAGAGGGCAGAAGAGAGGTGGAAGGGAGTAATTTAGCAGCTTTGTCTGCAGCTACAGCAATAACTGAAGGGCCCGCAGAGGGTGTTTTATACAAGAATTTGGCCATCCTCAGGGACCTTATAAAAACCTGTCTGGGCATTTGGGTGCCAGAAGTTATGAATCAGGGTTTATGGATGCAGCCAGGAATGCATCCAAGAAAGCAGGCTGCACTGGAGGTACAGCAGACGGGTTGGGAGACTCCATTTGGAAGAGGTCATAATACCTCTTCTGGTGTTTCTGTAACTTGACTGCTGTCCCAATTGAATTCTTTCATATCAGCAATGATTTCCCAAAAGGTAAAACCTTCTCCAGGGGAATCAGTGCCACTGGACTCCTCTTCTGGGAAAGCATACCCCAGAGGGGAGGCAATTTGTAAGGTGTAGGTGACATATTCATCCTCTGATGAATCCTCTACTTTGGATGAGACATCCAGAGCAATTTTGCCTTTGGGGGTAGATGCCGTAGGGGCCTGGGCCAGAGTAGGGGCCTGGCGTAGGGCTTAGAAGGCGTTCAAAAGGCTATGGTTGAAGGCCTGCCAGTCAGAAAGTTGTTCAGATGCCACGGGCATTGGTGAGGGAGCAAGATGTTTTTTTTGCTTCTTCTTTTTATGGGACTCCGACGTTGAGGTATCGGAAATCCGGTGAAGAATGGGAGGGTCGGATGCTGTACGGCACTCCACAATATCAGAGCTAACATCCTCGTAAACTACAATTTGCGAGATCCCACACGGACCCTCAGATATGATGAGCCCAGGTTTTACCCTCAGAAACAGATACGAATGCCTGCAATTCCCTCTGGGACGTGCCCTTAGCTTCTTTAATGGCTTCCACCTGGGTACCCACCAAAAGAATGTCTGAGGATTCCAGCTTGGACTCCAGGCCTTCACCGGCCTCGAGAGGTATGGCTGGAAGGGAGGGCGCAGTAGTCGGTTCGGGCCTAGACGTTTTGGCCTTTTTGACTGAAGTCTCACTGGAGGGGCCTAACTTTGTATCCATCTCTTTAGCCAAATGCCTTATACGCTGATTCTCTAAAGTTTTAAGGCAGATAATAGACTCCTGATGGTTTTGGAACAAAGACCTGATGAATACTGCAACTAGTGTGGTCGTGTTACTGGCCTAAGCAAAACAGGCAAATCTCATGAGAATCTTTATGGGGAACTTGCCTTCCACACCTGCACTTGTCCTTTCTACCTGACATGAAACTCAACAGCAGTAGCAAAGGATAATCAAAACCCTTATGGGGTACTTATCTGAAGTCGGATAAAATGAAAGAGTCCCACGGGATCACTTTTCCGAAAGAGCAACGACTGGAGCTGGCAGTCATACAGACAGCAGAAAAGTTCTGAGGAGGGTGCATGCTGACGTCCATTTTGTACCAGACATCTGTTTATGGCAGATGTCTGCAGAGAGAGACATGGGAAGTTGCACGCACCCTAGCGGTAGCATCTGTCTTTTGTAAAATAGCCGGATGTACGAGAGTCGACCAGGGGCAGACTCTACTGTGTTATGAATAAAGCAGCATATGAAAAGAAGGACATCTGCACATTATACTCTGGCAAAAACTTTGTAGTACCTTGTAAAGTACATGAAGAAACCTATACACACCACGTTTGTCTGTAGTTCTGAGGATAAACCAGAGTGCTGTTTGTGGTACATGAAGTGTCTTCTTTCTCAACTCATCCCAATACCCCACCACCCAAAAAAAAAAAAAAATTGTAGTCTCACTTTAGATTCTAAAGAAACTGGATGTCCCTGCCTTCCAGGCAGTTAAGCTGAGCTGTTATGTCTCTGTGTAGTTGGCCAAAATGACAAATACTCTCCTGCAGCCCAAACTCTGCCCCACCACCCTACCTTCCCATGAATGGTATTTGTGCAACACACACACACACACACACACACACACACACACACACACACACACACACACACACACACACACACAAGTGTGTGCGCAAAACATGCCCCAGTAATGGGAAGGTGGGAAATTGGAACACACTAATTACTGCCAAAGGTGGTTTCCACATCCACAAGATCAGTACCATACAATCTGTTTCAACTGCACTTCGGGAGCCCAGATACTACCACAACTTACCTGCCACCTATCCAGAGCAGGTCCCAAAGGTTATAATGACAGAGCTATGGGGTAAGTTATAATGACAGAGCTAAGGGGTAAGTAGGAGACAGTACACAGCCAATGCAGACATCAAATGCACTACAACAGAAAAAGTTTGACAAGAGGCAGATTTTCAAAGTCGGAAGTTTTAAACCAACTTATTTTTGTTTCAACTTATGTAATTTGCTGTGGCAAAAGAGGCTTAAAAAGCATTTCGTTATATTTGTCACTAGTATCTCACCCAATATCCCCAGGAATATTGAAGAGTTAAGAAAACACTTACAAAGAGCAGGGGTCCTCGCCAGTAAGGTCTGACAGATAAACATTTGCAAAATGGATGAACAGCATACCGATCGCCTGCTTTGAGGTATCTAAAAACCTGTACAACAAAAGGGAAAACAGTTGTATTGCATCCCATCTGCCATCTGTACAAAGTTACATTAACAATCATATGGCAATTTAACATCATTCAGCAAAATTACAGTTGTGTACACTTACCATAAATGTAGATGTTCAAGTGTATTCACTGTTGCAGTCATCACATATGGGTTATCTGCCTGCAGGTAGCCCTCAGCCGGCCTGAATATCAGAGTCTTTGGATTTCTGCGTCAGATGCTGTCGCTTCTTCCTTGACGTCAGGTCATCAGGGGTATAAAACATGCAGCCGATGCCATTACATCAGTTTTTCTTGCCCCAGATGTCAGGTGCCCCCACAATAGGAAGCAATTACATGGTATAGAATAACCCCCATCAAAAAGCAAATACACAAGAAAAAATAAATACACCAACCAGAAGGAGAGGTAGAGCCAAGTGAAGTCAGGGGGGCTGGAGGGAGGGTAACCAGGGCTGCAACAGTGAATACAGAGGGAGGGTAACCAGCACTGCAACCGTGAATACAGAGGGAGGGTAACCAGGACTGCAACAGTGAATACAGAGGGAGGGTAACCAGGACTGCAACAGTGAATACAGAGGGAGGGTAACCAGCACTGCAACAGTGAATACAGAGGGAGGGTAACCAGCACTGCAACAGTGAATACAAAGGGAGGGTAACCAGCACTGCAACAGTGAATACATAGGGAGGGTAACCAGCACTGCAACAGTGAATACAGAGGGAGCGTAACCAGGACTGCAACAGTGAACACACTCGAACATCTACATTTATGGCAAGTGTACACAACTGTTCTATGTTCTTCGTGTTTCACTGTTGCAGTCATCACATTTGGGTTGATTCCCAAAGCTAAGGAAGGGAGGGGGAAGTTAAAGAGCATTAGGGCCAGCTATTAAGCCCTGCAAGACTGCAGTGGCAAATCCAGCTCTGGATTTAGAGAAGACAGGCATGTGGTAATGCTTGGTGAAAGTATGTACAGAGCTCCAGGTAGCAGCTTCTAGGATGTCCCTGGTAGGGACTCCTCTGAGAAATGCCGCAGAGGTAGATGCAGCCCTGGTGGAATGTGTTCTTATCCCCTGTGGGCTAGGTTTTCCATGGTGCTTGTAGCAGAAATGAATGCAATGGGCTATCCATTTGGAAATGGTTTGCTTTGAAATGGCCTTCCCCTCTGCCCCTGCAGCAAAGCTAGCTAGCAGCTGTTCAGATTTTCTGATAGATTCTATTTGGACAGGACTAAGCCTAAGTGGTCTGTGCATGTCCAGAGAGTGCAGTATTCGTTCCCCTTTGTTTTGTGGATTAGGGGAAAAAGTAGGCAAATGAATGGACTGATTTAGGGCCACAGTAGACACCCCTTGGGCATAAAGGAAGGAAAGATTAGTCCTGAGGGAAACCCCATCTGCATGGAAGATAATGAAGGGTTCCACTGCCATGAGGGCCTGTAATTCAGACACTCTTCTTGCTGAAGTGATGGCTAGAAGGAAGGCTGTTTTCCAAGAAAGGAATTTCAACTCTGCTGTTGCAGCTGGCTCAAAGGGGGGAAAGAATGAGCTTTTCCAATACAAAGTTAAGGTCCCAGGCTGGAGTGGGAGCTCTCCTGGGGGGTCTTAAATTTTTGGCCCCTCTTAGGAATTGTTTTAGCAAGGGGTGAGAGAAGAGGGGTGGCTCAGTATTACAATGTGCTGAAATGGCAGACTGAAAAACTTCTCTAAAGCAAATTTCACACGCCTCAAAACCGAGGCGAAATCCTTCAAAGCCCCCGGGCCTGTGGAAAATACGGCCCAGACCACAGAATCCTTTACAAACGCATTCTATGAACACCTTCAGGAATGCATGGATCATGCAATCCCAAATAAAACCAAGACCCAATCCTCCAAAGGCAGACGTCCTGTCTGGTGGACCCCAGCCATTAACAAACTATACAATAGAAGGAGGAAGCTACTACATGATAGAGCAAAATCCCAAAGGAAGGCATCTCTGATCAGTATTAGCAAAACTACGGCACTCATAAAATCGTCTAAGGCCAGCTTGAGAGAAAAATTGCACAGGACACTAAGGATAATCACAAGGCTTTCTTTAGTTATGTTAGGAACCTGGGTGGGAATTCCCAGATATGCTCAGAATTAGTCCAAAATGACAAAAAATACACAGAGCCCACAGACATTGCCAACATCCTAGCTGACAGGTTCAGTGCAAACTTCTCCCCCCTCTCCCCACCAAAAGGGCAAATATCTATCCCAGCAGAGTGCTGCCCCCCTGACATCTCAGATGCTCAGGTAAGAGCCACCCTCTCCAAAGCAAAAAAACATAGCATCAATGGGACCAGATGGTGTCCCAGGCTGCGTCCTACATGAACTCCAAGAAGAGCTAAGCCCAAACATAAAACTACTGTTCAATCTTAGCCTTACTACAGGATATGTACCCAAAGAGTGGCGTACAGCAACAGTGGTCCCTCTCCACAAAGGTGGTGCCTCAACGGATCCTGGAAACTATCGCCCCATAAGCCTGACTAGCTTGCTCTGCAAAGCTATGGAAAGGATCATCATGGACCTCATAAATAAAGATATTGGGGACCTACAGACACTGTATCCTACCCAGTTTGGCTTTGTTAAGGGCAGATCCTGCCTCTTAAACCTGGTCGATTTCTTTGAAACAGTCACCAAGGCCATTGTGAGGGAAGGTGGTCCACACAGCCTACCTGGACCTTGCAAAAGCCTTGATACAATACCCCACTCGGGCATTATAGATAAGCTCACCAGCTTAAATATAAACCCCTATGTCACTAGATGGGTTGCAAACTGGCTCAAGGACAGAACCCACATGGTTAGAATTGCTGGAGCCATGTCAGACTCCAAACCAGTTACAAGTGGTGTCCCACAAGGCTCAGTCCTGGGACCTCTCTTGTTGGTATATATTTCTCGTGGTACAGGCCAACACGGAAGGACTGTGGCTGACCAAGTTCGCAGATGACTGCAAACTGGGCCACAATCAACTCTCCAGCCGACACAAGCATACTCCAAAAGGGCCTCATAGAAACAGACAACTGGTGCCAGAGCCATGGCCTCAAGCTAAACGCCAAAAAGTGTATAGTCATCCCCTTTGGCAAAAACAAAGTGACCACAAATTACCACATAGGTGGTAATCCATTAAGTACAGAAGAAGTCATTAGGGACCTAGGGACCCAAGTTGATAGCAATCTCTCATTTGACAACCACGTGGCCAAAGTGGTTAGAAAAACATTTTATATAGCCCACCTAATCATGAAGGGATTCACATCTAGATCAGGGGGTCATGCCTCTTTACTCATCCCTCATCAGGCCCATAATTGAGTACAATGCCCCTTTTGGGATGTACCTTACCAGACACCTGCAGCAACTGGAAAGACCCCAAAAGTACCTCACCAAGAGGATCAAAGGGCTCAAACAGATGCCATATGCTGCCCGGTTAAAGAAACTCCAGCTCTACTCAGTGGCATACCACCTGCTCAGAGGCGATCTGTGCCTGGCGTATAAAGCCATGTCCAACCCGAATTAATGGACATGCTGCACCTCAGAAAATCCAAATCCCATCGAGCTCACGCTCGAGACTTGAACCTCAGCACTGAAATAAATAGGACATGCTGGAGGGACAGATTCATAACCCAGAGGCTCCCTTCACTCTGGAATAAAATCCCAGTCCAGGTTAGGCAGAGTCCCACATTGACTCTCTTCAAGAGGAATCTTGATGAGTGGATGGGAGATCGTAGGTTTACCCCCGGCTATCACTTCTGTGTCACCGTTAGACAGAGGCACAGTATACTAACCTCAACAAAAGGCATAGCAAAATTAATTTAAATTGGGTGGCGAAAGCCAAACACACTCTGGCTAGGCTTACAAATGCCCTAGGGCAGATAGCCTAGTATGAACCTATGAACTTTAATTGACGAGAAGGAAAGGCCCTTGTGGAGCATGTCTGTTATGTACTGTAGAATATGAGATAAGCTGGGCACCGTTGTGCTCACCCCCTGAGCCTGGAACAATATCTTTTCCACTTTTCAGCATAGGATTTTCTAGTACTAGGCCTCCTTGCCTCCAGAATGACATCCAGCACCTGCTTACTGAGGGTTGCTAGAGGACAGCTCATGGAATTAGTCAGGCTGCAAGGTTCAGGGTTTGAAGCTGGACAGTGTAGAATCTGGCCCGCCTGCTGGGACAGTACAGAAGGGGTCTGAGGCAGGTGCCATGGTTGCCATACCATGCAAGAGGGGGTACCAGTGCTGGTGTGGCCAGTCTGGTGCAATCAGTATTGTCCTGGGCTTGTCCTGTTTAATCTTTAGTAGAACCTTCAAGAGGAGAGGCAGAGGGGGAAAGGCATAAACTCAGAGGCTTTCCCAGGTAAAGGACAGGGCATCCACTTTCCAAGCTTGACTGTGGGGAGTTCTTGTGCAGAATTTGTTCAAATGGTAGTTCTGAGGGGAGGCAAACCGGTCTACCTCCAGAGTCCCCCATTTGTTCCTCAAGAGGTTGAATATTTTGGGTTCTAGTTTCCATTCGTGTGAGTCCATGAGATTTCTGCTTAAGTCAACTGCCAGTGAATTTAGTTTGCCTGGCAGGAATTGAGCCTGTAAGTGTACTTGGTAGCTCAAGGCTGTGTCCCACAGAGCAATGGCTAGTCTGCAGACAGGGTACGAGTGCGTTCCCCCCTGCTTGTTTATGTACCACATAACTGTGGTGTTGTCTGTCTTTACCAATAGTTGTCCTGGAAGAATACGGTCTTTGAAGGCTGTCAGCATTCTGTACAGCTAACATTTCTTTTCGACTGATATGCAGGTGCATCTGTCTCAGGTTCCATTGGCCCTGAATGCACTGCCCTGCCATGTCAGCCCCCCATGCATAGTCTGATGAGTAAACGCAAATAAAAAACTTGTACGCTATGCCAAAGTCCTGGTAAAGCTCCAAAGCACAAGCAACTCCAAACAAAAAGCAACAAGACACTGCTGTGTGTGTAAAATGTATTAAAATTTAATCCAAATACTGACAGATAAAACAATAGGTAAGCGCTTTCGGGTTACACCCTTCATCAGACAAAGACGCATAATTCAAGCAGCATTTTTTAAAAAATGAAACAGCCAATAGCATCTAATGAAAAACCCGCCTATTTTGGAGGGTGGGTTTAACTGGAATGACATCATTTAATCCTGGTTCCCTATGTGCCATAAACTCAATAATCCACCTTGATTCAGCCAAAGCTGTCTGATGTTTAACATCACCCCCTCTGTTATTTGTCCTAATGTTAACAATAGTCCTAAATTTAAAACTATGTGTAGGATTTCCATTAATGTGCCTATATAGTGCATTACTTGGGTCACTGTTCCTGATACTACTTAAATGCTGCAGGATTCTAACCTTGAACATGTTATTGGTCATTCCTACATAAAAACAGGAACATTTGACACATTCAGCTAGGTACACTATATTGGTGGTCCTACATGTTAATTGTTAACATTAGGACAAATAACAGAGGGGGTGATGTTAAACATCAGACAGCTTTGGCTGAATCAAGGTGGATTATTGAGTTTATGGCACATAGACCAGGATAAATGATGCCATTCAGTTAAACCCACCCTCAAAATAAGCGGGTTTTCATTAGATGCTATTAACTGTTTCATTTTAAAAAATGCTGCTTGAATTATGCGTCTTTGTCTGATGAAGGGTGTAACCCGAAAGCGCTTACCTATTGTTTTATCTGTCAGTATTTGGATTAAATTTTAATACATTTTATACACACAGCAGTGTCCTGTTGCTTTTTGTTTGGAATAGTCTGATGAGTCTGTTGTTAGGGTTTGGGCAGCAGGGGGTAGAGTGAAAGGGAGCCCCTTGTTATGGTAGCAGGCCTCTGCCCACCAGAAGAACTCTGTCTTTATACAAGGAATGATAGAAATCATTGTCTCCAGGTCCTGAGAATGTTGACACCATAGGCATTTTAGATACCACTGGAGTTTCCTCATATGCAGCCTTGCATATGAAATTAGTAGAATGCAAGAGGCCATGAACCCCCAAAACTTGCAGTATTTTCCTTGCAGATAGATGGGGATTTGTGGCAAATAGTTTGAAGTAGGTTGTCAAATAAACTTGTTTCTCTGGCGTGAGGAATGCCATCTGGGAAGTTGTGTTCAAGCTTGCTCCCAGGAATACAATCTGTTGGAAGGGTACTAGGTGAGATTTCTTTTCGTTGATGGTGTACCCCAGTGAGGTTAGAAATTTCTTTATGAATACCAGGTGTTGTAACAGCAAGTCCTGGCTTTCTGCCTGAATCAGACAATCGTCCAAGTATGGGTAAATTTGAATATTTCTCTGCCTGCAAAATGCAATGGCTGGAGTTAGACACTTTGTGAACACCCTGGGCTCAGTAGATAAGCCAAAGGAAGTGCAGAGAACTGAAAGTGCATGGAGCCCACCCTGAAACGTAGGTATTGTCTGCAGGATTCTCTTACTGGGATGTGCAGGTAAGCTTCTTTTAAGTCTAGGGTTGCCAGCCAGGCATCCTTGGCTAGCATAGGAAGAAGCTGATGAAGAGTTAGCATTTTGAATTGTGGAACCACCAGAAAGGTGTTGAGAATAGAGAGGTCCAGGATAGGAATTGTCTTTTCTGGGTACCAGAAAAAGTCTTGAGTAAAAACCTTGTCCCCTTTGTTCTGCTGGGACAGGTTGAATAGCCCTGATACTGAGAAGAGCGAGAACCTGCTGTTGGGCCTCCGCCCACTGATTTGGGGGTAGGTCTGGCCAACCATTTGGGGTTGGTAGTGTGTGGAAGTGGAATCTGTATCCTTGGGAAACTATGTTCAAAACCCATTTGTCCTGGGAAATAAGTTCCCAGTTTTTTGCATGCAGAGCGAGCTTTCCTGCTAAGGGAGCAAGCAGTTCAGCAGGGCTTGGAAGGTTTAAGGTTAAGTCATTGTGCCATTTTTCTGTAGGGGGAGGGTGGCTTACTACTCCCTGCTTTGGAAGTGGGAGCCCCCCACTGCTTAGATCTCTGCGTAGTCTGAGACTGTAGCCTAGGTGGTCTGCTGTTCCTGGGTTTGTACTGAGAAGGCCTGGAAGGGACTGGAAAGGACCAGTTCTTTGAAGGCCAATGCCTATTGAATCTGGGAGGCTGTACTTGTAGGAAATCTTCAACAGTTTGCATAGATTTAGCATTTTCCTTCATCCTTTTGAGGACTTATTCTGCTTTGTTACCAAAAAGGCGTCCTTGGTTTAAGGAAGCATCCAGTAATTTAGCTTTAACATGATCTGGCAAGTATTGTTCCTTAAGCCAAGCATGCCTTCTAAGTACAGACCCAGTGACAGCAGCCCTGCAAGATGCTTCTAAAGCCTCAAAATCACATTGCAAAGTATTTACCAACTTGTTCTGCAGAATGCATTAAATCTTGCAATTCTTTGTGTTCAGAACAGTCAGGAATCAACATCATTTTCTGTCTAAGTAGTCCCATAATATGCTGCTGATACTTTAACATATGAAACTGGCAATTTAAAGCCCTAATGGCTAAAGTAGCAGAAGTGTATACCTTCTTACCCAATCTGTCCAATGCTCTAGAATCTCTATCAGAAGGGGTAGGATTTTTGGCAGCAGTAGCCTTAATGCCTTTTGGTCCTTGGGAAATAGTCCCTGGATCCGCAGAAGAATTCTTGAAGAGGAACTTGTGAGTGTCAGGTACTCTGTAATACCTGTCAGGTTTTCTGGGAGCTGGAGGTAAAGTGTCTGGGGTAAGACTAGATTCCAAGAAAGCATCATCTACAATGTCCAGAACAGGATGGATAGCTAAAGGCCTGTGTTGAGGTATGAGTAAGAATTCCCTAAGTCTCTTTTTGGACTCCTAGTAATCCTGGCTTTCCCAGCGGAAATGCTCCCTAAGAGTATGCAAGGTTTCACCGAAAGAAAAATCTTCTGGAGGGGAAGCATAGGGAATGGAGTCCTCTGCATCAGAATCCTCATAAGTAGATAAGGGCAAATCCAGGTAATCAGAAGGAGCAGAGATATCAGATTCCTGATCAGAAGAATCAGAAGGAAAATCAGTTCTAGGTCTCTTAGAGGGGGAAGGCTGGCTTCCCCTAATTAAGGTAATAAGGTCTTCAGCCATTCTAAGCATTTGATTTTGAGGCATGTGGGCCTGAGCCTGCGGTTTGGTAGTCAGTTTTCTAGGCGTAGTGCGAGTTTTTGACCTGGATGAAAATGACGGCGTTGGTTTAATATGAATGACTGTAGGCCTGAATACATTCTCAGAAGCCGGTGCCTGCACAGCGGTTCCGGACACATCCAAGGTAGAGACATCTGCAGGTTCCATAGTCGAAGAAGCATCTCACTACATACCGGACTCCAAATGGGTCTCAGTAGAGGCCTGCGAATCTGAAGTAGCGGGTATCAGGGGCTGCGAAAGTGCCTCACTGAGTACTGGCGGACTGGTGACTAGCTTAATGGAAGCGGCGGCGGTTTTGGACCTATGCGGTCTGTCTCGGTCTTTATCCTTATGTTTATTTGGAAGATCGGTAGTCGGATGACTTAATGAAGCCATTTTGGAGTACACAGATCGAGTACGAAAGTAATTGGCTGCCAAAATAGCCCGACGATGATTAGTTCGGGCGTTGAACAAGGCACAAAACCAATAACGAGGGACGTCGTGGTCTGGGGCTAAACAGGAGATGCAGTAAGAATGAAAATCTCTGCGAGGTATTTGCTTTCCACAGGTAAGACAACTGTTAACTTTTACTGACATCGGTTAGAGCAAGAAAAAGGATCCCCAATGGGGTACTTATCTTTTTTGAAGACTTCGGGTCTAAAACTCGAAAATGAAAATTTCAGGAGTCAGCTGACTGGCACTTGTGAACTGCTTCTGCTTCGGGCACCGCATGGCAAGAAAGACTGATGTAATGGTGTCGGCTGCATGTTTTATACGCCTGACGACCTGACATCAAGGAAGAAGCGACAGCATCCGATGCAGAAATCCGAAGACTCTGGTATTCAGGCTGGCTGAGGGCTACCTGTAGGCAGATAACCCAAATGTGATGACTGCAACAGTGAATCACGAAGAACATCATCACAATTTACAGAAGGGAACCACAGCGGTAGTTAACAGCAAACAAAATGAAAGTAACCAGGTGCATTAAAGTGAATAAGGAAATCAAGACCTTTTTATGACTCGAGAGTCCGTGTGCAGGCCAAAGTCACTTCTACACCAGGAATCCAAAATTAAACACGCTGCTCTTATGTATTTTCTTTTTAACGGAAATTTGTTCTGCACTGACTTGTACTCTGATTAAGTACATTTTCAGCATTTAGTGAAGAGCATAAAAGTACAGTTTTGTACCTACCATAAATGTAGATGTTCGAGTGCTAATACAGCTACAGTCATAACAGATGGGTTCTCCTGCCGTCAGGTGGGTCCTCGGTCGGCCAAATTCCAAAGTCTAGGTCCAGCGTCGGTGGTCGTCGCTTCTTCCTTGACGTCAGTGCGACAGGGGTATAAAGGAACCAGCAGACGCCATTTTCTTCAGTTTTTCTTGCCCCAGATGTCAGGTGCCCCCAGAATGAAGGCAATACATAAATTTGTGTAATAATGCAGTGTAATATAATCAAAATACAGTAGTTGCAAGCAAATACATCATAAATGAATATCCCAATCAGGTTGTATGAGGATGTGCTAGCCTATAGGCCTGTCCCAAGAGGGGAAGGAGGGAGGGAAACCTGGACTGCAGCTGTATTAGCACTCGAACATCTGCATTTATGGTAGGTACAAAACTGTACTATGTTCATCGTGCATACAGCTGCAGTCATAACAGATGGGTAGAATCCCAAAGCTAAGAAAGGGGAGGTAGGCACTAGGTGGAAGTAGGAGGAGCCAAAATGCCCTGCAAGACTGCAGTGGCAAAGCCTGCTCTAGATTTGGAGTATAATGGTAGGTTTGGAGAAGGTATGCACAGAACTCCAAGTGGCTGCTTCCAAAATATCCTTGGTAGGAACTCCTCTGAGGAAGGCTGCGGAGGTGGCTGTGGCCCTGGTGGAATGAGTTCTAATGCCTGTAGGTACAGGTTTGCCATGAAAGGAATAGCAAAAGTGTATGCAGTGGGCTATCCATTTTGAGATTGTCTGTTTGGAAATTGGCTTTCCTTGAGCTCCTACCGCATAGGCCACAAAGAGCTGTTCTGATTTTCTGAAAGGCTTTGTTCTGTCCAAATAAAAACGCAGTTGTCTGTGGATGTCCAAGGAATGCAGTAATCTCTCCCCTTTGTTTTGAGGATTAGGATAAAAAGTAGGTAAATATATGGCCTGATTTAAAGCTACCCTGGATACCACTTTAGGCATAAAGAACGGGTTGGTTCGTAAGGAAACTCTGTCCTGATGGAAGATGATAAAAGGCTGGACAGCCATGAGAGCCTGTAGTTCTGAAACTCTACGAGCTGAGGTGATAGCCAGAAGGAAAGCTGTTTTCCAGGACAAATATTGCAAATCTGATGAGGCAGCTGGCTCAAAGGGAGGCAAGGTCAGTTTTTCCAGAATGAAATTAAAATCCCAAGCAGGTATTGGTTGTTTCCTTGGAGGTCTTAAATTCTTAGCCCCTCTGAGGAACTGTCTTAAGAGAGGATGAGGGAATAAAGGTGGATCAGTGTTGTATTCTGCAGAAATGGCTGAGGCATGGATTTTGATGGAGGAGAATGAAAGTCCACTGCTTAGCAGTTCAGCCAAATATTGTATTTGAGGTAAATTCAGTTTTCCAGGGTCCTGGCCCTTTTTCTCATTCCAGACACAAAAACGTTTCCATTTTGCGGAGTAAGCCTTTCTAGTTGATGGCCTTCTGGCCTCCAAAATGACATCCTGCACCTCCTTGGAGAGTAGGGCCTGCTATGATGCTAAGGAATCTTCCATGCGGCTAGATTGAGTGTTTTTAGCTGACTGTGAAGAGTTTTGAAGCTGTGCTGAGTCGGAAGATGAGGCATTTAGAGGCAGGGTCCATGGTGGGGAATGCGTCAGGCTCCTCAGGAGTGGGTACCAGTGTTGCCTTGGCCAGTCCGGAGCAATGAGGATCATCTTGGGTCTGTCTGCTCTGGTCTTCAATAGAACTTTGGGCAGCAGAGGAAGAGGTGGGAGGGCATAAACTGTCATTGATGTCCAGATGAAAGAGAGAGCGTCCACTCTCCAGGCCTTTGGATGGAAGATCCTTGAGCAGAATTTTGTCAATTGATGATTTTTGTGGGAGGCAAAGAGATCTATGTCTGGCCTTCCCCATTCTTGGATTATTTCTGTAAAAACTTTTGGATGTAACTTCCATTCGTGTGGATCTGTCATATTCCTGCTTAGGTTGTCTGCCAGTGTGTTTTACTTGCCTGGCAAGTACTGTGCTTGTAGTTCCATTTGTAAGTCCATGGCCATGTTCCAAAGTGACATGGCCAGTCTGCATAGGGGGTAAGAATGTGTTCCTCCCTGCTTGTTTATGTACCACATAACTGTGGTGTTGCCCGTTCTTATCAATAGTTGACCTGGTTATAGAAGATCCTTGAAAGCTATAATAGCATTTATTACTGCTAGCATTTCTTTTTGATTGATGTGAAGGTGCTTTTCTTTTTGGGACCATTTGTCCTGAATGCACCGATCTGTCATGTGCGCCCCCCCAGGCGTAGTCCGAGGCGTCTGTTGTGATGACTTGATTTGCTTGAAGCTTGCTGAATGGAAGACCTGTGTTTGTTTGACATGCTTGAGCCCACCACAGAAATTCCTTTTGCAGACATGGAATTAGTGGTATTAGTGTTTCCAAACTGTGGCTGTGTTGAGACCATATGTTTTTCAGGTACCATTGTAGTTTCCTCATATGCAGCTTTGCACATGGGATTAGTAAGATGCAAGATGCCATGAATCCCAGAGCCTGCAGGATTTTCCTTGCAGTCAGCCTGGTGCAATTTGCTAGTTTTCTGAAGTATTGAATTAATTGCCCCTGCTTCTCTGACATGAGGTAGGCCATCTGGGTGTTTGTGTCCAAATTGGCACCCAGGAAAATTATCTTCCGAGCGGGTATTAGCCTTGATTTCTTTTTGTTGACTGTGTATCCCAGAGAGTTCAATAACATTATTACATAAGCCAGATGTTTCAGAAGAATGTGCTTGCTGTCCACTTGGATCAGGCGGTCGGCCAAATAGGGATATATTTGTATCCCTTGAAGTCTGCAGTAGGCAATTACTGATGCCAGGCATTTCGTGAATACTCTGGGCGCAGTAGATAAGCCAAAGGGCAATGCAGAGAATTGATAATGGGTTGAACCTGCAAGAAATCTGAGGTACCTTCTGCAATTTTGTCTGATTGGGACATGCAGGTATGCCTCCTTGAGGTCCAATGTTACCAGCCAAGACTCCTTGCCCAGCATGGGAAGAAGTTACTGTAGAGTGAGCAAATTGAATTTTGGTACGAGTAGAAATGTGTTGAGGATGGATAGATCCAAAATAGGTCTACAATCTTTTCCCTTCCTTGGCACCAGAAATAGCCTGGAATAAAAACCTTGACCTTGTTCGTGCGTAGGTACCTCTTGAATAGCTTTCATGTTTATGAGATCTGTAATTTGCCTTTGTGCCTCTGCCCTTTGATTGTGTGGCAGGTTTGGCATGCATCTCATTTTTGGAAGGGTGTGAAAATGGAATTTGTAGCCTCTGTTTATAATGTCCAGGATCCATTTGTCCTTTGTGACAATATGCCAATTTTTTGGAAATAATGCCAGCTTTCCTCCTAAGGGGGCTGCCATTTGAGACCTGGCTGGCATGCAAAGGGGAAAGTCATTGGTTTTGCTTTCTGAAAGATTGCGAGTTATCCTCACCACCTCTTTGTGTAGGAGCTTGCCATTGTCTGCCTCTCTACGATCCTTGGGATTGTCCTCTGCCCCTTGGGCGCCTGTATCTGCCTCTTTGGGGTTTGTCTGTGGCAGGAAAGGACCAGTTTTTGGAAGGCCAATTTCTACTAAAACGTGGGGGTTGAACCTGTAGAAATTCTTTCACAGTTTGCATTGATTTAGCCTTTTCCTCCATTTTCCTTAATACCTCCTCAGCATTAGCACCAAATAGTACATCCTTTTGAAGAGGGGCGTCTAGTAATTTAGCTTTGACATGATCAGGTAAGGCTTGTTCCTTGAGCCAGGCATGCCTACGTATGACTGAACCTGTAACAGCAGCTCTACATGAGGCCTCTAGAGCATCAAAACCACATTGTAAGGTATGCTTACCCACTTGTTCTGCACTATGCATCAAATCCTGCAACTCCTTCAAGTCTGGTTGTTCAGGTTGTGACATTTTACTTTTCAATTGTGATAACAAAATCTGTTGGTATTTTAGCATATGAAACTGACAGTTTAAGGCCCTCATGGATAAGGTAGCCGAGGTATATACCTTTTTTCCCCACCTTTCTAAGGATCTGGAATCTTTCTCAGAAGGCAATGGATTTTTAGCAATGGAGGCCTTAACTCCCTTGGGGCCCTGTGAGATGGTTTCTGGATCAGCAGCATGGCTTTGTATAGAAATTGGTGTGAGTCAGGGACCCTGTAGTACCTGTCAGGCTTAACTGGAGCTGGAGGTAGAGAGTCCGGGTTAAGGCAGGCCTCCGAGTAAACATCATCTAGGATGTCCAAGACAGGAGGAATAGCCAGAGGCCTGTGCTGAGGAAGCAAGAGAAATTCCCTGAGCCTTTTCTTGGAATCTGAATAATCCTGGCCTTCCCAGTGGAAGTGTTCCCTTAAGGTATGCAAAGTTTCCCCAAATGAGTAATCCTCGGGGGGGGGGGGATACAGAAGGGATGGTCTCCTCCGCATCAGAGTCTTCAAAAGGGGAGTAAGAATGTTCCTGATCATCAGAGTGCTCTGAAATAATGGAGCCCTGATCAGAGGAGGGAGAATCTTCCTCCACTCTAGGCCTTTTGTCCGGAGGGGGCTGAGTACCTCTGATAAGAGTAATTAAATCCTCAGCCATTTTAAGCATCTGTTTCTTAGGCATGGGGCCTGGAGATGGACCCTGAGTAGCTGGTCTCTTAGAGTGCATGGTTGCTTTGGACTTTGTGAAAGCCTTGATGGAGAAAGAAGAGGAAGGTCTGAAGACACCTTGAGTGGAGGTGGACCTGTCAACATTCTGAGTTTCAACGCCAAGAGTGGCTTTGGTATCTGTAGTCGGGGTGTGGGCCGAGGAGCCTGCGACCTCGGGCACAGGAGACACCGTCAAAGACAGGTCGTTGGTAGTCAGGGGCTGCACAGGTGCCTCGCTGAGAACCGGACCACGTGTAGTCGGCTTTGGTGTGGTGTCGGTAGAGGCCGCGGACCTCGTGTGTCGGTCCTTGTCTTTGCATTTTTTAGACAAAACCGGAGTCGGAGTATCCGACGACATAGTATAGTTAAATGCTTTCCCAAAATAATGCTGGGTGAACTCCGCCCGACGCTTAATAGTGCGTTTGTTGAATGTAGCACAAAAGCGACAGACCGAGATGTCGTGGTCTGGGCCTAAACAAGGTATACAGCGGGAATGGAAATCCTTATGCGGTATTTGCTTCCCACAAGAAATTCAATTATTAACTTTGTCTGACATCGGTTTGAGGCAAGAAAAGTTTCCCCAACGGGGTACTTAGCTTTTAAGAAGACTTCAGTTTCCAAATTTTCGTAATCTCAGGAGCTGGCCGACTGGCACTTGCGAACTGCTTCTGCTTCGGGCACCGCGCGGCAAGAAAGACTGAAGAAAATGGCGTTGGCTGGTTCCTTTATACCTCTGTCGCACTGACGTCAGGGAAGAAGCGATGACAACCGACGCCGAACCTAGACTTTGGAATTCGGCCGACCGAGGACCCGCCTGACGGCAGGAGAACCCATCTGTTATGACTGCAGCTGTATGCACAATGAACATCAACAAATGAGTTGTTTTTACTACTTTGTTGCATAGCAGTGTATGTGCAGGTTTATCTACCTGAATCACAACAGTTTTACAATATTAGGAGCATCTAAAGGAATAAGGCTTCATGCACTCATTCTAACTATAACCCGATGAGGACATCACCTTATATATGGTTCACAGCTAGCAGCAGACATTAACAAAAAAATCAGGTAATAATCTGTACTGAAAATGTGCTGTCCCAACAATAAGCTTTGGGACGGCACTATGTGAGTGGGACATCAGTAGTCTTGTAGAAGCTCAGAGTCAACTGCAAACCCAACTCAACTGCTAAACTAACAGGATAATGGGCTTTCACTTACGTTGCATTGCCTGTTGCAATACATATGCCTTCTCTGCATGCCAAGACCCTAACAAACTGTCTTGCCTTGGGTCTCCAATCTCAATCATCTCTCTAGCTTCCACACCACGCATGACCTTCCCTAACTTTGTGTTAACTTTCTCCTTATATGATGCCCCATAAATCTCAAGTTAGTTAACAAACCCAAGTGATTGCTTTTGTTTCTCAGCAGTTTTACTTTGTTTTCCTGAGGTAAATTATAAAATGTCTGCAATTATGTACCACTAATCAAATTTTTGCAACAAACACTCACTTCATTCTCTCTTTTTCTTTAACCCATTAAGCTGAACCCAGACTGCTCGTTAAAAGTGAAGCAAACTCTGCCAAATGAGATGCTGCATAATGTAAATAAAGCGACAGACGGTTAAATATCTAACTGAATAAGGCACATTGAGCAAACCCTTAGGGATAAAATAACATCTTTAATAGCCACGGCAACTTGACCAGAAACGCTTACCTGGTTTATACTGTGATGGTCAGTCACAGATTGCCATGTTCTAGTCAGCAGTTAGTCATGCACTCATCTGCACGAAAGGCTAAAATACAGCAGTAAAGCTGTGGTTTTGCTGCAGGTGTCTGTAACCTCATCTAGGAAAAAAGCTGTACTGGTACCTGCATATAGTCACTAACTGTAAGAACATCTGGAACAGATCACCTACTAAACTCCCCCTTGGTAAGGCCTCCCAAGAGGGTTACTTGGCAACAACTACCTGAGCAGTACAAACTGGTTAATTGGTAAGTACTGGGCAATCAGACTGCAGTCCATTACAACCATTACAAGTCATACCTCTCAATCTCTTAGTCCTAGAAATCCAGACAAAGCCTGTCATAATTGGGGGACAAAGACACAAAAATAGGGACATATCTTAAATACTGCTCTTATAAACTTAGAAAGCTGCTAGAATAACGGTTTATGTTAGCATGCATTTTCTGAAAGATTTGAAGTCTGAAACCTCAAATGCAAGTCATTATTTAGTGACTTCAGTGCTGAGATAATCCCAGTGATTTGCCAGAAAACCACAAATTTTATGAGGAACAGACCAAAAATATGAAGCAAAAATCAGAACATTCTGCAAAAAATCTGGACAGTTGATATGTACAAGCTTGGCCAACAACCCACATTCAAAACAGGAAAAGACTAGATAGACCAGGTGAGAAGTCAAGACTGCCCCTCCAATTATCTAGGTTTACCTCAAAGATAGCAAGGGTGTTACTCTGCTTAACATGTAGTGGACGTTTGTTCCAGAGTTGGGGGATAAATTAAGATAGGAATAAATCACCCCATCATCTTATTTATCTTTTTTTTTTCAACTTAAGTTTATTCAATAACAACATACTAACATTACAACTCTGCAAATCCGCTAAGAGGTGTAGTGTTCATTTACTCACCAGCAACTGGTCACTTTGGATTCTTTCTACCCAAATGTCTTGTTCTATCTAGTAGATATGGTTTCAGCCCAAAGTTGTCACTTACACCATTGTTTTTAAGTAAAAGATTTTGTTCATATCAAACATCCATAAATTTATTTACTCCACCTACCTATACGATATATTCCTCTTTCCGTTCTTGCCATTCGAACATGCCTTTCTCTTAAACCTTCCACACTGCATACTACCTGCTACTGTTGGCACCGCACTTTTTTTCCACTTCTTTATTACTATTTTTTTTTGTCATTAATAACATCCTCACCAGCTCCTGGAGTCTTTAATTTACTCCATCCTCTTCCACCAAACCCTGTAACGTCTCTCCTCTGACAAGAGAGTAGCACTTTCAGCTACCAACTCTGCCATTGTTTCCAAATCACAGCTCCAGATCAACAGTGACTGGCAGCCCCAAGAAAATATGATGCCCGTCTCCTATTTTCCCCAACAAGCACCTCCAGCAAGTCCCATTAACTGCCGGAAACATGCCTTAATCCTTCTGGTACAAATATTTGTGGATCACTTCCATACAAATATCCTTACTTTTCCTGATTGTATAGCTAGTTAGTGCATCACACCGGATTTAGTTGGCATGTCACACATCCTCCCCAGATCCTACCGTCCAAGACCTTCTCTAAAATGTTCCCATTTCTTTCTGAACTTCTCTCATTTCCTAACAGTTTGTAAACCTCAGAAATTCTCTAGCTAGTTTACCCTCAGTTATTTCTAACACCCACCTAACCCCAACTACTGGTTGTGCTCAATTAGACAATCTCTTTTCCAATGCTTAATAGTGCAAAATTCCCCTCCTGGAACCTTTATTTATCCATTACCACCTCCCATGCCAGGATTCTCCACCAAATTACTAAATGACTCCTGTATTTTACTTCTGTTTTTAGATGTCTCCACTGTCTTGGTGCAGAAAAAAACTGTCTGTCCTTTAATCTCCCTCTAATGGATAGAGTATTATTTCTGCATCTTTTTAGCAACTTTGTTTGAAATACTTTACTAACCCCCTGCCCCACTACATCCATCACTGGTGGTCTGATCACTTGCACTAACTTTGCTCACATTGCTTCAAACATTTTGACCAAACAAAGAATTTTCTTGGACCATCTGCTTTCAAACCACATAGTAAATGAGGGGGGCTAACATCTTACTGAAATTTAATTAAGCACTTGAGTTGCTTGTTTAATTTAAAAATGGGTGCTCTATCATTTTTTGGTACCTCTCTTCTGACTTTTGGCCAAAACTCACTTCTTTTTATTGTACAGCTTGCTTATATTACAGTTCCACTAGAGATGCTGCAAGATGCCCCCATATTAGCAAGGACAAGGTCTAAGGTGGCATTACCTGTAGTTTGCACTCTGATAACTGTCAATGTAGACACCTTGGAACACAGTCCAAGAATCTCTGTGCTTGTGCACTTGTGCAGGTGAACGTTTCCCCGTCTACAGCTGGAGAGTTAAAATCAGCTAGGAAACTGGTACTGAGAGGTACTGTGTAGGTTTAATACTGAGAGACATCACGTCTTTTAGGCACATGTTGTGGTTTTCATGGGTCATACAAGGAGTTCTACAGCCAGCTAATATATGGTGAGAGACGTTCCGTTGGTGATTTGGACATGAAAACGCTCCAATGCATCATACTGCTTTACCCGTCACACCTCTACCTTTTTCCACTCCTGTGCAGAGGATGGTCTACAACTGTGGAAGGGATTATAGTCGTGGCACAGCCACAGTACTGTGCACCACGTTACATCATGTGTCAGTCACTACATGGCCATCTATGTCCTACAGGATGAGGAGGGTTTGTACTGAGTGTCGTTTCTTTTTAAGCACCTAACATTGGATTAGTAACACCTTAATATCCTCCTTTATTTGTTTTATCAGGTTGGTAGTTTTATCTGGTTGGCATTGTCTGAAAAAGGCACTGTGCTGTTGGAAAATATCTGCCAATATACTAAAGCCTAAACGGGATGGGTGCAGGCCATCTATGGTGAAGCAGTGTGGTCTGCCGAACATATACTCTCACTCTGACGATACTGGACGCCCTTAGAACAACACAAAAAACAAAGCCAACTGTTAAAATCAATTAATTTTTGCTCATATTGTGACATAATTCTTGGAGAAGATAAAAATTCTGCTTTAAGCTAGGCTTATACCTGCCTGGGACACACGCCAAGAATGCCATCATATCTTTCATCACACAGTCCAAAGAGGTACATCTCAAACCACTGACAGTCCCATGTACATTGACAGAGTCCTACCTGTACCTCTTGTTCAAAGACTCAAGTGTGATTGATCTGGCAGATCCTGACAACAGACAAGCCACTAACCATCGCTTTTTTCTTACTCAGCCTGCTAAGAGGTTCACCTGCACGTCTCACAATGTGATAACCAATTATAAATATTGTTGTGGAGCATTTCTCCCCGAGCCTCCGCTGAAAACAGGATCTGTGGCACCTAGACGGACTTTCCCGGTCAACAAATGTTAAATAAATAAATAAAATAAATAAAGTACAATTTGCTGTCTATCTGAGACAGCAGTCCCTACCACTTGTTTACTTTATTTATTTTGCATCCATGTATCCCTACAAACTTCCTTAGCACTTCATTTACTTTTTATTTGCCGTCTCTTGAGTTTCAGTGTTAATATCATGTCATCTGCATTGAAGTGCAATTTTCTAAATGCAGTTTTCCCTATTTATAACTTTGTACTTCTGACTGGAATATCAAGTTTGAGAGGGGGTTCCAAATAGGGCAAAGAGTTGTTGTGAAGCAGGGCACCCCTGCGCAGTTCCTCTAATGAGCTTGAAGGTAAATGAGAACTCCCCCATTATTTTCACTCTAACCCCAGCTTGCTTACATATATTTTGTAATAACGCTATAAAGCTGTATGGAAATGTCAAGGTTTCCAAGACAGAATATAGCCATCTACTCTCTCTAAAGACAAAACCTACTTCTTTCCTTTCCTTTCTCACTTGCGTCATGTACGACAATGAACATCCTAATGTAACCATACATTCTTTTCTCACTAATAAATCTACATTGATCTCCTTCTATAAACCTTGGAAATGTGCTCATAAGCCAAGAGATGACAATACTTATAAAACTTTATGAACTTCTTTCACATCCCTGCCCTCTTTTGGGATTACCAACAATATACCAGATTTCCAAGGGGTAGCAGGGACCCTCTCTCCATCAGTAGTGCAAACAACTTCCCTTTAACTACTACATTCCTATGGGGATCTCATCACTGCCTGGGAATGTTTATAACTTGTCTGCCCATCTTGTTCTGTTATTTCATTCAGAAGTTGTTCTCAATGTATCCTCAATATTCCTGGAAGGGATATTTCTTTCAAATATTTTTTAATGCCGGCCCTCCTTATTACCAACGGCTATTATCTCAGACATACAGGATCATATAATATTGAGCAAGTGCCTGCAAAGTCTCTCCCTGGCCTTCTACTGAGGCCTCCTTCTTAACATCTCTTACTGCTCACGTATCATATTCCACTCTTGGCTGCTGTAATCTTGTGGTGAACGTCTTCTTTGCCACTGGGAAGGTACTTGCATATAATTCCAATATCCTATTAATCTGCCATCACTTCAGTGTCTAATGATTTTAGAATCAGTCGGTCTGACAGAAACGCTAGTCAGATGGGAAGACGTCGTTTTCTGTCCAGATTCGGTAGTCGAAAGGCCTCCTCGGAAGCTGGTGCCTGCGTCGTGGCTCCGGACCCAACCGAGGCAGAGACAGCCAAAGGCTCGGAAGACAAAAAAGATTTCTGTGGCATACTGGACTCTGAAAGGGTCTCAGTAGAGGCCTGTGTAGATATTGAATCGGGCATCAGGGGCTGCGAAAGCACATCACTGAATTCCGGAGAACTGATTACCTGCTTAGCGGTAGAGTCGTCAAAAGGCTTAGCCTTGTGTGGTCTGTCTCTATCTTTATATCTATGTTTTTTCAGAATGTTTACAGATTGCTGACTGACAGACACCATATCAAAATACAAAGATGGAACACGAAAATAATGGTCTACAATAAGAGCTCTAAGGCAAATGGTTCTTGCATTAAAGAGGGCACAGAACCGGCAACAGGGGACGTCGTGGTTTGAACCTAAACAAGTGATGCAGTAAGAATGGAAGTCTCAGTGTGGGATCTGCTTTCCACAGGCGAGACAATTGTTAACTTTTTTGGACATCGGTTAGTGCAAGAATAAAAGGGTCCCCAATGGGGTACTTAGCTTTAGACATTTTCAGCTGAAATTCAAACTCTGGTAGCGACTGACCGGCACTCGTGCAAACTGCTTTTGCTATGGGCTCCACGGCAAGAAAGACAGATGCACTTACGTCGGCTGCCTTGCTTTATAGCACTGACGACCTGACGTCAATCTACAGGTGACTGCAGCTGACGCAAAAAAACAATGACTCTGGAACTCGGGCCAGCCGAGGGCTACCACAGCAGGGATAACCCCACAGGTGATGACTGCAACAGTGAAACACAAAGAACATCAATAAAAAGAAGTTATGTCCTTACCATAACGTTCCATGTGAGTTGTTCATCTCGCCTTTTTGTTCTTACACGTGGGTCGGAGTCAATCCCTCGGCTCCGAATCGGCCACTTTCAAGCTCAAACTCTCAGAGAAGCTTGAGACCTAGTGTATATCCCATGATGCTCTACTGTGAATCCCCAGATCTAGTATGCTGCAACCAAGACAGCCTACAGGAAAAAATGAAACTATAGTGTCTACCTATGAAGGTAGCTAAAAGATTGTAGATAGGAAAAACAGAATATGCAATACAGACTGACAACTCGACCAATCTACCAAGGCAATCATCCTGCTCGACTGGAGGGGGAAGGTGGGCAGGAATGTAAGAACAAAAAGGCGAGATGAACAACTCACATGGAACGTTATGGTAAGGACATAACTTCTTTATGTGAAGTTGTTCTATCTCGCCGTTTTGTTCTTACACGTGGGTAGCGTCCCAAGCACCCTGATCCTGGGTGGCTCAAGGGAGAACATTCCTGAGCACAGTGGAACCAAAGGTAGCCCTGTCCCTGGAGGTCCTATCCACTTTATGAGTGATAAACGTGTGAGGTTTTGCCCACGTGGCAGCTGCACAGATGGTATCTAAGGGTAAACGAGCTGCATGAGCTAATGACGTAGAAACAGCTCGTGTCGAGTGGGCCTTGACGTTAGATTCTAATGGCTGACTAGTGGAGGCATAAATGGATCTGATGCAGTCAGAGAGCCACTTAGACAATGTGATTTTTGATACTGCAAAACCTTTCTTATTTTCTGCGTAAGAGACGAAAAGTTGATCCGATTGTCTGAAATATTTTGTTCTATCTAGATAGAACCTCAGTTGTTGGTATGGTGCCTGAAGACGGTTGGAAGCTCAATGGACTGATTTAAGTTAGCTTCTGAACAGACCTTGAGAAGAAAGGTAGGATTAGTCCTAAGGGAGACTCTATCAGGGTGAAAAATCAAATATGGGGGGTTGGAGGACAAGGCTTGAAGTTCGGAGACCCTACGTGCAGATGTAATGGCTACCAGGAATATAGTTTTCCAAGACAAGAACTTTAAGTGACAGGATGAAGTGGGTTCGAAGCGGGCGAGCATCAATTGGGATAAAACCAGATTCAAATTCCAGGGAGCGACAGGATGTCTGATAGGTGGTCTGAGATGGTGGGTTCCTTTTAAGAATGCTTTATATAGTCTATGCGACATGATGTTAGACCCATTAAACCCCACATGGAAATTGGAAATAGCTGCCAATTGGACTCTAATGGTGGCAGCTGCTGCGCCATTATGGAACTCGGAAGATAAGAACTCTAAAATGATATGAACAGGTGCCACATAAGGATCAATATCATGTTGAGAAGCCCAGTGAACAAACCGTTTCCATTTGTTATTGTATAGTTTCCTGGTAGATAGTTTATGAGAGGAAACTATAATATGTTGAACTGCAGAAGACAAATCTTGAGACCTGGCTAATGTGGGAATTGGAGCAGCCAAGCTGTCAGTTTTAGGGAGGTGAAGGGGGGGATGAAGAACTCCCGACGAATGAGTCAGAAGATCCGGCACTGGGTCCAGGATCCATGGTTCTTCCACTTGATACTTCCGCAGGAAGGGGAACCAAATCTGTCAAGGCCAAGACGGGGCTATCAAGATCACAGTCCTTCCCAGACTTTTGGCTTTCTGCATGAATTTGGGAATTAGGGGTATTGGCAGAAAGGCATATAAGAGGCCCGGGGGCCAGTCGTGTATGAGTGTGTCCCTCGGTTTGTTCCCCGGTGGGGGATAAAGGGCAAAGTAGCTGCTGCATTTGACATTCATTGGAGATGCAAACAGGTCGCAGCAAGGCTGGCCCCATCTACGGAAGATCTCTTCCGCCACCTTCTGTTTGAGAGACCACTCATGAGGCCACAGCATGGCTCTGCTTAGTTTGTCCGCTATCACGTTGGATGACCCCGAGATGTGCATTGCTATCAGAAAGCGTCTGGTGGATACAGCCCACTGCCAAATTCTTAGGGCCTCCCGGCATAAGGGATATGATCTGGTTCCCCCTTGCTTGTTGATATACCAGACTACCGACATGTTGTCTGTCTGGATAGCAATTGTACCTAGAGGAAGAGAATCATGAAAGTGTAGCAACGCTAGGAACACCGCTCTCAGCTCTAGGACATTTATATGCAAATGTGTTTCCATGATTGACCAAGTGCCTTGGACAGTCTTTGCCTGAAATAGCCCCCCTACACACTATCAGGGAAGCATCCTTGGTCACTGTGGCTGTGGGTTGGGGAAGAACAAAGGGACGTCTGATTATCACTTGGTCGCTGTTCAACCACCAACTGAGATCCTTCTTGCAAAGATTCGTTAGTCGGATCTCGCGTGACATGGGCAGACGTTGATAAGACCATTGCATGAAGAGTAGCCACTGGAGTATTCGCATGTGCATTCGACCTAATGGAACTGCTATCAGTGTGGCTGCCATTGTGCCTAAAAGCTGCAGTATTTGGGACGCAGGAGCTTTGTTCTGGACCAACAGGATGGATAGTTGATTTTTTAGAGATACGATTCTTGATTGGGGCAACATGATCCTTGCATTGACGGTGTCCAGTTCTGCCCCTATAAATGTAATATGCTGCGAGGGAGATAACGCAGATTTTTCGAAGTTTAGGGTTATACCCAACTGGGAACAAAGGTTTATGGTGTAGTCTCTTGCTTGTATTACTTGATGCCTTGAGGTGGCGGTGAGGAGCCAGTCATCCAGATATGGAAATACCCGGAATCCCAATCATCTCAGGTGAGCCATGACCACTGCCATACATTTGGTGAACACCCTGGGGACTGTGGTGAGACCAAAGGGCAGGGCTCTGAATTGGTAATGACTGGCCCCCAGCCGGAAACGCAGGTGATCTCTGGATGATCTGTCCATTTTGATGTGGTAGCAAGCATCCTTGAGATCTATAGAGCACATCCAATTGCCCGTTGCTAAGAACGGGAGAATCGTTTGCAGTGTGACCATCCGGAACTTCTCCTTCTTGACGAAGGTGATGAGCTTGCAGAGGTCTAGTATGGGCCTCCACTCCCCTGTTTTCTTTGGAAATAAAAAGAACCTTGAGTAAGTTCCGGATCCTATTTGGTCCGCCGGGACTGGCTGGATGCCTCTTGTCTAGCAGATTTTGGATTTCTATGGCTGCTAGTTCTCTCAGACTGGGTGGAACATCTGGGATCCTTGTACCCATGGGGGGGGGGGTTTGTAAAGGGAATGTAGTAACCTCTGGCAATGATGCTTTTTACCCAAGAATCCGTTGTAATGCTTAGCCAGGCGTTTGGGTATCCTTTCAAGAATGCTGATAGGGCTTCCCAGAGAACTGTTCCCTGTTGCCCTGGTTTTGCAGACCGCCTCTGCCATTTGGACGGCATCTTCCGTTTTTACCCCCTCCTCTGCCCCTAAAGGGGGTATCAGTAGGTGTGTTTTGGAAAGCTCCTTGGGGTTTCCGGAACCACATTTTCCCACTTCGTTGCCCTTTGGGGTACGGTCTAGTTGGAGTGGAAAAATGGACTCCAACGGCAGAGAGAGTCTTTCCTTCTTGCTCACACCTAGTAAGTGTCTCCTTAACTTTGGGTCCGAACAAGGAGGATCCATCGAATGGGGTATTGACGAAGGAAGATTTAAAGGTTTCTGCAAAGGAGCAAAGGCGCATCCAGGACGGTCTCCGAAGAGCAATCACTGAGCCTACCGCCCTACTCAATCCATCGGCAGCATAAGAAATGAGTCGCATGGATGAGTTTACTATGGAATTGAGGGTGTTGAGTTGTGCAGTCACCCTCTCAGAAACTGCATCAGCTGTGTTACCCTGGAGAGTATCTCCCAGCTCTTTGAGGAGATCTCGTTGAAGACGGGTAAAATGTGTCAGGTAGTTGAGCGATCTCATGGAAAATGCCGCAGAACTAAATATGCATTTCCCATATCTGTCCATAGTCCTAGAATCTCTATTAGGAGGATGGACAGCAGAAGAGGTTTCCGACATCTCTTTCTTGGTGGCCACCGCCACCATCATGGCATCAACCGGGACTCCCTTTGTTAGAAAGACCTTATCAGTAGGGGAAGTAATAAACTTGTTGGGCCTCCGAGGGACCGATTCCACTGAATCAGGGGACTCCCACGCCCTTCAAGCAACCAGCTCTATCAGTTCATCGAAGGGCGGAGTAACCCAGAAGGTGGATGGTTGAGATCCAAAGGCCTTCAGGAGGACTGACTCATCCTCAGTAGGGGCAAGGGACTGCCAATCATCTCTCTGCCTTAAGATATCCAATATGTCTGCAAATGAGACATCCTCTGAGGGGGATCGTGGGGACCCTTCTGATTCCTCCAAGTCGGTATCCGATGTCAGGGATTCCTGTGGGGAATTCAAGTGCCTCCTCTTGCACAATCTCTTCCTAGGTACTTCATCGGTGAGAGCGTCTGGTGAAGTCCCTAGAGAGAAGGGGCCACTCAATGGGGATACCCGAGGCCCTGGATCTCGATGCTTGGTGGGGATCTGCGGGGAAGAGGTAGAACGAGGCTCCTTAGGGGGAGGGGAAGACAGATCCGAGGAGGTAGTGGTCTTAGCAGACATGACCTTCCTCATGGCATCGAAGTCACCAGAATCTCAGTCCGAGAAGTCCGTCGGCTCCAAAGAGGCCGGCAGCTCTCCCCGAGCCGAGACCCCCCGCTCCAATCCAGAGGACGGAGCCGAAGCCCTGAGTGGAAGGGTCAGAAATCGGTTAGACTCTCCACCCTGGAGCCAGCGAGGGACTGTCGGCCCCGAGATTCCCAGGTCCGAACAGAGAAGATCAAGGTCGATGGAGCCGAGGGAGGTGGATCGAACCTCGGCTCCGAGGGCTCTACCAACATCGGTTCTGCCTGCCCGGGCTCCGAACGCTCGATTGGCTTTGGAGGAGGAGGTGGAGAAGTTATGGCTGGGGTTTCAGGCTTCGAAGCAGAGTGGCTCGAAGCAGACAGCATTTTAGCCAGGGCCGGGTTCTTGAAGATCCTCTTAACCACTCGGTCCAGATGCACATCAGAAAGCCTCGAAGAATGCGTCGAGAGATGGGTCGAAGGAGCCGCAGATGGAACCGATTGAAGAATTGGAGACTGAGGAGTCTCCAATATCGGTTCCACAACTGGGCTCCAAGGTAGAGGGTCGATACACGGCTCCAAGGCCTGTGGAGCCGATGCATGAACCATACCAGAGGAACTCGGAGCCAATGACTTGGGCTCCGAGGATCCCTTGGAAGACTTCGATCCCTTTGAAGCCTTGGAAGAGAGGTCAGCCTTGTCTAAGGTAGCCTGAAAATCAGGCTTCAGGAGTCCTCTATCTACCAGCTTCCTCCGCCTTTCCAAGAGAACCCTGGCGCTAAAGGAGTGGCAGATAGAGCACACCTCTTGTAGCTGTACAGAACCCAAACAGTAAACACAGGTGGAGTGGTTGTCTGTAACAGACATCTTTTGACCGCACTCGCACCTTTTGAACTCTGACTTTTGTTTCTCTGACATTTTAAATAATCAGGTCCCTGAATTTTGCTTGTCTAAGAAAATTAGTTACTTTTAACTATAACAACAAACTAGTATTAACTAACTTCCTACAGAAATATATGTATACGTATATATATATATATATATATATATATATATATATATATATATATATATATATATATATATATATATATATATACATATATATATATATATATATATATATACATATATATATGGGTCCTCTTCAAATTACCGAAGCGTCAGTTCGCCACCGGAAGAGGAACGCGAAAGGACCGACTACGGAGTTTACCGACATGCTGAAATCCCGACAGCTGGAAGACCGACAAGGGGAAAGTACAGTTTTGTACCTACCATAAATGTAGATGTCCGATAGGTATGCATCTGCAGTCATAACATATGGGTTGTCCTGCCTCAGGCAGCCCTTCGGTCGGCCGGATTCCAAAGTCTGGGTCTGGCCTCGGCTGATGTCGCACTTTCCCCGACGTCAGAGCTTCTGGGGTATAAATGCATCAGCCAACGCCATTTTCCTCAGTGTTTCTTGCCCCAGATGCCAGGTGCCCTCTAGGAAGGCTAAATTTGGATAAATGCTGAAAAGTTCCAAACAGTAGCAAATTATCTACATATATACACAAACAAACAAATACACCATAATAGAATCCCCCAGCTAGCTGAAAGAGGGGTAAGCACCCTAGGAATACCACAGAGGGGAAGGAGGGTGGGTAATCCTGACTGCAGATGCATACCTATCGGACATCTACATTTATGGTAGGTACAAAACTGTACTATGTCCTTCAAGGATGCATCTGCAGTCATAACATATGGGTAGAATACCATAGCCAAACTGGGGGAGGAGGTACTAAGAGAAGGATGGTGTAGTTAAGAACCCCTGCAGAACTGCAGTTGCAAACCCTGCTCGGGATCTGGAGTATAAAGGTAGATTGTAATGCTTGGCAAAAGTATGCACGGAGCTCCAAGTAGCAGCTTCTAAAAT
The DNA here is from genome assembly GCF_019279795.1 of Protopterus annectens. Taxonomy (NCBI): domain Eukaryota; kingdom Metazoa; phylum Chordata; order Ceratodontiformes; family Protopteridae; genus Protopterus; species Protopterus annectens. Next base: position 447,935,868 of record NC_056740.1, read on the forward strand.
GTCCTTGGTAGCCACCCCTCGTAGGAAAGCTGTAGTGGTGGCTGTGGCCCTTGTGGAAAGAGGCCTGATATTTTCAGGAGCTGTCTTTCCATGAAAAGAGTAGCAAAAACGAATGCAATTTCCTATCCATTTTGAAACTGTCTGTTTGGAAATTGCTCTTCCTTGCACCCCAGTAGCATATGCTACAAAAAGTTGGTCAGTTTTTCTGTTGGTTTTAGTTCTGCCCAGATAGTAGCGTAGTTGTCTGTGTATATCCAAGGTGTGCAAAAGTTTTTCTCCTTTGTTCTGTGGGTTAGGGAAGAAAGTAGGCAAATGAATAGCTTGGTTCAAGGATACCCTGGATACCACCTTTGGCATGAAAGTAGGATTGGTTCTCAGTGACACTCTATCCTGGTGGAAAATAAGAAAAGGCTGCACTGCCATTAATGCCTGTAACTCGGATACTCTTCTTGCTGAAGTGATTGCCAGAAGAAAAGCAGTTTTCCAAGATAAAAACTGTAGATCTGCTGATGCTGCTGGTTCAAAAGGAGGTAGTGTCAATTTTTCCAGCAAAAAATTGAGATCCCATGCAGGTAGAGGGGGTCTCCTTGGAGGTTTAACATTTTTGATCCCTCTCAAAAATTGCCTAAGCAGAGGGCAAGAGAAGATAGGTGGATCCATATTGTATTCTGCTGAAATTGCTGAAGCATGAATCTTAATGGAAGAATAAGACAGGCCATTGTGGAACAATTCTGCTAAGTACTCTAGGATGTGTGCTAGGTTTGCCACTGTGACATCTGTGCCCTTTGATGTGCTCCAAATGAGAAATCTCTTCCATTTAGCTGAGTATGTCTTCCTTGTGGAAGGTCTGCGAGCCTCCAGGATGATGTCTTTCACCCTCTGAGATAAAACAGTTTGGTTTGGTTTTAAGGAATTTTCCAGGCAGTTAGTTGCAATGTTTTCAAGTTTGGATGTAGGGTCTTGAAGTTGTTCTGCGTTAGAAGAAGATGCCATAGGGGAAGAGGCCATGAGATCGCCTGAGACATGCTTCTCAGTAGTGGATACCAGTGTTGTCTTGGCCAGTCCGGAGCTATTAGTATCACCTTTGGCTGTTCCTCCCTGATCTTCAGTAGAACCTTGTACATCAATGGGAGAGGTGGAAAGGCATATACTGTTAGGGCATTCCAGCTGAAAGAGAGAGTCCACCCTCCAGGCTTGTGGGTGGTATGTCCTTGAGCAGAATTTCTTCAGTTGGTGGTTGAGTGGGGAGGCGAACAGATCTATCTCTGGCATTCCCCATTTCTTTGTTATGAGTTTGAAGATGTCTGGATGCAGCATCCATTCGTGTGCATCCGTGGTAGTTCTGCTTAAGCTGTCTGCTAGTGAATTTTCTTTTCCTGGTACGAATTTGGCCTGCAGCTGGATATTGAGATTCAGGCATAAGTTCCACAGATTCATTGCCATCCGGCATAGAGGGTAGGAATGTGTGCCTCCTTGTTTGTTTATGTACCACATGACCGTGGTGTTGTCTGTCCTTATTAACAGATGTCCTTGCTGGAGGAATGGTTTGAATGCCTCAATTGCATGCCTCACTGCCAGCATTTCCTTTTGGTTTATGTGCATGCTTAGCTGTCCTTGAGGCCATAGGCCTTGGATGCATTTGTCCTCCATGTGTGCGCCCCATCCTCGGTCTGAGGCGTCCGTGGTGATGGTCTGCCTTGTTTTTGGTTTGTTGAAAGGCAACCCTCTGTTGGACTGGCAGGCTTGAGCCCACCACAGGAATTCCTTTTGAAGGCATGGAATGATTGGTATCATGGTTTCTAGACTGTGACTGTGTTGAGACCATACATTCCTTAGGTACCACTGCAATTTTCTCATATGCAGCCTGGCATGTGGAATCATGATTATGCAGGATGCCATGTAACCCAGGGCCTGCAGGACTTTCCTTGCAGTAAGATGAGTTTGTCTTGTCAAAATCATGAAATAATCTGGAAGTTGTTTTGTTTGTTTTCTTCTGTGAGAAAAGCCATCTGAGTGATTGTGTCCAGATCCGCACCCAAAAAGGTTATCCGTTGGGATGGCACTAGTCTTGACTTTTGGATGTTGACTGTGTATCCCAAGGCCTGTAGCAGGTGTATGACATAGGCCAAGTCCTTTAACAATTTTTTCTTGTTGTCCGCTTGTATTAGGCAGTCGTCCAGGTATGGATAAATTTGAATTGCCTGAAGTCTGCAATGTGCAATTACTGATGCCAGGCATTTCGTGAATACTTTGGGCGCAGTAGATAAGCCAAAGGGCAATGCTGAGAATTGATAATGCTCTGATCCTGCAAGAAATCTGAAGTGTCTTCTGCAATCTGGTCGGATAGGGACGTGCAGGTATGCCTCCTTGAGATCTAGCGTCACCAGCCAAGACTCCTTGCCCAGCATGGGAAGAAGTTGCTGTAGGGTCAGCATTTTGAATTTTGGCACAATGAGATAAGTGTTGAGCGGACAGGTCGAGAATAGGCCTCCATTGGTTTTCTTTTCTTGGTACCAGGAATAATCTGGAGTAAAATCCTTGGCCTTGTTCTATAGATGGTACCCTTTCTATAGCTTTCATCTGAAGTAAATTGCTGATTTGTCTTAAAGCCTCTGGCTTCTGGTTTGGTGGAAGGTTTGGCATTCCGCCCCTTTTTTGCAAAGTGTGGAAGTAAAACCTGTATCCTTTGTCTATTGTTTGCAATGTCCATGTATCCTTTGTAATGCAATGCCAGTTTTTCGAGAATAAAGCCAGCTTTCCGCCCAAGGGAGCTTCCAGTTGATCCCTGGTAGGCGGAATCAGATCCAAGTCATTGGGTCTGTCCTGTGGTAGTGGTTGTAGTTGTAGCTGTGGTACTACTCCTCTGGTTGGCAGGCTGCCACTGACGGCCCCTGTAGGCACCCTTTGATTGACCTCTGCCTCTAGGGCGTCTGTTCCTGCCCCTCTGTGCTCTGGAGGTGTCTGGAAAGGACCAATTCTTTGTAGGCCAGTTTCTGCTGAACCTCGGAGGTTGGACCTGCAGGAATTCCTTTACTGTTTGCACAGATTTTGCTTTTTCTTCCACCTTCTTTAGAATCTCCTGTGCAGTGAGCCAAATAAACTTTGTTTCTCCATTGGAGCATCGAAGAGTTTAGCCTTGACATGGTCTGGCAAAGATTGCTCCTTCAGCCAGGCATGCCTACGAATTACTGCCCCAGTCATAGCTGATCTAAATGAAGCCTCCAGTGCATCATAGCCACATTTTAAAAAATTATTACTGACCTGCTGAGAGTTGTGTACCAAATCCTGAAGGGATTTACGGTCCAAAGGTTCAGGAGAAGAAAGCTTCTTATTCAGCTGATCTAACAAAAATTCTTGGTACTGTATCATATGGAATTGACAGTTTAATGCCCTGGCAGAAAGAGTAGCAGATGTATAAACCTTTTTTCCCCATCTCTCTAATGCTCTAGACTCTCTTTCAGAGGGTAGGGGGTTTTTGGCAGTAGCAGCTGCAACCCCTTTAGGGCCCTGAGAAATAGTTTCTGGGTCTGCAGCATGGGCTTCATACAGATGGAAGTGAGAATCCGGGACCCTGTAATATCTGTCAGGTTTGGCAGGGGCCGGGGGAAGAGAATCAGGGGCAGTACTGACATCATTGTACACATCATCAATTACAGTTAGAACAGGTGGTATGGCTAAGGGCCTATGCTAGGGCAAATGCAAAAAGGTCCTTAATCTTTTTCTAGAATCAGAGAAATCCTGACCCTGCCATTGAAAGTGCTCCCTCATGGAGTGTAAAGTCTCCCCAAAGGAAAATTCTTCAGGTAGGCCGAAGGAATAGAATCTTCTGCATCTGAATCCTCATAAGGCGAGTAGGCCCCTTCCTGATGGTCTGACAAATCAGATCCATCCGTGGAGTAATCTGAGGAGAGAGGTTCAGAGGGATCAGTCGTGGGCCTTTTGTCTGGAGGAGGTTGGGAGGCCCTGTCTGGGTGAGGTTGGGAACCCCTAATTAAGGATATAAGGTCCTCAGCAAGACTGAGAATCTGAGAACTAGAGGAAGGCCTCTGGGAAGTAGATTTGGCAGGCAAAGTTTTTGAAAGTTTGGCAGCTTTAGCCCTGGAGAAGGCCTTAATAGACATAGAAGCTGGGGGCCTAGCTGCCCCACGTGCAGGGGTAGAAATGTCCAAAGGTATGGTGTCGGACAATTCTTGAGCACTAGCTTCGGTAGGGAGTTCTGAAGCCGACTCAGCCGGGGCCTCGGTGGTCGGAGGTATGGTTTCGGTAGTAATAACCGTGGACTCTGTTTCAGCCGAAACCGAGACACTCGCGGTAGGCCTAGCCGTGGTTTCAGGCGAAACCGCAGGCCGCGAGTGTCGGTCCTTTTCCTTGCATTTTTTGACCAAATGCGAAGTCGGAGTCTCCGATGGCATTTTATAAGCAAAAGCGGTTCCAAAAAATTCCTCTGCAAACTCCGACCGACGTCCAAGAGTCCGTCGGTTGAAGGAGGCACAGGCTAAACAAGCTGATACGTCGTGGTCTGGGCCTAAGCAAGGAAGGCAGTAAGAATGGAAATCCTTATGAGGTAATTGTTTCCCACAAGTTAAACAATTATTTACTTTGTCTGACATCGGCTGAGGCAAGAAAGAGTCCCCAACGGGGTACTTAGCTTTTTTCGAAGTCTTCGGTAGCTGAAATCTCTGGATCTGACCGACCGGCACTTGCAAACAGCTTCTGCTTGGGCACCGCTGCAAGAAAGACTGAGGAAAATGGCGTCGGCTGATGCGTTATACCCCAGAAGCTCTGGCGCCGGGAAAGTGCAACATCAGCCGAGGCCAGACCCAGACTTTGGAATCCGGCCGACCGAAGGGCTGCCTGAGGCAGGACAACCCATATGTTATGACTGCAGATGCATCCTTGAAGGACATCGTAAGCGACTTGGTAAGTATGCGATAGTGAGGATTTTGGATCAGGAGCGGACAGGTAAGTGTGCAATAGTGAGGACTTAGGGTTAGGTGTGTGAAAGGTGAGTGTGTAATGTAGGAGTTAGGGTTTGGGTAATGTAAATATGTGTTAGTCGGGTTTATGTTTTAGGGTGGGTTAAGTGAGTTAGGGTTAGGGTGCAGGTAGGGTAAGTGTGCTAGTGTCGGACCTTAGGGTTAGGTGGGTTAAGTGAGTTAGGGTTAGGGTGCAGGTAGGGTAAGTGTGCGGTAGTGTCGGACCTTAGGGTTAGGGGTGGGTTAAGTGAGTTAGGGTTAGGGTGCAGGTAGGGTAAGTGTGCGGTAGTGTAGGACCTTAGGGTTAGGGGTGGGTTAAATGAGTTAGGGTTAGGGTGCAGGTAGGGTGAGTGTGCGATAGTGTCGGACCTTAGGGTTAGGGTTTGGGTTAGGGCTAGTGGATATGTGATGTAGTGTAATGTGTTGTTTACGTTTAGTGTGTCGGTGTAATGGTGTTCAGTGTTTTGCGTTGTCGTTATTGTGTGTTGTCGGTTATTTGGTGTTGGTGGTTTCTGTGTCGGCGAACTGGCGTGTCGGTGTTCTAAAGTAGACCCATATATATATATATATATATATATATATATATATATATATATATATATATTTATATTTATAAACACACTAATATTAACTACCACACTAGATATATGATGCACACTAGATTATATAAGAAGATAAACACACACACACACACACAATAGCTGACAGAGCCCTGTCACGCCCAAGAAAAAGAGGCCTAAAGCCCTGAAGAAAAACAGTTTAGAAAATCTTAAGCAAGTTATACTAACGGGCATAAAGGTTGAAATCTAAGTAAGTGTAATACTAATTTAAAGACAAAAAAATCCTATTAATACAGAAAATTTTAAATCACTGGCCCGAGCTTCCTCCGACGAGCTGTTGATCCGTTGCAGTGGCAAACTAGATCTGGGGATTCACAGTAGAGCATCATGGGATATACACTAAGTCTTGAGCTTCTCTGAGAGTTTGAGCTTGAAAGCGGCCGATTCGGAGCAGAGGGATCGGCTCCGACCCACGTGCAAGAACAAAACGGCGAGATAAAACAACTTCACATTCCCTTCTTTTCTCCCCCTTCTTCAATCTTCTATTTTTATATGCTCCTGTATAGTTATCCTAAGCACTTTTCTAACCGATCCCACTCAATCACAGATGGTCTCTACATTTCCCTCTAAGTTTGCATTCTATCCTTTGCTAAAACCTCTCGCTCTTCATAAGAGATTAGGAGAACCTGCAATGACATTGTCCAAGTAGCATATTCCTTTCCTTTCCTCTCGGATGAGGCTTGGCACAGTCAGACTGCACTACTGGACTAATCTCTTCTCCCATTTCCTCACGTCTTTGTTCCTTTGTTACAAAGAACCTATCTAATTTCAACCGGCATGTTTACTTGAAACTATATATAAAAACATCTTCATTCCGAGTTTTGTTTATTTCCCAAGCATCTATCAAGCTTAAATATTTTAAGAAGTCACTTCAGCCCTTTCTCCATACTTAGAAGGCCAAGGGTTTTTTCTATGCCCAAACCAACATTCACACTTAGTGGTACGGGTGACTAGAATATGGAATGAACATCCCCCTGTGAAACTGCGCAAGTTTTAGTAAAGATGCCCTCACCAAATTAAACTGCACCTCTGGAGGGATAAAATTCATACCAGTATGATAATATTACCTGCACATCTCCTCTTCTTTCTTGCTATACAGGCTTTCACATTTTCCATTACATCTTTTACTAATCTCAGTCTTTTACCCATTAGCACTATTACCCAACTCTTCCTGGCTCTGTTGTAGCTGGACATCGGCAATACCCTACACATCCTTTTCTTTCTAATCGATGGTTTTCTTTTCCGTATAAATCAGTCTCTTGTAGTGCTACTGAAGGACTCTCTCACTCTTTTTGTCTTAAAATCCATTCACTTTTCACAGGACTATCAAGTCCATTAACATTCCATGTTCATAGGTGTGTACTAGGCTAATGGCCCTGGAGCCTTTACAAGCCTAGCCCGTAGAAGTACCCTGGAATCGTGCCATCTGACATTAGTTCCCAGTGCCTCTATCAAATAGAGCCACTGGAGTGATCCCCGGGGTGAACGTTCTATTTCCCATCCACTCATCAAGATTCTTCTTGAAGAGGGCTAGTGAGGTGCTCTGTTTGACATGTATGGGAAATCTGTTCCAGAGCATGGGTAGTCTCTCGGTGATGAACCTGTCCCTCCAGTATGTTCTGTTGCTTGTGGTAATAAGGTTGAGGTGTCTGGAGCATGTGGTGTGGAGGGATTGGGATTCCTTTAGATGTAGCATTTCTAATAGAACTGGGTCAGACATGGCTTGAGATCGCCTCTTAATAGACAATATGAGACAGAAAATAGCAGGAGTTTTTTTAGTCTGTCTGTGTAGGATATGTGTTTAAGGCCTAGGGTCCTCTTCCTGAGGTACCTTTGTGGCCTCTCCAGCTGTTGCAGGTGTCTAGTGAGGTACACGCCAAATGGGGCATTATACTTGATGATTGGTCTAATGAGGAAAGAGTAGAGAGAGATGATGACCTCTTTTTTCCTGGATGCAAAACCCTTGGTAATGATATGTGCCTAAGGACTTTCTGACCACAGTGGCAATATGGTGGTCGAAGGAGAGGTTGCTGTCAGCCTGTGTCCCCAGATCTCTTATAACACCTTCAGTGTTCAATGGGCTCCCATCGATGTGATAATTAGTGGGAACTGAGTTTTTCCCAAAGGGGATGATGACACATTTTATGGCATTAAACTTAAGGCCATTGTTTCGACACCAGTCATTGGTCTCAGTGAGGCCTTTCTGTAGGATGTCTACATCACTTGAGGAGTTAATAATGGCTCCCAGCTTGCAGTCATCTGCGAACTTGGTCAGCCAGAGTCCCTCCATGTTGGCCTGGACTTCTGAGAAGTAGATGCCAAACTCAGACCCAGTTTAATTACCTTTTAGCCCCACTGTTACTGTCATCAGGCATCTTCCTTGTTCTCTGATCATCTCTGTTGCATCTAGTAAACTTCTGCACTTCTCACAGCTGCTGACTGGGTTACCTACGCCCATAACTCCTGGGTGTCACCTGGCAATACACTCTCCCTATCATCACACTGGAGTACATTCCCACTTCCTAAACATACATACATATATGCACACATACATACATAGACACACACATACACACACACATGTACATACACACACATGTACATACACACACATACACACACACATACACACACACACACACACACACACACACACACACACACACACACACATACATACATACACACATACCTTCAAACATACGTACATACAAATATTTCAAGCATGAGCATTCATGCCCTTCTAGCTTGCCAATATACCAAAAAGTACAGTTGTGTACACTTACCATAAATGCAGATGTTCTTCGTGTTTCACTGTTGCAGTCCTCACATATGGGTTGATTCCCAAAGCCCAGGAAGAAGACAAAGGGGAGAGGAAGGATCACAGACTAAGGGGTGGTAAGAAGGCCCTGCAAAACTGCAGAGGCAAAACCAGCCCTGGATTTAGAAAACAAAGGTAGATTGTAAAGCTTTGTGAAAGTATGGACAGAAGACCAAGTAGCTGCTTCTAGAATGTCCTTAGTAGGCACACCTCTCAGAAAAGCTGCAGAGGTACAGGCTGCTCTAGTAGAATGGGTCCTAATACCCTGAGGGGGAACCTTCCCATGCTGCAGGTAACAAAAGTGAATACAATAAGCAATCCATTTGGAGATGGTTTGTTCTGAAATAGCTTTACACTGAGCTCCAGGAGCAAAACTAACCAACAACTGTTCATACTTTTGAAAGGATTTAGTCCTGTCTAAGTAAAATCTCAGCTGTCTATGCACATCAAGAGAGTGCAGAATCCTTTCCCCTTTATTTTGGAGATGGTTGAAAAATGTAGGCAGGTGAATAGACTGGTTAAGGGTTAAACTGGAAACTACCTTAGGCATAAAGGAGGGATTAGTTCTCGGAGAAACCCGATCTGATTTAATGTATTAGCCAGGCAGTTAAATGCAGTGTTTGAAGAGGAGGATGAAGGAACTTTCCCTCTTCCCCTGGTACCAGATCTGTTGGTTCAGGAAGATGCCAAGGCTGAACCTGGGAAAGGCTGCGAAGGAGGGGATACCAATGCTGCCTGGGCCAATCTGGTGCTATCAGAATAGCCTTTGGTTTTTCATCCCTTATCTTTAGCAGGACTCTGGGAAGAAGAGGCAGAGGGAGGAATGCATAAACTGAGAGATGTGTCCATGGGAAGGACAACGCGTCCACCCTCCAAGCTTTGTTGTGAAACTCCCTGGTGCAGAAGGTTGGAAGGAGATGATTGGTGCGAGAGGAGAAAAGATCCACTTGTGGGGTGCCCCAATGCTGAGTGATGTGATGGAAAATGTCCCTGTTCAGTTACCACTCGTGAGGATCCAGAGCATGTCTGCTCAAATGATCCGCCAAGGAGTTTAGCCTCCCTGGAAGATACTGGGCTGTGAGATGTATGCACATGGAAGATACTGGGCTGTGAGATGTATGCCCATGGAAGATACTGGGCTGTGAGATGTATGCCCATGGAAGATACTGGGCTGTGAGATGTTTGCCCATGGAAGATACTGGGCTGTGAGATGTATGCCCATGGAAGATACTGGGCTGTGAGATGTAAGCCCATGGAAGATACTGGGCTGTGAGATGTAAGCCCATGGAAGATACTGGGCTGTGAGATGTAAGCCCATGGAAGATACTGGGCTGTGAGATGTATGCCCATGGAAGATACTGGGCTGTGAGATGTATGCCCATGGAAGATACTGGGCTGTGAGATGTATGCCCATGGAAGATACTGGGCTGTGAGATGTAAGCCCATGGAAGATACTGGGCTGTGAGATGTAAGCCCATGGAAGATACTGGGCTGTGAGATGTAAGCCCATGGAAGATACTGGGCTGTGAGATGTAAGCCCATGGAAGATACTGGGCTGTGAGATGTAAGCCCATGGAAGATACTGGGCTGTGAGATGTAAGCCCATGGAAGATACTGGGCTGTGAGATGTAAGCCCATGGAAGATACTGGGCTGTGAGATGTAAGCCCATGGAAGATACTGGGCTGTGAGATGTAAGCCCATGGAAGATACTGGGCTGTGAGATGTAAGCCCATGGAAGATACTGGGCTGTGAGATGTAAGCCCATGGAAGATACTGGGCTGTGAGATGTAAGCCCATGGAAGATACTGGGCTGTGAGATGTAAGCCCATGGAAGATACTGGGCTGTGAGATGTAAGCCCATGGAAGATACTGGGCTGTGAGATGTAAGCCCATGGAAGATACTGGGCTGTGAGATGTATGCCCATGGAAGATACTGGGCTGTGAGATGTAAGCCCATGGAAGATACTGGGCTGTGAGATGTAAGCCCATGGAAGATACTGGGCTGTGAGATGTAAGCCCATGGAAGATACTGGGCTGTGAGATGTAAGCCCATGGAAGATACTGGGCTGTGAGATGTAAGCCCATGGAAGATACTGGGCTGTGAGATGTAAGCCCATGGAAGATACTGGGCTGTGAGATGTAAGCCCATGGAAGATACTGGGCTGTGAGATGTAAGCCCATGGAAGATACTGGGCTGTTAGATGTAAGCCCATGGAAGATACTGGGCTATTAGATGTATGCCCATGGAAGATACTGGGCTATGAGATGTAAGCCCATGGAAGATACTGGGCTATTAGATGTAAGCCCATGGAAGATACTGGGCTGTGAGATGTAAGCCCATGGAAGATACTGGGCTGTGAGATGTAAGCCCATGGAAGATACTGGGCTGTGAGATGTAAGCCCATGGAAGATACTGGGCTGTGAGATGTAAGCCCATGGAAGATACTGGGCTGTGAGATGTAAGCCCATGGAAGATACTGGGCTGTGAGATGTAAGCCCATGGAAGATACTGGGCTGTGAGATGTAAGCCCATGGAAGATACTGGGCTGTGAGATGTAAGCCCATGGAAGATACTGGGCTGTGAGATGTAAGCCCATGGAAGATACTGGGCTGTGAGATGTAAGCCCATGGAAGATACTGGGCTGTGAGATGTAAGCCCATGGAAGATACTGGGCTGTGAGATGTAAGCCCATGGAAGATACTAGGCTGTGAGATGTATGCCTATGGATGCTGCTATGGGACCATAGTCTCATGCTTTGTCTGCACAAGGGGTAACAGCGCGTCCCCCCCTGCTTGTTGATGTACCACATGACTGTGGTATTGTCTGTCCTGATCAGCAGAGTCTCAGGGTAGAGTAGGTCCTTGAAATCCAGCAAGGCCTGCTGTACTGCCATCAATTCTTTTAAGTTTATGAGCAGATGAATCTGCTGGGTGCTCCAAGTCCCCTGTATGCCCCTGCCTTCCAGATGAGCCCCCCATGCAACATCTGATGTGTCTGTGGTGAGATTCTGGCTGGCAGGTGGTGGGCAGAAAGGCAGACCCTTGTTCTGAGAACAGGCTGTTGCCCACCAGAGGAACTCCATTTGTAGACAGGGAATTAGAGGAAGAATCCAGTCTAAGTCCTGCATGTGTTGTCACCAAAGATTCTTGAGGTACCACTGAATTTTTCTCATATGCAGCCTTGCATATGGGATCATCAAAATACATGAAGCCATGAACCCCAGTGCTTGCAGGAATTGCCTTGCAAAGAGCTGGGTCATGCTTGCCAAGTTCATGAAGTAAGCCGAAAGATCTTCTTGCTTCTGTTGGAGGAATACCATCTGGGTGGCTCTATTCAGACTTGCTCCCAGGAAAACAATCTCCCTTGTAGGAACCAACTTTGACTTCTTTTTGTTGAGAGTGTAACCCAAAGAGGTGAGAATGTTCTTCATGAAGTCCAAATCCTTTGCTAGTTGTTCTGGGGAGTTTGCTTGAATGAGACAGTCGTCCAGGTAAGGATAAATTTGAATGTTTCTCTGCCTGCAAAAAGTAATGGCTGGAGCCAGACCCACTTTGTAAATACTCTGGGAGCAGTAGATAAGCCAAAAACAGTGCAGATAATTGAAAGTGTTGCTCCCCAGCCCTGAAGCGGAGGAACTGCCTGCAACTTTCCCTTATTGGGATGTGCAGATAAGCCTCCTTAAGATCCAGAGTTACCAGCCATGAATCCTTGCCCAGCATTGGTAGTAACTGTTGAAGGTTGAGCATCTTGAATTTGGGAATCACCAGAAAAGTGTTTAGAATAGACAAATCCAGAATAGGGACCCAGGTGTCCCCTTTCTTGGGTACCAGAAAAAGTCTTGAATAAAAACCTAGGCATGCCTAATTTGCAGGAACGGGCTCTATAGCCCCCATAGTCAGAAGAGAAGAAATTTGAATTTCTACCTCTGCCCTGAAGGGTTCTGGGTATGTCTGGGTACCTCTGCAGAACAGGAAAGGTGTGAAAATAAAACTTGTAATCTTGGTTTACTATACTGAGCATCAATTTGTTGTCTGTGATGGCAGACCATACCTCTGCAAACCTGGCTAACCTTCCCCCCAAAAGAAACCCAGGGTCCGCAGAGGCAGGCACAAGAAGGCCGGAGTCATTGAAAATGCTTGCTTTGGGAAGCTGGCTTAGATCTCCCCGATTTAGCAGAAGAAGAATGCCATTGTTTAACCTTTTGAGGGGCAGAAGCCTGCCCTCTGGAAGATCTGAAACCCCTAGGCCTAGAGCGACCCTGCTTACCAGGATCAGGGAAAGACCAGTTTTTGGAAGGATAATGCCTACTGAACCGAGGAGGCTGAACCTGAAGGAAATCTTTTACAGCTGAAAATGGACCTGTGTCCAGTCGGACTTTCCCAGTAAACAAATGTAAAATAAAAAAAAATAAAATAAATCTATATAAATTACATCACAGCACACTTTTTCATTCATAGCTGTTATTATGTTGTTATAGAACATCATGTTACAGGTGGTAATAGATCTATTTTCAACATATGCATGCTGATATATGGTATAAAGTCCCAACCTATCCAGTTATGACAATACCATATCCAGTATTACCTTCTCCATTATTTTCCACGACATGAAAGTAGACTTAAGGGTCTGTATGATTCTGGGTTTGTCCTACTCCCCTTTCCCTTAAAGACAGGTTTAATAAGCGCATGTCTCTCCATGTCTTTATAAATTCTGTACCTGAATCTTCTACAACTTTCAAGTGCCACTTTACGTTTGCCACTGGTGAATTGAAAGCAACTGACACAAACACAACATATTGAGACAAACTAGGATCCCCCACCCCTCCCATTCCCTATTGTCCAGTTTTGCTCCCAGCTCTTACTCTAGTCAGTATATACCATTTAATATCTTATTTAGTCTCTATTCTAATGGCCCAATGCCCCTCAGTTTACTTCCTCCCAATAATCTTAACTGTCTTAAATGTAACATGACCCATCTCCTATTTTGGGTAAAGGGTATGTAGAATGACCCCCCATTTCCCAGGCTGCATCAATACTAAGACACTTCTAGAAGTTCCCCAAAATTACAGGTGGTATTTTCTAACTTAGCCATTGCCTGTCTACAGTGCCCACTCTGATCTGGCACTTGTGTCTCTAATAGACAGAGGAAGCCCCTAAATACTTGACTACCCAAACCCTTTCCTACATATACCCCCTTAAAATAACCTTAGGGTACCAAAACGTACCAGATACATTTGGGATGCATGGCTATGCTTAAAATGGTACCCTGTGATTCCTAGGCTAGCATATACCTTTGAACCTACAACTGTCAATCCTAACCATGCTTTGTTACAAATAAAGAACCTTCCTGAAGAAAGCACTTCAACAATGCCTTCCTTTTTTCAGAAGACAAGGGTGTCCAACAAAAATCGCATCAGTGAAGAGGAGGCCAACTGTTGCAAGCTTTGGTCATCACCTGTTCAAACTGAGTGACACCTTCTACCTGACCCTATTTTTCCATGCCGTACCAACATGTCCAACCCGGAATTAATGGACATGCTCCAAAAAAAAAAAAAAAAAAAAACCACAAAAATCCACGGAGCACTTCTTAAACCTTAACCCGGATATAAATGGGCGCGCTGGGATAATATTTATCCTCAGAGACTCCCTATGCTGTGGAAAAAAAAAATGCCCATGTGAGGGCAGAGCACCTCGCTGACTCTGTTCAAGAAGACTCTCCTGTGGATGGGTGATGAGAGATCGTAGGGTTTACCTATCATCTCTGGGTCACTCACTGCTGGAGCACAACAAACTAATGGGCACAGTATTTTTTTTTTTTTATAAGGGTGGGAGCCACAATAATTAATTTTAGGCTTATAAATATGCCTAGGGGGGCAGATAGCCTAGTATAAACCTATGAACCTATAAACCTATGAACCTATGAACCTATGAACACTTACCTTATCAGTAACCACAGACAATGGGTGGTAATTTTAAACATCACTACCTCTGTCAAGCATGCTGCCATTCATACACTCCATGTGATTAAACATTCTCTCCAATAACCCTTCAAATACTTTCCTTCCTACACTCACTTGCCATCAGCCCCCCCCCCATACTTCACTGCAGCCTCATTTTGTAAAAGTAAAACAATACAGTGCATTACACAGTGGACACAATTCAATAACAGACTACCGCCACCAGTTTTCTGAAATGGTTCCATCCTTTTCCTTCTATACTAAACAAACAGACAAAAAAACAGAAAAAGAAAAGAGAGACATGGTTGGTCATCTAAACCTTCCCCTTAAGTGTTAGGGCAGGGGGAGAGAAGGCTTACCTGAGCAAGCTACCCATACTGTGTGGCACCATTACCCCAGTATCCCTTTCTGCTAGTAGCACTTTTACCAAGTCCTTTCATTCAGTGTGCTTTTTTGATGTTTTGAACACTGAAAGGGTGTCCCACACCCCCACCTGTTCAACCAAGGTACTTGCTATTCATCTGGCAACTGACCTTGTGATGTCATTGATTGTCCTTGCAGGTCCACCATTCTGGAAGCACCTTCCATGACTCTCAAAGCCTCTTTGGGATCTGGAATTCCTTGCTCCTCCTGACAGATGAGATTTTAAATGGGGCAGGGCATAGCAATTTAAACAGGAAACCTTTCATTTTGCCGAGTTTCTGCAGTGTCACAATGAACTGCTTCTCTTCTGCGGTTAGAAGCATACTAGTCCTAAGCAACACGTGGCCAGGATCTTGCACATTCTAACCTTAAGCCATCATTCCATAACTGGGAAATAATTCTCTTTAAGGAAGAATGTGGTAAAATGAACTAAGAAATTGGACAGGGTTGTCTCCATACACAGTTCGTTGGAGTCCAAGCTACACAATATGCTTGTTCAATAAAAATGTCTACACTTGGGATCAGAGTCCATTGAGAAAGCGGCTTGCTAATGTAGTTTTTACAATTGATTCCATCTAGGCTTTCTGGTATATCACTTATCCTCATTGTAGCTTTTACAAATGATTCCATCTAGGCTTTCTGGTATATCCCTTATCCTCATTGTAGTTTTTACAAATGATTCTGTCTACACTTTCTGGCATATCATTTATCCTCATTGCAGTTTTTACAAATGATTCCGTCTAAGCTTTCTGGTATATCACACGTATTCTCATTGTAGTTTTTACAAATGATTCCATCTAGGCTTTCTGATACATCACTTATCCTCATTGTAGCTTTTACAAATGATTCCGTCTAGGCTTTCTGGTATGTCACTCATCCTCACTGCAGTTTTTACAAATGATTCCGTCTAAGCTTTCTGGTAGATCACGTATCCTCATTGTAGCTTTTACAAATGATTCAGTCTAGGCTTTCTGGTATATCACTTATCCTTATTGTAGTTTTTACAAATGATTCCGTCTAGGCTTTCTGGTACATCACGTATCCTCATTGTAGTTTTTACATATCCTCACTGTAGTTTTTACAGATGATTCCGTCTAGGCTTTCTGGTATATCACTTATCCTTATTGTAGTTTTTACAAATAATTCCATCTAGGCTTTCTGGTACATCACTTATCCTCATTGTAGTTTTTACAAATGATTCCATCTAGGCTTTCTGGTACATCACTTATCCTCATTGTAGTTTTTACAAATTATTCCGTCTAGGCTTTCTGGTATATCACGTATCCTCATTGTAGTTTTTACAAATGATTCCGTCTAGGCTTTCTGGTATATCACGTATCCTCATTGTAGTTTTTACAAATGATTCATCTAGGCCTTCTGGTATATCACATATCCTCATTGTAGTTTTTACAAATGATTCATCTAGGCCTTCTGGTATATCACGTATCCTCATTGTAGTTTTTACAAATGATTCGTCTAGGCTTTCTGGTGTATCACTTATCCTCATTGTAGTTTTTACAAATGATTCCATCTAGGCCTTCTGGTATATCACGTATCCTCATTGTAGTTTTTACAAATGATTCCGTCTAGGCTTTCTGGTATATCACTTATCCTCATTGTAGTTTTTACAAATGATTCGTCTAGGCCTTCTGGTATATCACGTATCCTCATTGTAGTTTTTACAAATGATTCATCTAGGCCTTCTGGTATATCACTTATCCTCATTGTAGTTTTTACAAATGATTCGTCTAGGCCTTCTGGTATATCATTCATCCTCATTGTAGTTTTTAAAAATGATTCGTCTAGGCTTTCTGGTACATCACTTATTTTTATTGTACTTTTTACAAATGATTCCTTCTAGGCTTTCTGGTATATCACGTATCTTCATTGTAGTTTTTACAAATGATTCGTCTAGGCCTTCTGGTATATCACTTATCCTCATTGTAGTTTTTACAAATGATTCGTCTAGCCCTTCTGGTATATCACGTATCCTCATATTCTTTCTTTTTGTACAGTCATCCTGAACAACCACTGCTGCTTCCACCAATTCCAGCTTTGCTCTGTTACCATTGCTCTTTCTAAGTTTTTTTATTTTCATGGATGAATTTCTGTAAATTATTTGATGTTCATTAACTACTTTAGTCACTTAGTTTATCAGTTTCCTTCATAAAATCTTCCAATCTCGCATTTGTTTTTCTGACACCCAAGAAGACATCTATTAACTTTTCAACTTCGTCTTCTCCATCCTGATTTCTGATTCAGTCTGGTGGGCTAAACATCTTTCCCACACACACCCTATTCTCATTCTCCTCCTGAGCTGTGACTTTGACTTTTTTTATTTTTGACATTCAGTCCTTTTTATAACTTCCTCTTTACTAAATAGGAGGAGTGACAGAAGAGCTACCTTACCCTGTCTGAGGAATTATTGGAAGTCCAATTGTGTATTATTTATCTGTCCATGAATATCGACTTTCTTTAATAGGGTACTTGTGCCACTGTTTGTTCTGTGAAGGAATACAGAGTGGTTGTAACTTTCATAGTTTGAAAGGCCACATACACAGATCTCCATGAGGACTCCATAACAGACTGAGTACAGAGACGATGCTGCCAGTCTGCTCCGAAAAGAAGCAACTGATCTTTTCAGTTATGATTCTCTGAGGTCTCTCTAGTCAAGTGATGTTTATAGAAACACATGCCAAAATGTGTAGTATATTCAGTAACTGATGTGATGAGAATAAAGGGGAATTAAGACATCACTGTATCTGCTGGAGATGCCTTTGGAAATCCGACCTTCTGAACTAAAGTGGAGACATGATGGTCAAATAATATGGAATCATAATTAAGCAAAGCACAAATTTCACAATAGTCAATATCGACACACAACAAATTACTATAACTAATCAGATAGCTTTTAAAGGGGTCATGCCACAAAGACATGATGGCCTGTCAGCATAAATGAGTGCTATTCCTGATACAACCATTAACAAAACGGAGCTGTACACAAGTGTGCAAATTGTGGATTAAATTAATCTAGAGCTCCACACATCCATAAGTTACATTTTATTCCATTACTCAGTAATGTACTATGAACCCTTATTACACCCCACTTCTAACCATGACACCTTCTACTTCACTGCTAGGAGTTCCTCATTGCTATCCTCCTCCCTCAGTCCTGGTATCCTCCTCCCTCAGTCCTGGTACGTCACTTAACCTTTCACAACTCTTATGGCCTCTCTGGCAGGGAGAGAGATACTCTTCTACAGTAAAAGTACTGCACATATTAGGATTTCCTGATACTCTCCCCACTTACACAGTACTGTATGCATGTCCTTGATTTCCAGGTGCCTTTACCTGATAACTTCCTACCAACACCCAGCTTAACACACAGCTTCCCACCACCAAATGTTTTGTCACTTGCCAAAGTACAATACTTACCTCCTTGTAACTGGATACTCTGAGTTATGCAGGGCTGGACAGATAATCATACCAATATATTCCCCCGTTCCTACTCGGCTGTTTATACACCCACTACCGCACTCCTACACTGCTGTGTATACACCCACTATCACACTGCTGCACGTACGTCCACTCATACAATGCTATATATACCTCCACTATCTCTCATACACTGATGTACCTATGTCCACTATCGCACACATGCAGTGCTGTACATACATTCACTGTCAAACAGCTGTACAAATATCAAGTCATACATTATTACAAATCTGTCCGGTCATACCTTGCTGTACATCCATCCATCACACTCATACACGGTTGTATATGCATCCATTATCACAC
The DNA here is from genome assembly GCF_019279795.1 of Protopterus annectens. NCBI lineage: Eukaryota > Metazoa > Chordata > Ceratodontiformes > Protopteridae > Protopterus > Protopterus annectens. The sequence continues at coordinate 447,954,464 of NC_056740.1, forward strand.
TCACACTGTTGTACATCTGCATGCACTCACACTCACACTTGGTACACCTCCTATACATGCATCCATTATCACACTCACACTGTTGTACATATGTCCAATCATACACTGCTGTATGTACACTCACTATCACACTTGTACACTGCTATACATGCATCCATTATCACACTCACACTGTTGTACATATGTCCAATCATACACTGCTGTATGTACACTCACTATCACACTTGTACACTGCTATACATGCCTCCATTATCACACTCACACTCACTGTTGTACATATGTCCAATCATACACTGCTGTGTGTACACTCACCATCACACTTGTACACTGCTATACATACATCCATTATCACACTCACAGTGTTGTACATATGTCCAATCATACACTGCTGTATGTACACTCACTATCACACTTGTACACTTGTTGTATGTCCACTCATACACTTTTGTACATACAGCTATCAGACTTGTACACAGCCGTACATATGTCCACTATCACAACCATCAGACTTGTATGCTGCTCTACATATGTCTACTATCACACTACACTGCTGTACATATGTCTATGACATATGCACTGCTGTACATATGTCCACTATCAAACTAGTGCACTGTTGTACACATGTCCACTCATACACTGCTTTACATACAAGTATCAGAATCATACACTGCTGTAAGCATGCCCATCATCACACTACTGTACATAAGTCCAATGTCACACTCACAAACTGCTGTACACACATCAGATGTCACACACACACACACACACACTGCTGTACATATGTCCACTGTCACACTCCTACTGTTTACATACATAAATCACCAGACTCCATTCCACCTGCATGGCATTGTGCAATACTTCACTACTACATACTTTTCTTCTCGTACAAGTACTGCACATAACTTGCCTATAACTGGATAATCTCCCATTTACACAGACTTCTACAGACCACTGCACCAGTGTCTCACACTATTGTACTTTCACAGCACTGAATATCGCTCCCTCTCAGCCCATACTACCCCAGTTACTCTGTGTGTTACTTTACCATTTACAGTACTGTACATGACACCACCATCACCATGTTACTCGGTATGTTACTTTACCATTTACAGTATTGTATGTGACACCACCATCACCCCAGTTACTCCGTATGTTACTTTACCATTTACAATACTGTACATGACACCACCATCACCACGTTACTCGGTATGTTACTTTACCATTTACAGTACTGTACATGACACCACTATCACAACATTACTCGGTATGTTACTTTACCATTTACAGTACTGTACATGACACCACCATCACCACGTTACTCGGTATGTTACTTTACCATTTACAGTACTGTACATGACACCACCATCACCACGTTACTCGGTATGTTACTTTACCATTTACAGTACTGTACATGACACCACCATCACCACATTACTCGGTATGTTACTTTACCATTTACAGTACTGTACATGACACCACCATCACCACGTTACTCGGTATGTTACTTTACCATTTACAGTACTGTACATGGCACCACTATCACCACAGTCTCTTCTACTTACCCTGTTCCAGAATTACAACTCTCCCTTAGTTGCCTAGTACCATGCAAACTGCCCTTCCATTTATGCAGCACTCTACAAAACACCACCGTTACCCTATACTCTTCCTCTTACACAGCACTGCAAGTACCACCATTACTGCCTCGCAATGTCCCATTTTAGTAGTCCTGTATACAAATTATTGTCACTGACCTTCATCAAGAAGTTATTAGATGCATGTCTTTGCAACAAATATCTTCTTTATTTTTGGCCGAATACTAAATTTGTTAATTTTGTTCAATGCTCTAACCTGGCTAACAAACTCACACACACAAACTCTTAAATAAATTACCCCCACACTCAGACACACCCAATACTATCCCACTTAATATTACATATAATACCTCCTTATGCACACTCATTCACTTAGTGCATATAATGTTCACTACTGAAAAATGCTCTCTCACTTACAGTAATGTATAAATAAATCCACCATCACCTGATTCGCTCAATTATGGTGCATTGTACACAGCTCTATTATCAAATGATGCACTTCTAGACACATACACACTTACAAAGTAGTATAATGCTACTCATCTACAGAATGCTGTACATAACTCTACTATCTCCCAACACTCTCTTATCTACACAACTCCACTATCATCCAATAGCCTCTATGTTTAATAGAACACAACTCCACCGATATTGGACACTCTCCACTTACACAGTACTGTAGGCAAAACAATACTATCCCTTTTATGCTCTCCTCAGCTCTCATATCATGATACAGTCCCACTTAATACTATAAGACTGGCACTTACCACAGAAGGTCTTCAAAATGGCGTACTGGTGCTCGTGAACTCTTTCTCGTAATATCCGTAAAATGCGGGGCACCTCTGGCACAAAGCAAGGTAAACAACCATTTCTGAACTGCAACTGGCTCTACATCTCAATTTATATTCCTTGTACTGCACTACAAATCTGTTACTTTCTAAGATATACTTGCACTGGTTACAATTTTGGCATTTAAACATGCCAGGTGTCCTCAACAAAGTAACACTAGGTTGTTCTAAAATCTCTTTCAGATTTTTTCCTTTCCTAAAAGTTACCTCTGGACGTACTCCTACTTTAGTATAAACCATGGGGTTACTTTTAAATAAACCCCAATTCTTACAGATAATGTCTATACAGAAGTTAGGAGTGAAAGACTCCAGAACCGTAACCAAGAACATAACAATAAAGGGCAGCAGAATTTTAACCAGAATTTTCGGGACAGCAGCTGATCTGGGGCAATTCCCAAACAACGAAACAATTTTTATCCAAACAAAACGAACAAACAGAAGTCCAGGAAACGCAGAACTTGACAACTTCCCCTAACCTAACCAGGAGTACACTTGTGGGCTTGACTGAATACTGCCTTGACCACGACAACAATTGTTTGAGTAGGAATTTGAACCAAACTAATGATGACTCTACTGCCAAACTAGTTGCAAACCATGCTGAAAACAATGTCCTTTATATGTGTATGGATGTAACACCTGTTATTATCACTAACTCCACTTCAAAAATGGTTGTTTACCTTGCTTTGTGCCAGAGGTGCTTCACGTTTTATGTAGGTAAAACGGAGCGGAGATTACGAGAAAGAGTTTACGAGCACCAGTACTCCATTTTGAAGAAGAAACAGGAGAATGCACTGGCCAAGTATATTTGTAGTTACAATGAACACAGTTTTAAGTTTTTAGTTATTGATCAAATACTTGAAAACAAGAGGGGTGCCCCACTACCCCTGTTATTAGAAGAATCAGAACTCAAATGGCAAATTAGACTATATGCGTACTCATTCCCAGGGTTGAATGAATCGTGTTCAATTAGCAGTGTCTTAAAACTCAGAAGTTTGCAGAGATGACTCAGTCATGGGTTTAACACTACAACATCATAACATAATTAACACAACTAATTTTACATATAGTTTAAACACGGTATCACATACACCTTTGAACGCAATCACCACCAGAATTAATATACATTAATAGAGCAATGCATAGTATTAGTATGTAAAAATTAATTTTGTATTAATTATTTGTACGTACACACGTTCGCTAGTAGAATTATGTATGAGTTGTATTCTATTACTAGCTTACGTTGTTTAGGATATTCCTGTCAGTTTACTTTCAGTGTACTTTACTGATTTTACATCATTTTAGTATACATACTTAACATCAGTAAGTTACTTAATAACATGTGGTCTTTTGTGGACTGCATATAGGAGGTTTAAAGACTACAAATTTACTGTAACTTACTTTTATTTTTATTTTAAGAAGATGGGGGAGTCAATTTGTTGAAGGAGTCGTATCTATGGATACTTGTGGTTTAATTGTTTAATTATTTAAACTGTTTGTTAAACTGACTGGTAAAAACAATCAGGTAATTGTGATTATTTGAACTCCTTTATAAGGAGCGTTTGGAACTTTCTAAAATGTTTTTCTGAGGAAGTTTGCATACTTTGCAGACGAAAAGCATTTCACAATACTATTTTAAAAGTTTTTACACTTACTGTTGCTTGTTGGATGCCCTTTTGATTTTGCCAGGTCCTGCGTTGTGGATTTAGCAGTTTTTTTGTCTTACTTGTGCTTTTGAAGTTTATAAATATAGTTTAGCTCATTAATGCCTACCAACAGTCACTTAATTATGTGTTACACTCTGACTGTCAGCAGTCTAGACTGCAGTTGCCTACAGTTGACAGTAATAAAAAAATATTAAAAATGAGAAAACCTTTTCAATGGAACAAGAGAAGCAGCTGTTTGCATTTCTTGTTGAGCTGAAGTAATTTTGTCACGCTTAACATGTTTATTTACGGCACTGAAAACTGCAGTGATTAAATTACATGGAACAAACTCACTGTGTGTTCTGCCTATCAAGCTCTACATGATTGAACAGGACAAGGCAGTCCAAACATATACCAATGCAGGTGTGATTCACACCACAGTGCGATTAGCTGCTGTTAGTGTTCATCAGTTTAAGTGTTCCTTCTACTTCTAAACAATACCACCAATCAAAGTCAGCATTTCTCCAGCTTTGCTGAGAAGAGCCTGGACAATATCCTGCTTCCACCTCATGAATCACTGATCCCCCTCATGAGTCACTGACTGCTTTACCAGAACCTCTTTGAGGCTGTCCAAATGTCATTCTCCCAGTGAACTGCAAACTCCACCCACACCTGGACCTTCGTTTCAGTGACTACTACAGCTACTACTTAGTACAGTCAACTCCAGAGAACACACCCTACTAGCAATGTATGGAGGCCTTCTCCCTTCCCATATTTATCAATGGAAACAAAAAGATGGCTGTTCATTGGCAAGGAGTGAGTTTTAAAACACTAAGGCAGTACACAGATAGCGAAAAAAGACACAGCACTAGGGCAGTACACAGATAGTGAACAAAACAAAACAAAACACTAGGGCAGTACACAAGACAGTGAACAAAAACTTCAGTAAAGGCAATGCCATTGTAATTTCTAGGGACGGCTGAAAACCTCAGACACAAAATGCTGTAACACAGATTAAATTAAGTTTACTTAAAACCACTACCGCATATTTCAACATAGAGGTGGGCAGCATGAAATTACAGCTTCTTGACTTGACATCAAATGAGCAAGAAATACACTGTTGGATACGCCTTTCTCCCCAGCATTCTTTTTGTACAAATGAACATGTGTGTATGTGTCTGCATGTGTCTAGAGACATACACACACACACACACACACACACACACACACACACACACACACACACACACACACACACACACACACACACACACACACACACATGTGAAAATTAAAAAGAGCTTCTAATTTTATAAATGTCGACTCTGCTTCAATACATCACAAGTAGCAATAGGTCAAAAATACCATGCCATTACTTCTAACAGAATCATTTAAGAATTTTAGAATCTCAACAGCATATTTGTATACTTGGCAAGTACTTTTATTAATCTATAGGCAAAGACGTACACAAATATTAATGCACAAAACTCAAAGTCCCAAAACAAAGTATAAATATATTACTTCATAGTAAAACTTACCATATCTTCCAAGGCCGTCTTTCGTGCTTTGGTTCTCTGAAACGTTTTACTAAAAAACAAAACCAAATACATACTGTAAAACATGGTCACGTTATAGATGTGATGCATATTAGTAATACAGTCTCAGTTTATAGCTCACAGGATGAATCAAGAATATTACTATTAAATAATGTTAAATATTTTACTATTTAAAGGACCTTGTGGTTCAATGATCTAATCCTGATAAGTAATGCAAACTATGACAGGCCGCTGCATGCACTGCCCCTTCTTATTCCTTTGTACCATGACAAAGCAATAATGTGTCAGCAAAGAGAAACATCCCATAGCAGCAAACAATGGGTGAGGAAAGATGAACACTGCAGTCTACTGGCCAGAGTAACCATCACCAACTGGTATGGAAACATATTACAGAAGCCATCAAACCAGCCATTATCATGAAGACATGCTTCAGATGCAGAAAGACTGACTGCGGACTCTTTTCTTTGGCTCCACACATGCATGCACAGACACCCATATCCACACACACGGACACACTACACTGACACGCTACACACACTACACACATACATACACATACGCATGCGCACACCTCATTATATACACATTCCTGTAGTTGCAGAACCATTTTATTTCTGCAACCAGCACTAAGGCACAACTGTCACAATTTTAGAAAGGGGCAAAAAGCTTTTAATACAGGTTCTGTATAAAAGATGATGTCATTAAATCCCCCCCAAATTAAAAGGTGATATGCCAAGCATACAGCTCACTGCTGTATCCTGCATATTGTTGCTGCGCTTTGCCTTGGCTGCAATGCTGTTAACATTGTCAAACATCAACAAAGCACTTCAGTGTGCAAAGCTACCAGTCTAATATGAAACAAATCAATTGTAACACCACAGCAGATACAAGTATCTTACAAGGTCACTTGCTTCCAGAAGGTCATCAAAATGTAAAAGAGCTGCAGAGCAGTTACTGCCAGAATTATAACAAATTTACATAAAACATAACTTGCCCATCTCCAACCTCTGATTTCATCAACACACATGAACTGTGACTGACTACCAGCATGACCATGCTGTACAACAAGCATAATATTTAACTGATGTTTAGCCATGGTGTACATACTGCTACCCTGTTTTTGTTGGAAGGTCATTGTGCGGAAGGGGACATCAACAGCCTAGTTGTTATTGATATCAATGTACAGGGCAGGAAGCATTCAACAGTGCAACCAGACAGATCTCCATCTGCAGAGAACTGGATGAGGCCAGGCTTAAAGCAGAGTTTGTCAGGCTTGGCAGCCCGAATCCAGAACTGTACTGGGAAGAAACTGAATTTCTTCCCCTAATGATTTGGTACTATTATAATTATTTAAGAAGGCAGGGAGTCTTCACCCACATCACTAATATGTGTGTGTGTGTGTGTGTGTGTGTGTGTGTGTGTGTGTGTGTGTGTGTGTGTGTGTGTGTGTGTGTGTTGTGGAGGGAGAGGGCATTGTTCCATTTATAGAAAAACATATTTTTCTGTTGTTGTATTAAGTACCACTTCAGCTGTTAAACTGCGCACAAATGGCACTAGTGCCAATGGCACAACCTATAAGCAGAGAAGGCAAATGTTTGGCAGTCGGAGTGTAAATTTTACTGGATTTTAGAATTACTTGCCTATCGCAGGGAGGTTCCAGCACACCTTCAGAAAAACACTGCTTTTAACATAAGAGGATATAATGACAGTTCATCTTGTCAGGAGATGCTACACTGTGAATCGGCCTGCTGCAGGTCACATGTATTCCTGGGAAGCCACCCCAAGTACATTTAAACCACATGCATCATGGCAAGTCTTTCCAGAGAAGGGTTCTAGCTGCATGATGAAACAGTATACATGACTGGTGACATCACATACACTCTGGTATTCTGCAGTCTGTAATTCTCAGCCCATCCTCTATATACCAGGCCTTACAATTTATGTACCGTGATAATATAGTGCACCATACCTCATAACATTCAAGAGCTCGGACATTACATGAAACGAAGAGCACATAAAAAGTGCTGCTTTCTGACCGAGCACAGCTTGCACACTTGATCTGAGCAAAGGTGACCCATTCGGTAATGACACACAGGTAAGATATGCCATGTAGCTAGACAGAGGAAACGTGGACATGATGTTATAAGAAACAGTCCACCACTTAGTTTCTATCAGTATGGTAAAATTCCCTACATTCAGTGTGCCTGCTATAAAAAAGCACTATGAGTGTATGTTCACAGTGCGGTTTCGTACTGGAGATGAACAGAGGTAAAGTGGCAGATATTGTACCAACAACAGCGAAGAGCCACATAATTGCAATGATGACTTCAGCACATAAGAGGTTCTCCTAAAAAGTACAGTTGTGTACACTTACCATAAATGTAGATGTTCAAGTGTATTCTGAGCATGTGCATTCAATGCAGAAATACTAAGTCTCTGGTATTTGGGCCGAATGAGGACTACCTGCAGGCAGATAACCCAAGTGTGATGACTGCAACAGTGAAACATGAAGAACATCATATATTTCAATCATGTAGTTAACCAAAATGAAAGGGCAGTACTGCACAGTGCACACACAAAACAAAATGGAAGTTGACTGTCTACAATTCCTTTCCTATTAAAAACTGCATCCCAATGATTGCATTCATCGCAATCCAAGCGCAAATTATCCAATTCCAAACAATTACATTTACCACCATCTAACTAAAAACTAATCCAAATGCAACTCCGTTCTCCATCCTTTGAAGAACTGCATATCCGTAACAGCACCAGTCCATTTGCCTTAATAATTCGCAAGAGCAGAGCAACCTGTTTGACGAGGACAACTTTTTTTTTTCTTTATGCATAATGCAAGTTATGCAATGCAACCCACAAGCAAAGCAACTAAAAATAGTCTGACTGACTCTGTTCCTTCCACCGGGAGTCGGACATCATATAATTTATAAATAATATTTTGGGGCAGGAGTGGAGGGATGATTACTACTAGTAAATAAATTCTATCTTACCTATGTTCCCCTCCCAGGCACCGGCAGTTAATAAGCAATCCGGTGTGCACACATTGGCAATTCTAATCTTTCTTAGCATAGTAAGCAAACAGCAAAGCAAAAGCAATTGTCTGTTAGTTAGTGTTAGGCAGTTACTTGTCTTAGGTACAAAATACAACTGATTTTAATTTAATCTTAATGACATCCATGATCTGATCAGTCACTCACCACCTACACACCTATTTCTGTATTTTATAATGCCGCGGCCCTGGCCTGTTACCAATCCAATTCCAAGTCCAATAGGAGGCATTAGGGAAAAAAAACAAGGGACCAGGACTGTCTGACTCTGAATTATCACTGCTGTTTGGCATCTGTATTTCAGATAACCCACCCGGCAATGCCATAACTGCCTGCCATTTGGAAAAGTATGTAGTAGTAGCTCGCTTCCTCTGTGCCTGGCAGGCTTCACACGATGACATCACTCCAAAAAAAATATTAAAAAAGTCTGGAAAATTGGAAATTAAGGGGTGCCACTCCGGAATCGTGGTACCGCATCATTTGGACCCCAAAACTCAGTAAAAACAGAGTAATTTGGTACAGTTGGGAGGTATTCTTCTTGTAGCCTGAATTTTCATTTCTGAGGATTTGGCTTAAGATTCACTTGACCTGCACTTTCCAGAACTTTTCTGAGGTTTCTGTCATGCTCAGCTTCACCATTACCTCCTACCAGTATGTCGTCTACTATAACAGCACGAGGATACCCAGAAAAAAATCTGCTCCATTCCATGCTGAAAGACTTCACTTGCAGAATTTATCTCAAGTGGCATTCTCAGAAATCTGTACCTTCCAGAGTCCTGAAAGTGGGTAGCAATGAGGACTTCTTGTCAAGCAAAATTTGCCAAAATGAACTCTCTGCATCTAAGACAGAAAAAACAGTGACATGTGGCATAACAGCTGCAACTTCTTCAACTGTAAGCACGGGATAAAGAGGTCTTTTCAGGGTCTTGTTTAAATCTCGTGGATAAATACATATTCTAATGTCATCAGAGCTTTTCTTATGAGCTACCACCATGGAAGATACCCATTCAGTTGTTTCATTGACTGGACAAATCACACCTTGTTGCACCATTTTGTCTAGCTTGGCTTTGACTCTGTTCTACATAGCTACTGGAACTTTTCAGGTTGGCCTGATAACTGGGCTGACATCTAGGTCTAATTTTATGAAGTACACAACTGGAAGCTTGCCTAGTTTGTCTTCGAAAAGATCAGCATATGTAGAAAAAACAGACTGGGTGAAATTAGAATAGTGGGCTTTTAAACTAACATGGTAGACTTACTTGTTAAATGAAAGGAGTTCCATTTTCAAACTGCCTCTGAGCCCTAATAATGACTGATGTGCCTCTTGAGCACATAAAATAATAAGTCATAGCTTCTTCCAACAGAGTAACATGAAAGCATTACTGAGCCTTTCATCTGAATCTCTTCACCAACATAAGCAACATGCTTCGCACACTTTGCCAAATAAAGCCTCTCACCATCACGTCTATATCATATAATCGAACTTTTAAAAGTTCAAACGTCATATGGACGACACCATATGATCAAACTTTTAAAAGTTTGAAAATGTAATAAAAAAAATAAACCAAAGAAAAATCTATCTGAATAGTTTAAGCAGGGGGGCAAGACCCCTACACCCCCCACATGGGAGGCTGCACCCAACACATTCCCCTCTCTTTAAATATACCAACTCCAAGATCGCACTACAGTGCAGAAAGGGAAATCTTCCCATTCTGCACTGTATGGAGATCTCCGTTGAAACGTTCGAACTTTTAAAAGTTCAATCATGTGGTGTCAACCATATGACATTCAAACTTTTCGACAACGTGATATAGACCCTTTGCACTCTTAGCCAGTATCAACTTTGAGCTCTATGGGCTTGCTACTTATCCGAAGTACAAAATACTTCATTCTTTGCTTATAAATCTACTGCAATGACTGTTTCACTAAGCACTCACACACCATCAACATAAAAAGTAGGGTCACTGCTTTCTAATTGATCAACTAATTTATTGAAGTGTTTCCTTTTAATAAAAGAATGTGTGCCTTTTGATTTACACAATCTTTTGAAATTATTTCATTTATTACATTTGTGTCATCGCTCACAGGCGAAGACAGTGTGTTGAGAAGATGGAAAGAGTACTTTGAGGGGCTGATAAAGAGAATGAGAGAGAGAGAAGGTTGGAGGATGTGGGGATAGGGAATCAGGAAGTGCAACGGATTAGCAAGGATGAAATAATGACAGCTATGAAGGGGATGAAGAATGGAAAGGCTGTTGGTCCAAGTGACATACCTGTGGAAGCATGGAAGTGTTTACGAGCGATGGCAATGGAGCTTTTAACCAGATTGTTTAATGAAATCTTGGAAAGTGAGAGGATGCTTGAGGAGTGGAGAAGTGTTTTGGTACCGATTTTTAAGAATAAAGGTGATGTGCAGAGCTGTAGTAACTACAGAGGGATAAAATTGATCAGTCACAGCATGAAGTTATGGGAAAGAGTAGTGGAAGCTAGGTTAAGAAGGGAGGTGATGACTAGTGATCAGCAGTATGGTTTCATGCCAGGAAAGAGCACTACAGATGCGATGTTTGCTCTAAGAGTGTTGATGGAGAAGTATAGAGATGGTCAGAAAGAGTTGCATTGCGTCTTTGTGGACTTGGGAGTGGCAGAACAGTATGTAAGACTGGTACAGGATATGTACGAGGATAGTGTGACAGTGGTGAGATCTGCAGAAGGAGTGATGGATGCGTTTAAGGTGAAGGTGGGATTACATCAAGGATCAGCTCTGAGCCTTTCTTATTTGCAATGGTGATGGATAGGTTGACAGACGAGATCAGACAAGAGTTCCCGTGGACTATGATGTTTGTGGATTACATTGTGATCTGTAGTGAAAGCAGGGAACAGGTTGAGGGGACCATGGAGAGGTGGAGATATGCTCCAGACAGGAGATGAATGAAGGTCAGCAGAACTAAGAAAATGTGTGTGAATGAGAGAGAGGACAGAGGAAGGTGAGGATACAGGGAGTAGAGTTGGCGAAGGTGGACGAGTTTAAATACTTGGGATCAACAGTTCAGAGTAATGGTGAGTGTGGAAGACAGGTGAAAAAGAGAGTACAGGCAGGATGGAGTGGTTGGAGAAGAGTGTCAGGAGTGATTTGTGACAGACTGGTACCAGTAAGAGTGAAAGAGAAGGTCTGCAAGGGGGTAGTAAGACCAGCTATGTTATATGGGTTGGAGACAGTGACACTGACAAAAAGGAAGGAGTCAGAGCTGGAGGTGGCAGAGTTAAAGATGTTGAGATTTGCATTAGGTATGACGAGGATGGACAGGATTTGGGATCAGTATATTAGAGGGTCAAGCTCAGGCTGGATGGTTTGGAGACAAAGCCAGAGAGATGAGATTGTGTTGGTTTGGACATGTGCTGAGGAGGGATGCTGGGTATATTGGGAAAAGGATGCTAAGGATGGAGCTTCCAGGTATGAGGAAAAGAGGAAGGCCTAAGATAAGGTTTACGGATGTGGTGAAAGAGGACATGCAGGTGGCTGGTGTGACAGAGTAAGATGCAGAGGACAGGAAGAAATGGAAACAAATAATCCGCTGTGGTGACCCCTAACTGGAACAGCCAAAAGAAAAAGCCATTTGTGGCACTGCTGACCAAAAGCCAAGCAGTTTTCCCTTTGAGATTCATGATTACCACCACAATTATGACAGCTGGCAATTAAACTGGGTGTTGGCCCAAGCTTTGAGTTTGCTGACTCACTTTTGTGCTTCACTGAGACTGTGCGAACTCTAGACCTTGCTAGAGTTTACCAGTGAGTGCTGCACGGGTTACAATTGCTGCCATGTGCTTGGGCCTGTTTCTTTTAACCACGTGCTGCATACTATCAATATGAGCTTTAGAAGTTACTGGAAACATGCCTTTCTCATTTGTAAGCATATGTGTGTGCTTTTCTGTGAGCTTGTGTATCTGGAAAATCTCAATGGCCTTATTCAAAGTTAAATTACTGTCACGAAGCAAAATCTTTCTCACATCATCATCTTTAATACCACACACAAGTCTGTCTTTTATCAACTCATCTCTTAAATCACCAAATCTGCACGTTTTAGCTTTGTTTCTCAAATATGTTATATATGCTACAATTTTCACCAGGCTGTTGATCTCGTGTAAAATAAGTGCCTTTCCATTGTAATGTTCATCTGGGGGTTACAGAATTCTCTAAATTTACTTTTGAAGCACTCAGGGTCCTTCCTTGACTCAGCTAGTACAATAATACGACAGTTTTCCCCCACTCCTACAAGGATAGCAGGTGCATACACAAATAAACGCTCCCTTTCAATGGCTTCTGACCAGCTAAATTAAGCAGAATGAATGCCTTTGTATGGTCATCTTTATCAGAAAATGTAGCCTGTATTAAAATATTGCTCAAACACTCTCCAGTTCTCTCAAAATTGGTATCAAACAAAAGTGGCCCTTGTTTTTGAAATCCATCTGCCATCCCAACAAAGTGTGCACTAACACACTGAAAATATGGCCCTTGTAATTCTGTATGAATAAGCTCTCTCACTGCAGCTTGCAATAACATTCAAATGCACAAGAAACTCTTCGAAATACTGCACTTCACGAAATGACTGTATTTTGCAAAATAAAATACAGACAACACTTCATACACTTTTGATAGCTTGGACAGCCTTAATTAATACGAAAAATAAGTGTTGATGCTGTAGTTTCCTTTATTTTATTTGTTTGGACTTTAGTTCAAACATTTCCCATAGTAATTCAAATATTTCTATCAATTATCAGACATTCTGATTTATTTAAATATCTTTTAGAACGTCCTGTATGCTTTGTTTTATATTTTGCATATAAGAAATCACTTGAGCAAGTTTTAACATCTGAAATTTGTTTCTGACCTGTTTTGCGAATTATACGTGCAGTAGGGATGATCCACTCCTGTATATTCCCCCAACACTAACTAGATCCCTTTCAGAAACTGGAACTCTCTCTAGCAACAAGCCATTTTAGACTTGCTTCTTCTGACACCATGTCACTTGGCCCTCTCTGACCCAGACGATGAACAGGTGGGGTAGTTTGTTTAGATGCTTTATTACACAGAAACATCAGGATGGACAGCATCCTCATCAAAACTAAACAAACTGATTAAAAGACAGATGCTATAGACATACATGCTTACATCTCAACAGCTTACTACAAAATGGCAGTCAGGCTTGCATGTGGTCAGTATTTATACATTTGGACAGGTTCTTAAAAAGACACACACACACACACACACACACACACACACACACACACACACACACACACACACACACACACACACACAGCTACAGTTATGCTCTAAATGACTCAGAGAATTTTCCTTCTTTGGAAAAGGCTTTCCATACATATGAAGCAGACCTGTCTTAACCCTATTCAAGAGAAACCTGGACCTGTCGATGAGAAATCAGAAATATACTCCAGGTCCAGCACCTATGTCTCTAATGGATAGAGGCAGTCTGTAAATCTTAACCTAGCTTCCATGCATCCTTTAAAATAATCTCTAAGGCACATAAACCTGCAGGATACATTTGGGAAGTCTAGCTAGAAGAGGCCAGCAAATAAACTTGCAGGACATATCTGGGATGCTTGTGTAGGCTTACAAAGGCCCCAGTGGTCTTAAGCCTAGTATACAGCTATGAATGTATGTTTTAGTTAGTTGGGTTTTCAAAATGCAAGCATTGATCCGCTTGCATTCAATGCTTTTGTACTTTGATGAATAATCATGCGCGTGTGTGTATATATGTGTATATATATGTATATATATGTATATATATATATATATATATATATATATATATATATACACACATACACACATATATATATATATACACATATTATATATATCTATTTATACACACACACATTATATATACATACATACATATATAAGTAGCAGTTAATTTAATTTAAAGCTCACTGCAACCACTGGCTGTAATATTATCACAACCTTCAAAATCACAGTTGGTCAAATTGTGCACAGTCGACTACTGTGCAATCTCCTCTGTCATGACTATGCAATCACAGAATTGGTATATAATTAACTGGGTGTAAGAGTAAATTCCCCAAACTGGGGGGGGGGTCTGTGCATGGAGCTCATAACCTAAAGCATGTTGTGCGTTTATGAGTGCAGTTGTAGGCATTGTCTGTTTCTCTGCAGTATGTGAGTGTGAGTGATTGAATGACATTAAATGTGTGTGTGTGTGTGTGTGTGTGTGTGTGTGTATATATATATATGTGTGTGTGTGTGTGTGTGTGTGTGTGTGTGTGTGTGTGTGTGTATGTGTCCATGTGCATGCCTGCGAGAGAATGGGTGGATTTGTGAGATGGAGTGTGTGTGTAAGAGCATGGTTGTGAGTATGAGTGTGTGCGTTAAATATATGTGTGTCTGTGTGCGTGAGAGCATGTATGCGTGTGAACACAAGTGGTAATACAGGACTTTTTTGGTGCAGGTTTGTGATCAGTATGTGTATAGATGGACTGTTTTTAAAGTTTGTGATTTGGGGGTGGTTTTTGCTTGTTTGATATGGTGAATTTTGTTTTGTGTTATAGATGAATGCAATTTTGATGCAATGCTTTTTTGATGTAATTAAATGTAAGCGTGTGTCTGTATCTGTGTAAAAATATGCATACACACATACACAGGTGTGTGTGTGTAGATACATACACACACACACACACACACACACACACACACACACACACACACACACACACACACGAACTGTTCTTTATGTACATGTCTGTATTATACATAATACAACATGACAGCTTAAGGTAAAAAATACCCTTATTTTTGATATGCAGACTAGAGACGCACACATTTCCAAGCACTCAAAATTACTGTCAACTTAACTTAACAAATGAAAGCAAACATTGTAAAGTTCTAAAGAAACAACCTTATTTTTCAGGTTTGGTTTCTGACAGATATGGATTACATGTTACCTGGTCAGACCACTGCCAGATTACATCTTACCTGCTAAGACCACAGTGCTCAAGACCACTGCCAGATTACATGTTACCTGCTAAGACCACAGTGCTCAAGACCACTGCCAGATTACATGTTACCTGCTAAGACCACAGTGCTCAAGACCACTGCCAGATTACATGTTACCTGCTAAGACCACAGTGCTCAAGACCACTGCCAGATTACATGTTGCCTGCTAAGACCACAGTGCTCAAGACCACTGCCAGAAGAAAAAAAAAAACACACCAAAGCCAGACAGATTTGCTGGCATCCAACAGAGTACTTGGGAGTTAAAAGGTACACGCACAAAAGAGCTGTACTGGAGGTACTTAAATATCTGCTTTAGATTTGGGAAGGGTTTTCCATTCACATCAATTTTCAAGGATGGAAACTTTTTGGCCAAAATGTATTTGGGAAGCCACCAAATTGTTTCAGTGTTTTACCTGTATTGGTTTTGCCTGCATGATATCTGTTGGGAGTCTTACCATGGACAGCATTTAGCCATCACCTTATTCTGCAGGATGAAAACACTCTCATTTCTGTATAGCACAAGTAGGTTGTACAGCTTACTAGGTTATACAGCTTCCAAAACTGCAATGTGCCATCTATAATATTCTTTTAAGGCTCTACACTACTGTACTGTTTCACTTGTATGATCACATCCATATCTGCCATTAGAAGCAATTTGATGATGTGACGTCCCCCCTCTGGGGCAGTAATCACGTAGCCTGAATCCTGACCACTGACACTGGAGAGGGATGTTCACTTGGAACAAACGTAGATACACACAGTATTTCCAGACGCAGCACAGCTTCCCTTAAGAGCACACAGGGAACACACACAGTCCGGGGTGTCTCTGTCTCTCAAGAGCACACAGGGAACACACACAGTCTCTCTCTCTCTCTGCCCCCCAATAAAACTTCCCACTGTCAAAGCTATAGAGGTGAGTCCTCAGCTAAGTGTACAAGCCAAGTCATCCAGCACCCTCTCTGTGAAACCAGTTGTACATCAATATGTATGTATACCTTTAAGAAGCTTTCCATGGGCTTGCACATGTATAAATACTGAGCATGTGCAAGCCTGACTGCCATTTTGTAGTAAGCTGTTAAGATGTAAGCATGCATGTCTGTGTAGTCTGTCAGTTAATCAGTTTGTTTATATTTTGTACTGCTGCTATCCATCCTGATGTTTCTATGCAATAAAGCATATAAACGAACTACCCCACCTGTTAGTCTTCATTTATAAAACAAGACGAGCAACACCAGTGCTTTATGTTCCTGCTCAAAACAGCTGACACACACTCCGAGATTTCATTTTCACAGACACACACACACACACACACACACACACACACACACACACACACGGAAAAGATTTACCCCTTCCTCCCAGACTATAAGATAGTTGCACTGCCAACAGACACTCCAAAGCCAACTATTCTAAGTCTCTTACAAGGATACCCAATTATACTAAGTGAAATTAATATTTATACAAACAATAGTGCAATGCAGTAAGGCTTTCAAGAGTGGCTACAGAGTCACCAAATAGAAACAAGTGCACTCAAAGGTTAAAATATTCTCTAAAGGACCAACTACAATGAAAAGTTTAAATATAGTTAATAATAAAAGAACATGAAAAGACGGAATATCTACTTGCAACAAACCCAAGAGTTTCAACCACAGGAAATATTAAAATAAAGCACATGAAGAGATTCATACAGATACAGAAAAACAGTATTTAAATAATCTCACTAAATTTTCCTGACTGATCTAAGGAATTACTATTTCCTGGTCACTTATAAGAGCAAAGCAAGATGAAGTAGACGAGTTATTCTTCTGTCAGGTTTCAAAAACAGACTGCCATGAGACTTCAGTCTCATCTAGTATTAAAATGTCATTTCAATCTGGATTACAGAATGACATCATATACATCCGTCCATCTAACTTCTGGTTCCCATACTACTGCCATTACTAGAGGCTGCCAGGATTTAACATACATGTGTTCCCTTACACACCTAGAGCTTTGCTAAGATCTGTTGCAGCTTCTACAAGTCATAAAACTATTTCAAACTTCCACCCTTATAGAGTAGCAATTAGTTCATTGCTACGGACAACACAACAAGGATTCAGAGTCCTTGTTTTCACAGACATTTAATCTCTGGCTGCAATCAGAACTCTAAGATACAATCTTTATGGCCTACCAGGTAATTTAATTTCAAACAATTTTTCAAAGTTAGCTGGGCTGAGATTAACATCTTCTCTTCCGGTAACCTCTGTCATAATATATTAATTTCCATAGTCACCATACAGTCAGACATATATGTATAGTTCTTCTCTTTCCAGCAGGACACACTGTTGGTACATTTTTAACACAAGCAGCTTTACAAATACATGTTTCAAAACAAGCATCTCTACAAATCAGTTTGATATACAAATTACATATAATTCTTTGCAAAACTCCAGCTAGCTATGCTGGCATATGTTACACATCCATTGCTCTACTTCTCCTGGCATAGCTGGCAATACCATACATCATCACAGATGTTCATCATATTGATCACTGCTGCAGTAGCCTTAGCTATATGGGTTATATCTTACCAAGGATACAACAGCCAGCCAGCTTCCAAAGCTTCAGGCCACTTTCCATGTGCCCAAACTGTCAAACAGCTTGAGCTGAGCTGACTAAAAGAGAAGTTTGGACACAAAGCCCTTCAGAGTTTTACAGCCACCAAATAGTATGCTCCATTGAGGCTTCTGAGGATCAATGGCCTGCTTGTGCTTTCCTTAGCTGGGGGGATAAGTTTCTTTTGGGGGAAAAAAACTTCCACTTTTTTTTACTTTTACTGATGTTTTATCAACTTTCTCTTCAGGAAGGTTATTTTAAAGCTGGGAGTGTTGTGTTTTAACAGTCTCGACTGTAATGTACTTTTAAATGGAGCACTCCTTTCTGTCAGTTTAAAAGGTAGTGTCATCTAACTGATAAACTACTTACTGTGGAGAAACTCTGTTTATTTTAAGGTTGCGGGCTGCCATATTGTTTGAAAGTGCTTTTTACCTGTAAAAAAAGCAACTTTTGTGGACTGGCAGTTTTATTGGCATTGCTGCTTGTTTTCCCCTGGATAGGGGCACCATTTTTGGCTTGACCATGGAACAGATGGTCACTCTCGTGGTCAGTCCTTCTAGCCACAAAAAGAAAAAGTTAGGCAAAGTCACCACAGCAGACTAGCAATTTGTCTCAACTGCAGGTGGCTGACTCTGCTGTTGTCATTTGTTGTACCTCAGATCAGTCATCTTTTACCCCACAGACCTCTGGTGTAGCGCCTACAGCCACTATGGATCAGGGTTAGCCACATCCTATGTGGCTGTTGGGGAACCCTTAGTGGGCAATGGAGAGACACTCTTGTCACTCCTTGGAGAGGGAACGGGATAGGTTTCCTTGATGTGCCAGAATGCTGTGTCCATCCCTGGGGAAGCAGCAGCTGCCACTAGTAACATGGTCCCATTTTTCCTGTCAAAAAGAAAAAAGACAAAGCATGTATCTACTCCTCCTCAAATTTCTTAGGAATAAGAGTAGTTTACCAGGAGTGGCCCAGGGCTTGATTTATTCTATTGATCCTTCTTGTAAAGTAGTCCCCAGTAAAAGAAAGAGGGATTCCTCTTTTCTTGAAGAGATTCAAGATTCAGAATCTGAACAGGAAGATGCAGGGATGGATTCTGGGTCTTGTCCTCAGATTTCTGATTCAAACTCGGAGGAGGGAACCCTTTCTGAGTCTCCCTATGGAGGTTTCACTTTCTGTGATACTGCTGCTAGAATGCACCAGTGTTTTCAGTGGGGGAACACTGAGGTTTCTCAGTCCCTCAGAAAAAATACAATGCGTTTTTACCGCAGAATTTTCCAGGGCCTGCATCCATTCCTCCTGCCCTATCTGCTTTAGAATATGTGTATCTTACTGCCAGCAATTTCCTGATACTCAGCCAGCTGTCCCTAAAAAGCAGACAGACTCTGTACACCTTATTCCCAAACCTGACCCAGTGACTAACAGCCTTAGTTGATCCCACTGCTGCTAAGCACTTAACTCCAATCATATTCTTTTTAATAAGGATGGGAAAATTGATAGATATGGGAAAACATTTCTACAACTTTGAATTTGAGAATTTTAAATTGTCAGGTTCGTATGTTAAAGTTTATTCTGACATAATGTGACAGTATGAGGAATGTTTCATCTACGGTTTCTTCTTGTAAAGAAAATTCTGCTTTAAATAACTTGGTTTCTTCTACTGCACAGGTCACTACTCATCATTTGCAATGTTGGGACTCCGTCGATACTTCTTTCAGGGCTGTGGCCATTGGTATGGTTTTAAGGAGGTCTGACTGGCTACATTCTCAGAACCTTCTAGATGTTGTTAAAACTAAAACTTTAAATTCTCCTTTGATTGGCTAGATATTTAGTTGTTTGGCCCCTCTGCTGCAGAGATAATCAAAAAGTGTGATGAAAGGGGCAAGCTGATCCACGGAACCTCTAAAAAGTTTTCAGCCCTCCTTATCCAAATTGTCCAAGGGATTTTCTTTCTCCTCATCCAATTTTGGCAAAAAAACAGAATAAACATTTTAAACAGAATTCTGGTAAACAGACATTTAAGAAGTGGAAAACAGGTTCCAAAAAGAAGTCTCAAACCTCCCTAACCCAAGGACATTCCAACAAGTCTGAATGACTATTCGAAACACCTTGTGACCCCTCTCACGTCTCACTTCAACACATATGCACAGCAAGTTGGCCTGAAGATCAACATGAAGAAATCAGAAGTCATGCTACACAGCAACCCAAATCCTTCATCAATTAAAATAGGCAATACCTAGCCATGACGGAAGAGTTCACCTACATCGGCAGTACCTGGCCATGACAGAAGAGTTCACCTACAATGGCAGGACCTAGCCATGACTGGAGAGTTCACCTACATAGGCAGGACCTAGCCATGACAGAAGAGTTCACCTACATCGGCAGTACCTAGCCATGAAACCTCAGCTTTGGCTAAAAACCTCAGCTTTGGCCGGCTAAGAACCAGCTGTATTCAACTGGATATATAAGAGAATTTAAGTACCTTTATCTGCACTTTTTTTTTCAAAAAATACAGTATTTAAATTGATTTTAACTGTGTTGCAGAAATATTAACTGAACTGGAAGTTAGTCAGTGTTTGCTGAATTTTGTTATTTGCTAGTAATTACAGGTGTGGGGGTAGCCACATTCTTTTATTTCCTGTCCTTGCCTATTTAAGTGGTACAGTGTGAAATATTTTCTGCTTAAAAACCAGCTGTATTTAACTGAACGTATAAGAGAATTAAGTACCTTTATCTGCACTTTTTTTTTCAAAAAATACAGTATTTAAATTGATTTTAACTGTGTTGCAGGAATATTAACTGAACTGGAAGTTTTGACTCTGCTCTTCAGTTAGTCCCACCCAACCTCCCTGTTTTTGTGTTGGTTTTGGTGTTAATCTTAGTGGCCTTGAAACTGCCCGCCCCTCTTGTAAATTTGTGTTTGGATACTCCTTCTGGGTTCATCTCATTTGCTCACTCAACTGAGTGCAGTGAGATCATATTCTGATTTCAGGCACTCCTACTGTGTACAAAGAGAGCATCTGGGAAACAGAAATAACAAAAAAAAAAAAAAAAATTTAAGCTTGTTTCCTGCCTTTCCTGTTAAGTGGTATAGACTATTTGTAGGCTTCTGAGCCCCCAAGCCCTTCTGTGTTGGAAGGAAGCCTTCTAGCTTAGTTTTTTTTTTCTTATAACTAGCCAGTTTTCTAGTTTCAGCACTCAAATCTGTTTCTTTGATCTCAGCACTTGTTCAGAAAAAAAAAATGTCATCTGCTTTTACTGTACTTGTGTTTCTACCTACTTTATTTTACTTTTGCATCATCTTAAAATTACTCAATTGTATTTATTACTGCTTGGTGTAACTCATTCTAAGCCTTTTGGTTTAAACACTTGGTCTTCGGACCAGTTGTTTCGCACTGAGAGGGTTTGTGGTCTGCACTGTAGTGGCAGAACAGGTAGCTTACATCCTTCTAAGTTGGGAACTGCTGACTGAGGGCTCAGTGTCTGTTATTCTAAAAGTGTATTAATTCTGGTTTAAGCACTTGGGCTTTCAGGCCAGTTATTTTACATTAAGAGGGTTTGTGGTCTGCACTCTTGTGGGAGGAGGGGCTGGACTCTGCCCTTCTGAGCTGGGAATTTCTGGTTACAGGCTTATAGTGCATGCATATCTGAACTGCTTCTTACTGAAGTTGGTGTGCCTTGTTTGCTGTGGCATAGACTGGATTCGGGCCTGCTGGATCTAGCTTTGTTTGTGTAACTTGAGCAATAATCAAGGCAGTCTCTAAAGTATTCAATTGTATTTATTACTGCTTGGTACTAACTTGATTAAAGTGTAGCTATCATTCTAAGTCTTTTGGATTAAGCACTTGGGCTTCAGACCAGTTGTTTTACATTAGGAAGGTTTGTGGCATGCACTGTGGTGGCAGGACAGGTAGCTTTCA
Organism: Protopterus annectens; assembly: GCF_019279795.1. Taxonomy (NCBI): domain Eukaryota; kingdom Metazoa; phylum Chordata; order Ceratodontiformes; family Protopteridae; genus Protopterus; species Protopterus annectens. The sequence continues at coordinate 447,976,701 of NC_056740.1, forward strand.
TCCTTCTAAGTTGGGAACTGCTGATTGAGAGCCCAGTGTCTGTTATTCTTAAAGTGTATTAGTTCTGGTTTAAGCACTTGGGCTTCAGGCCAGTTATTTTACATTAAGAAAGTTCGTGGTCTGCACTCTTGTGGGAGAAGAGGCTGGACTCTGCCCTTCTGAGCTGGGAATTTCTGGTTAAAGGTTTATAGTGCCTGAATATTTGAACTGTATCTTACTGAAATTGGTACACCTTGTTTGCTGTAGCATAGACTAGATCCAGGCCTGCTGAATCTAGCTTTGTTTATATGCTTGTTTGTTTCTTGTTATTTCCCTGGAACGCTAATTCCACCTAATACGAGACTTCTCAGCACTTCTGTGGATCACTAGTGATATCTACATTGCTTACTGTACTTATTTCCTTGTTTCACTTGAAAGAAAGTTACTGTTTGTCGTTTTTGCATTTCAGTTACCTGTAACACATTGCACTTAAGTTACCTGGCACTTGCTCACTAAAGCAATTATATAAGTCAGCACTACAAATTAAAAGCACTACACCCTCACTCCCCACTGGCCCTTGTTTTCAATTATAAAGGAATTCCCAATATTATTCTAGCATGTCCAAAGGTCAGTTGTCAATCTCCTCTCGGGTCCAGCTGGCGAATCTGGGAATCTTGAGGCAATGTTACAACTGCCTCATGTACACAGACAACCCTCTCCTCCTCCGAACAACTTCCAACACATGTGAGAGATGCAACCATATAGCCAAACTGGAGGCTAAGCTCTCTCAACTCAGTACTGGCATAACCAGTCAGGAGGAGAAGGAAACCACACTCACTACAATTCCAGTCTCACATAGACCTACCACGACAGCAAACCAAACACATAATCACACAAAAACATACTCAGAGGCTCTAAACAAAGATCTGCCAAAGCAGCAGAGATCTCCAAAGCAGACACCCCAGCAACCGCTACCCCAAAACAAAACACGTGCAACACATATCTCACAAAGCCAGTGTGCCGAACAATCACAGCCCTTAAGACTAAACAACACACTTGATACACTTGTAATAGGTGACTCTATCGTCAGGCACACTGATGTCCCGCTCACCAGGCTGAACAAGGAGAGGGTCACGGTGAGCAGCCTGTTGGGCGCTAGGATCCACCACATAACACAAGCACTCAGGTCACTCCAAGGCAAGTACAAATATGACTCAGTCATTGTCCATGCTGGTGTGAATGACCCGAGACGTACCTCCCTGGACTACATGAAAAGAGACAAGGAGCTCTCTGAGCATGTAGCCCAGGCCGGTATGACCCTGACCTTGAGTAGCATCTTACCCTCACCAAGAATGATGCCACAATATGAAGACAAGATGATCAATTTCAACAATTGGCTTAAATACTGGTGTCATTCAAAGGGGATCCAATGCCTGTCAGCTTGGGATGATATGCTCAACAAGCCACGATGCTTCGCTAGGGACGGCTTGCACCTGTCACCCCTGGGCTTTCGGATATTGGCAAAGGCTCTTGCTACCCCCATAGTGCCTTCTTTAGGCAAGGCTCAAAAGACAAACCCACCTCCATAAGTATCATAAGGGATAAGAAACTAAGAGTAACGCTACTCAACGCCAGAAGTCTAAACCTCAAGATGCACGCACTCGAAACTCTCCTTATCATGGAGAACATCGATATCTGTGCAGTAACAGAAACCTGGTTCAGGGCTCCCGAGAGCACCCCAGCACTACCAGGTTATACCTCATACCATGTTTTTCGGCCCCAAAACTTGGACCGAACCACAAAAGGAGGGGGAGTATCGATATTCATCAAAGATACCCACACCTCCAGGTTGGTGGCAAAGCACGAAGCATCAGAGACTACCCAAGTGCAACTAACAGTGGGTAAAACTGCCTTCCAGTTTATGGCCTGCTACAGACCACCCTCCCAAACCCAGGAACCCCACTCGGCCTTCCTGAGAACACTGGAAAATATGAAGGTCTCTCCAAACACCATTATATTGGGCGACTTCAACTACCCAAACATAGACTGGGAGCATTACTCTAGCTCCAACACCCTAGCCCAAAGGTTCCTAGAATTTATAAACTCAAATGCTATGGAACAACTTGTTACCACTCCCACAAGAGGGGAAAACATACTGGACCTGATCATCACCAACATGGGGACTCTATGCTCCAGACCAGAAGTGTATCCCTCACTGGTAAGATCAGACCATAAACTAATCTCACTGGATATTCACATCCCGACCCCACCCCCTGCCCAGAAAACCACAGTGAAAAACTTCTCTAAAGCAAATTTCACACTCCTCAAAACCGAGGTGGAATCCTTCAAAGCCCCCGGGCCTGTGGAAAATACGGCCCAGACCGCAGAATCCTTTATAAACGCATTCTATGAACACCTTCAGGAATGCATGGATCATGTGATCCCAAATAAAACCAAGACCCAATCCTCCAAAGGCAGACATCCTGTCTGGTGGACCCCAGCCATAAACAAAATATACAATAGAAGGAGGAAACTACTAAATGATAGAGCAAAATCCCAAAAAGGGAAGGCATCACTGATCAGTATTAGCCAAAAACTATGGGCACTCATAAAATTGCCTAAGGCCAGCTTTGAGAGAAAAATTGCACAGGACACTAAGGATAATCACAAGGCTTTCTTTAGTTATGTTAGGAACCTGGGTGGTAATTCCCAGATATGCTCAGAATTAGTCCAAAATGACAAAAAATACACCAAACCCACATACATTGACAACATACTAGCTGACAGGTTCAGCGCAAACTTCTCCCCCCCCTCCCCACCAAAAGTGCAAATATCTATCCCAGCAGAGTGCTGCCCCCCTGACATCTCAGATGCTCAGGTAAGAGCCGCCCTCTCCAAAGCAAAAAACACAGCATCAATGGGACGAGACGGTGTCCCGGGCTGCGTCTTACATGAACTCCAAGAAGAGCTAAACCCAAACATAAAACTACCGTTCAATCTCAGCCTTACTACAGGATATGTTCCCAAAGAGTGGCGTACAGCAACAGTGGTCCCTCTCCATAAAGGTGGTGCCTCAACGGATCCTGGAAACTATCGCCCCATAAGCCTGACTAGCTTGGTCTGCAAAGCTATGGAAATGATCATCATGGACCTCATAAATAAAGGTATTGGGGACCTACAGACACTGGATCCTACCCAGTTCGGCTTTGTTAAGGGCAGATCCTGCCTCTTAAACCTGGCTGATTTCTTTGAAACAGTCACCAAGGCCATTGACGAGGGGAAGGTGGTCCACACAGCCTACCTGGACCTCGCAAAAGCCTTCGATAAAATACCCCACTCGGGCATTATAGATAAGCTCACCAGCTTAAATATAAACCCCTATGTCACTAGATGGATTGCAAACTGGCTCAAGGACAGAGCCCACATGATTAGAATTGCTGGAGCCATGTCAGAATCCAAACCAGTTACAAGTGGTGTCCCACAAGGCTCAGTCCTGGGACCTCTCTTGTTCGGTATATATTTCTCGGAGGTACAGGCCAACACGGAAGGACTGTGGCTGACCAAGTTCGCAGATGACTGCAAACTGGGCGCCATAATAGACTCTCCAGCCGATACAAGCATCCTCCAAAAGGGCCTCATAGAAACAGAGAACTGGTGCCAGAGCCATGGCCTCAAGCTAAATGCCAAAAAGTGTATAGTCATCCTCTTTGGCAAAAACAAAGTGCCCACAAATTACCACATAGGTGTAATCCATTAAGTACAGAAGAAGTAATTAGGGACCTGGAGACCCAAGTTGACAGCAATCTCTCATTTGACAACCACGTGGCCAAAGTGGTTAGAAAAACATTTTATATACACAACAGCCACTTCCAAAGTTTCCGTGGAGTTCCTGGCAGAATAGTTCTGATAAATACTTTCAGTTACAGCGACCAAAAAAACACTTGTAATGACTGCAAATATGAATTGCAATTAACAACTCTAAGAACGTTCGTACTAATAAAAACTAGTTTATTTTGACACGTTAGCGCTTTCACCTACTGGCTTCTTCAGACGTACAAAAAAACACTGCAAATTTATCATTTAAATAGTATTCCAATAAATCCAATTGGATTAGCCAGAAAACACATTTAAAGGTATACTAACACTAAACATAAAAACTCACAATCCATCAGTATATAAATACAAAACTCATACATATATCAGCAGTACACTTAAAATTTAAAATAGTATATGCAACAGCAGATACTCTCAAACAATCTATATATTGTATATTAAAATGTTAAAAACCATATATAAATCTACTTCATTAAAAAACTATACCATATAAAAACTTTGTATGCATTGCAACTTAAGGTCTTAATCAAAAATACTAAGATGTATGTGTGTCACATGTCAGATAAATAAGTACAAATATGTGTACACATACCTATAAAAAACTATCTAGACTCATGGAGATGAAATATAGACACTTTATGTTAGGTGTCAGTACAATAAATAACATCAACACATGAAATGTACTAACTGTCTCACTAATGAATCACTATCAGCACATGGGTTTCTTAGGTTTCCTACACCTCTTCTTCCTCAATACGGGTCTAATATTCACTCTCTCATTCAGACCTGGTAACTTATCAGATTTACATCTGATAATCCATTTCATTTCACATTCTAATGTGTCATTAATCAGGTCCCCCCCTCTAGGGTTCTCATGCACTACTTGCATAACAAAAAACATAAATGTATGCGACGGCCCAGTACTTTTAACATGTTTAGCTAATGCGTTTGTTTCTGTGCCCATTCTAATGTGATAAAGATGTTCCCTAACTCGTTCACGTAATGCTCTATTAGTTTTTCCTATATAGTATGAGCTACATGCTGAACATCTCGCTAAATATATCACATTCTTACTTGTACAGTTTGTGCCTGTATTAAACTTATATATATAATTACTAACCGGATGTATAAATGTAGTGCTGGTATCAATAACATGGCATTGATTACATTTGCCACAAGGGAGAGTGTTAGACCCACTGTTCCCATTCCTCAACTCTTTCTTCAGCAAGGTCTTATAACATAACATGTTCCTTAGATTGGGTTTGTTTTTATAAACAACCTTAGGTTCAGAACCCACTAACTCGATGATACGTTCATCTAAACTCAATACATCCCAGTGTCTAACTAATGACTCTCTGATATATACAGCTCTAGTATAAAACAAGGGGCTCTCACAACAGCTGTCTCTGGCATATTGTTATGTATCTCATCAAAATGTCGTTCAGAGAAATATGGTTTAGCCACTGTGCCTCTAAGTGGATGAACCTGGTTCAGTGCATGTGTGAACACACCATCACTATAACCTCTATCATGAAACATGTTTCTAAGTCGGGCTATCTCATCGTAATACCCCTCAGTACTTGGATTCAACCTAGATGCTCTCATTAATTGACCCTTCAAAATATTGTCAAACACATACTTGGGGTGCATACTCTGCCTGTGTAATAAGGTATTCCTATAACAGGATTTCCTATGAATGGATGTATTCACTAGTCCAGTGGGTAGTTTCATAATGTTCACATCCAAAAAGGAAATAGATTCAGGCGAATAACTAACTGTGAAATCTAAAAAATTAGTTGAGTTGTTAATCTCATCAACAAACAATAACAACTGACTAGTGTCCCCAAGCCATATAAAAAAGAGGTCATCTACAAACCTCTTGTAACATCTGACATAATTCTTGAATCCATCTGTATTAAAGAGGAAATCCATTTCCCATTGTGCCATTACAATATTGGCGTAGCTATTGGCACACGGAGTGCCCATAGCTACGCCATCTATTTGCAAGAACAGTTCTTCCCCAAACATAAATACATTGTTTGTAAGAACAGTTTCCATGAACAGACATATGACATCCACTATATTCTCAGTATAGGAAGACTGCATACTCAAAAACTTCTGCATATATACTATCCCTATATCATTAGGTATCTTAGTGAAAAGACTCACTACATCTAGCGTAACTAGAACATATTCACAAGAGTCACCTAATAATTTAAATTCTTCATACAATTCTATCAGAAACTGCTTGCTATCTCTGAGGATATGCGGAACTGTGTTCACCAAGGGCCTAGTGTAATACTCAACATATATAGACAAAGGTTCAGTTAACCAACCTTGGCCTGCAACTATAGGTCTCATGGGCGGCCTCTCTAAAGACTTGTGCACCTTCGGTAGACCTTGGATTATTGGTATTCTGGGATTGAAAACTTTCAAATAGTTATACAAACTTGATGGTATAATCTCAGATGACAATAATTCATCAAGCATATTATATACCCCCACCATCAACTCAGTAACTCTAACCATAGTGATACGTAGATAAAACAATTCATCATGTAAGAACTCAGTCATGATATTCATATACCCTTCAACATCCATGACCACTATCGGGCCACCTTTATCCGCTGGTCTTATAACAATAGAATTATCCATCTTCAGTGTGTTAAGGGCCTGTCTCTGCTGATAATTCAAATTATATCTACATTTCGGTCTATCAGAATTTTCAAAATATCTATATATGTCTTCTTCTACTAACTTAGAGAAGACATCTAAGAGTGGATGTAATTGTGGTACATACGTACTATTTGTTCTAAACCCAATATCAACATCCCCTGTCTCACTCATACCATATTCCAATTTCAGTTGGATATTTCTTACATATGCCTTTATATCTACTATAGAATCTACCAAATTGCTATTACTGGTTGGAATAAAATTCAAACCTCTAGCAAGAACCTGTTCTTCATGATATGTAAGAGTTCTGTTGGATATATTTACAACTAACGTACTCCTGCCCGTTCCCACATTTTCTTTATGGTTGGGCCTTGCTGTTCCCAATCTGTGCCTTTCCTCTTCTGTCGACCCCTGCTCTTGGATCGTTCCCTCCCCACAGAATATGACTGTGCTATGGGGAAAGGGGTACAGACAGCTTTGGTAGCAGAAGTGTTACTTAAAGAGCCTTCAGATGTGGGATTCAGGGGTACAGCATTATTATGTGTCTTCCTCCTCACCACAACATCTGCATACACATGATGTCCTACATTCTTGTTGTTAAATGCATTCTTATCTGGCTCCACCACCTCACTACAATCTCTCACTGAAGTCACAGGACTGTCAGATATAACATCATTAGCAACAGATACATTACTTTCAACATCTCTAGAAACATTATTAGTCATATTGTCAGACCTCACTACACAACTATTACGACTATTGTTCATATTTATAAAGTTAGATTCAACATCCACATTTTCAGTTCTATTAATATGTCTGACAGGTCCTACCTGATTTACAGTTCTCGGCCACATAAAAACACTATTATTTTTAAAATCTTTAGAGTCTCTAAAAATTTTTGACTTCTTTTGTTCTATCAAACGTCTCTCAAATAAAGATACGTTATCAAGAACTCTGTCCAATCTTGTATTTATAACGCCTTGGTCATATTTACTTTTTATGTTATCATAAAGTTCATTAACTGACCTCCTCAAATCATCTTCCTCTGACTGATGGTGTTGAATCAATAGCCGCATATAATTAAAACTCAACTCCCAGTTGAGTTGCTGCCATTTGTAAAGTAAATCAGTGATGGTGGGGGTATATAATATGCTTGATGAATTATTGTCATCTGAGATTATACCATCAAGTTTGTATAACCTCATATATAACTATTTGAAAGTTTTCAATCCCAGAATACCAATAATCCAAGGTCTACCGAAGGTGCACAAGTCTTTAGAGAGGCCGCCCATGAGACCTATAGTTGCAGGCCAAGGTTGGTTAACTGAACCTTTGTCTATATATGTTGAGTATTACACTAGGCCCTTGGTGAACACAGTTCCGCATATCCTCAGAGATAGCAAGCAGTTTCTGATAGAATTGTATGAAGAATTGAAATTATTAGGTGACTCTTGTGAATATGTTCTAGTTACGCTAGATGTAGTGAGTCTTTTCACTAAGATACCTAATGATATAGGGATAGTATATATGCAGAAGTTTTTGAGTATGCAGTCTTCCTATACTGAGAATATAGTGGATGTCATATGTCTGTTCATGGAAACTGTTCTTACAAACAATGTATTTATGTTTAGGGAAGAACTGTTCTTAATAGATGGCATGAGCTATGGCACTGTGCCAATAGCTACGCCAATATTGTAATGGCACAATGGGAAATGGATTTCCTCTTTAATACAGATGGATTCAAGAATTATGTCAGATGTTACAAGAGGTTTGTAGATGACCTCTTTTTATATGGCTTGGGGACACTAGTCAGTTGTTATTGTTTGTTGATGAGATTAACAACTCAACTAATTTTTTAGATTTCACAGTTAGTTATTCGCCTGAATCTATTTCCTTTTTGGATGTGAACATTATGAAACTACCCACTGGACTAGTGAATACATCCATTCATAGGAAATCCTGTTATAGGAATACCTTATTACACAGGCAGAGTATGCACCCCAAGTATGTGTTTGACAATATTTTGAAGGGTCAATTAATGAGAGCATCTAGGTTGAATCTAAGTACTGAGGGGTATTACGATGAGATAGCCCGACTTAGAAACATGTTTCATGATAGAGGTTATAGTGATGGTGTGTTCACACATGCACTGAACCAGGTTCATCCACTTAGAGGCACAGTGGCTAAACCATATTTCTCTGAACGACATTTTGATGAGATACATAACAATATGCCAGAGACAGCTGTTGTGAGAGCCCCCTTGTTTTATACTAGAGACGCTGTATATATCAGAGAGTCATTAGTTAGACACTGGGATGTATTGAGTTTAGATGAACGTATCATCGAGTTAGTGGGTTCTGAACCTAAGGTTGTTTATAAAAACAAACCCAATCTAAGGAACATGTTATGTTATAAGACCTTGCTGAAGAAAGAGTTGAGGAATGGGAACAGTGGGTCTAACACTCTCCCTTGTGGCAAATGTAATCAATGCCATGTTATTGATACCAGCACTACATTTATACATCCGGTTAGTAATTATATATATAAGTTTAATACAGGCACAAACTGTACAAGTAAGAATGTGATATATTTAGCGAGATGTTCAGCATGTAGCTCATACTATATAGGAAAAACTAATAGAGCATTACGTGAACGAGTTAGGGAACATCTTTATCACATTAGAATGGGCACAGAAACAAACGCATTAGCTAAACATGTTAAAAGTACTGGGCCGTCGCATACATTTATGTTTTTTGTTATGCAAGTAGTGCATGAGAACCCTAGAGGGGGGGACCTGATTAATGACACATTAGAATGTGAAATGAAATGGATTATCAGATGTAAATCTGATAAGTTACCAGGTCTGAATGAGAGAGTGAATATTAGACCCGTATTGAGGAAGAAGAGGTGTAGGAAACCTAAGAAACCCATGTGCTGATAGTGATTCATTAGTGAGACAGTTAGTACATTTCATGTGTTGATGTTATTTATTGTACTGACACCTAACATAAAGTGTCTATATTTCATCTCCATGAGTCTAGATAGTTTTTTATAGGTATGTGTACACATATTTGTACTTATTTATCTGACATGTGACACACATACATCTTAGTATTTTTGATTAAGACCTTAAGTTGCAATGCATACAAAGTTTTTTTATATGGTATAGTTTTTTAATGAAGTAGATTTATATATGGTTTTTAACATTTTAATATACAATATATAGATTGTTT